>NW_022436943.1:49435604-49435947 GCF_009761245.1 Sapajus apella
TAAAACAAAACATCAGAATGCATCGTGCAAAATAAGCATATTTATTGTTTGACAAAACTGAAACAAGGCCGGGCGCGGTGGCTCACGCCTGTAATCCCAGCACTTTGGGAGGCCGAGGCGGGTGGATCACGAGGTCAAGAGATCGAGACCATCCTGGTCAACATGGTGAAACCCTGTCTCTACTAAAAAAATACAAAAAATTAGCTGGGCATGGTGGCACGTGCCTGTAATCCCAGCTACTCGGGAGGCTGAGGTAGGAAATTGCCTGAACCCAGGAGGTGGAGGTTGCGGTGAGACGAGATCGTGCCATTGCACTCCAGCCTGGGTAACAAGAGCGAAACTC
>NW_022436943.1:49436347-49532383 GCF_009761245.1 Sapajus apella
GTTAGAATGGCGATCATTAAAAAATCTGGAGACAACAGATGCTGGAGAGGATGTGGAGAAATAGGAACACTTTTGCACTGTTGGTGGGAGTGTAAATTAGTTCAACCATTGTGTGGAAGACAGTGTGGCGATTCCTCAAGGACCTAAAAATAGAAATTCCATTTGACCCAGCAATCCCATTACTGGGTATATATCCAAAGGATTACAAATCATTCTACCATAAGGACATGTGCACACGAATGTTCATTGCAGCACTGTTTACAGTAGCAAAGACCTGGAACCAACCCAAATGCCCATTGATGGTAGACTGGATAGGGAAAATGTGGCACATATACACCATAGAATATTATGCAGCCATCAAAAACGATGAGTTTGGGTCCTTTGTAGGGACATGGATGAATATGGAAACCATCATTCTCAGCAAACTGACAGAAGAGCAGAAGATCAAATACCACATGTTCTCACTCATAGGTGGGTATTGAACAACGAGAAAACATGGACACAGGGAGGGGAGCACTACACACTGGGGTCAGTTGGGGGGAAATAGGGGAGGGAGGGTGGGGGGTGGGGAGCTGGGGAGAGATAGCAGGGGGAGAGATGCCAGACGTAGGTGATAGGGAGGAAGGCAGCAAATCACACTGCCATGTGTGTACCTATGCAACAATCTTGCATGTTCTTCACATGTACCCCAAAACCTGAAATGCAATAAAATAAATAAAGGGGGAAAAAAAAAGACAGACTGGGACTGACTGGTACAGTATTCTTAACCAGAATGCAATACTATCTGTATTAGTCTGTTTTGAATTGTTATAAAGGAATAACTCAGGCTAGGTAATTTATAAAGAGAAGAGGTTTATTTGGCTCACAGTCCTGCAGACTATACAAGAAACAAGGCACCAGCATCTGCTTGGCTTCTGGTGAGGCTTCAGGAAGCTTACAATCATGGCAGAAAGCAGAGGGGAAGCAGTCATGTTACATAGCGACAGAGGGAACAAGAGAGAGGGGGAGAAGGTGCCAGCTCCTTTAAACAACCAAATCACACGTAAACTCACAGAGTGAGAATTCACTCATTACCTCAAGGGCAACACCAATAAATTCATGAAGGATGAGGGATCCACATCTATAACCCAAACATCTCCCCCAGGCCCACATTGGAAGTCATAGGTCCCTATGAGAATTGGAGGGGACAAGACATCCAAATCATATCAAAGCCTGACAGGGTTTTCATTCCCTTTGTAATTTTAATGTTTTAAGGTGCAATTTAAGACAGAAAATGCAGGACCATTGCTGAAATTTCACATTAGGCACTCGCCCCCTCTCTGTCTGCCCCATACACTCAACAGTCTTCATCTCTCTGATAGTAGCCATAGATAAAAGAAAACAATCTGGAGTGCTTATGATTCTGGACAAATCCAAGGACTAAAGCATCTTTCAATTTTTTGAGGTGAGCCCTGTCTGTTCTCCAAAAAAAGTAGTAAAACATTCCGTATGGGGGATTAGCAATATCTCTCCCCAACTCTCTAAAATGTTGCATTATTTGCCAAAACCAACAATATTACCATAACTGCTCAGTTTCACAGTTCTCACAAATTAGAGTAAAAATGTTACAGGTGATATTTAAACCAATCAGCTCCTGCAGGTAACCTTTGCTGGAGTCCTGGGCTCCATCCACACAGACTACACTTATCTTAAATCATCTCTACTGATATTCAGACCACCAACTCTGTGTTGATCATCATTTTCAAATTAAATGGAAGGTACATGGTGTCTGATTAATAAAAAAACAAATAATCTCATAGTCTCTTCTATCTATTTTACCATTAGACAGGTGTCTCATACTTTTGGCTTATTTTGATGAAGTGAATCATGGTAGACCCAGATTATAGCCTGGGGCCCAACAAACATTTTCCATGGGGACTTGAGCACATAACAAAACGTTACTCAAACTTTATTGTAATATGCGTATAATAGCATTTATCTTAACATGTTTTACTGATTTTTTGTGAATTAATACTGTTGATAAGTAATATAGTAGGTGCTTTTCTAAATTGCTTGACATGTGTGATATCATTCAGTACTGTCAAGCATCCTGTGGAAAACCTGAGGCTACAGAAGGAAAATAACTTGCCCAAGATGACATAGCTAGTGATGGAGATAGGATCCAAATTCCAGGTGCCTGACTCCAGAACTCACATTCGCCATCACTGCACCACACAGCCTCCCACAAAATAGGAATAATGAGGATTTACCTTTACATCAGTGTTGCACTACATTAGTCCAGTTAAACGTCACCACGACTATATGAGGTGAATATGGCCCAGGAACACTAGGCTAGATATTAGAATCCTTGAGGTCTCTGACTGGCTGAAGTACAAATGGATGAGCCCCTTCCCTTCTTTGGATCTCATTTTGATCATCTTTGAAATGAGGTAGATGGATTCGTGGATTAGGGCCCTAATTAGAATCAGTCTTTATTCAGTCACAGTGACTTTCAAAAGGGGAGAGTAGGACTTTTAGAGGGAGAGAGACATCTACCCTGTAATTGACAATATATAATTAGAGCTAGTTGTCAGGCCCTTCCATGGAGTTCCAGATATGAAAATAGCAAACAAGAAGCAGAGGTGGTCTGCAGATGACTTAGCATTTAAAGCTATAACTTTGCGTTCACTGCTGCAGGCTCTTGCTTATCTATAATGGTATATGGAAGGGAACACGTTTTCTATCACCAACAGCCCTGGAACTTATGTTTGTATTTTGCTATTTTCTGCTCCAGTGTATGAAATTGATGGACACTTTAAAATACGAATTTTTGTTTGCTTATTTTCTTTCTTGATCTGTTTGCTTTGGGTAGTAGGGCTTATTGCTTCATCTTCATACGACTAACACAAAGAAGTGTAAATTTAAGTCTTTATTGTTAGATAATGTGTAATGAAAGCCCTAAAAATCAACATACAATTTTGGATTAAACATTGCATCTTTACAAATATATCCAACAGAATAATTAGAGATTGGTATTTATTTATAAGAATGTATGTTGAAACATTTTCTATAACAATCTTGAACTGAAAAAATAGTTATTTAACAATGGGGGTAACATAAACATGATAATGTATGTTGGAATTATTCATTGATTAAATGATCATCTTTAGAAAAATCATGAGAAAAAGCATAACTATTGAGCTAATAATGTATCATATTATGAAACAACAAAGAATATATACATTCAACTGTATAAAACTGTATAGCATGTAGAAAAATGCAATAGTATGAAAGTTTTAATAGTGGCAAATTTTGAAGTGTTGTAAAGTGAATAAAGGAGGTAGAATTATTAAGTAATATTTTTAGTTATTTCCTGTCTTCAAAATTGTCTTCAATGAGCAGATACTATTTTGTGGAAAATGAAGTAAAACTTACTACCTTGTATAAATGTTAGAAAACAGAAAAAAAGTAAAAGATTACTATACATAATCATCTATAATCTCAAGACAATTGGTTGCATTCTGAGGTGTTTTACTTACACTCTATTATATTTATAAATATCTGTGATTTTTATTAGTGACATAATATTCTAGTTTGCATGTTGACATGGTAGCTATTTATTCATCCAGCAAATATTCACAAGCTTACTCTACATGCTGAATTGCATTCCCCTCAAATTCATTTGTTCAAACCCCAACCCCCAGTACCTCAGAATGGGACGATATTTGGGGATAGGCATTTAAAGAGGTGATTTAGTTAAAATTAGGACAATGCATAGGCCAGGAGTGTCCAGTCTTTTGGCTTCCCTGGGCAACTTTGGAAGAATTGTCTTGGACCACACATAAAATATACTAACACGTATGATAGTTAATGGACTTAGAAAAATAAAGGCCCATAAACAATGTTTTTAAAAAGTACATGAATTTGTGTCAAGCTGCATTCCAAGCTGTCCTGGGCTCCACATGGCCCACGGGCTGTGAGTTGGACAAGCTTAACATAGGCCTTACAATCTGACCTGTGTCCTTACAAGAAGAGGGAATTTGAACATACACAGGCACAAGGGGAAGAACTCGTGGAGACAGACACAGAGCATGAAATTTGCAGGCCAAGAAGAGAGACCACAGAGCAACCCAACCCAGTGTGCCTTGATCCTGGACTTCCCAGCCACCAGAGCTATGAGAAAAAATCTCTGTTGTTTAAGCCCCCCAGTCTGTATTTTTGTTATGGCAGCCCTATTATAAAAGCCTTAAGGCAGCAGCTCTTACTGATAAAGCAGGCACAGTTCATTGTGTTGGAGATGGAGCAGGACATGGGCTTAGATTCTGGATGGAGAGACTGAAAATAGACAATGAATATACAAAGCATCAGGTGGTGGTAAGAGCTATAACAAAAAATATTCAGTGTAAATGAGAAGAGAGAAAAGCTCTTTTCCATATATTTGCCACCTCCCTTTCCCATTCAGCTTCATATAGCTCCTCTCTCAATTTATGCTAAATTCATGGCTTTTGACAAGTACAGCCCAAAGATATCATTGATTCTTTTTTAAAGCAGCTTTATTGAGCTATCATTTACATACCATACAACTCACTTATTTAAAGTTATACAATTCTGGGCTTTTAGTATATTCACAGCCTTGTCAAGCTATCATTGCAATCCAATTTTAGAATATTTTGGTTTACTCCCCATCCCCCCACAAAAAGCCCTATACACACCAGCAATCACTCTCAGTTCCCACCAACACACTCCTCCCATGCCTATGACCGTAGGCAGCTGTTAATCTTCTTTTCACTTCCAGAGATTTGCTGGACATTTCCTATAAATAAAATCATACAATATGTGTTTTATTGGTGACAGGTTTCTTTCCCTTAGCATAATATTTTCAAGGTTTATTCATGGTGTAAAACGTTATCAGTAGTTAATTCATTTTTTTGTTGTTGAGGTGAAATTCACATAATAGAAATTTAGCCATTTTAAAGTCTAAAATTTAGAGGTGTTTTATATAGTTTCAGTGTTATAAAACCACCACCTGTATGTAGTTCCAAAACACTGTCATCACCCCCAAAGGAGTCCTTGTACTCATTAAGCAGCCACTCCCCATCTCACTCTCTTTCCACTGTTGGCAATTGCTAATCTGCTTTTAGCATCTAATAATTTAATTGTCCTGCATATTTTATATAAATGGAGTCATCCAATAGTGACCATTTTTGTCTGGCTTCTTTTACTTAGCATGATTTTTTTCAGGGTTCATCCACATTGCTGCATGTATAAATACTTCACTCCTGTTTTGTGACTAATACATAGTTCATTGTATGAATATGTCACATTTTGTTTATCCAGTTATCCAGGTAGACAGTTAGATTGTTTCCACCTTTTGGCTGTTGTGCCTGGTGCTACTGTGAAAACTCATGTACAAATATGTGCTTAAATACCTGTTTTCATTCTGTAGATCTAGAAGTGGAATTGCTGCGTTACCTGATAATTCTCTGTTTAACCTATTGAGAGACCACCAAACTGTTTTTCACCAGAGCCTCACCATTTTACATTCCTACCAACAATGTACAGTTTCTCTACTTCCTTAAAAACACTTGTTGGTTTCTGTTTTGCTAATTATGGTCATTCAAGTGGTTGTGAAGTGGTATCTCATGTGGCCCCTTCAAAAGCAGTTTCTATTTTTTAATATATATGGATCATATTTTCCTATGTTTATACTACTTGTAATATTTAGTTGAAAACTCTATATTTTAGATAATATAGAGATTCAACTCTGGAGATGAATACCCCACTTCTTAGATTGTTGTTTTGTTTATTTGCTTAGTGACTTGGCTGAACTAATCTTTCAGAGTTTATTTTCCCTGCAGTTTTCTGCCTCTGGTCTTTATGCTCAGACTTTTTTTCCCCTTGATATTATCTTCTAGCCTGGCCACTTGGCATTCATATCTGGTTAGTACAGGCCGCTCATTGTCAAAGAATGTGCTTAAGTTCCATTAGCCAGTTTATATTTTTGTCTTCTACCATTGGATTCATGTGTGATCTGAAGACTGCTATCAGTTCAGGGTTTTATGTATTTGGTCCACATTCAGCCATGAACTGGAACTTGGAGGTTCCCTGCCTGATTGCGTTTGAGAGGAATAGCCTTGGGTATGCACAAAATCTTCAAGACTGCGAAGGATGAATGTAATTTTATTTTTAAGCATCACTTTCTAGGAGTCTCTTATAGGTTAGCGCTTGGCTAGAAGTTGTGTTTAAGCCCCTAATGCCAGTGAGATTTCGCCCCTGTGTTGATGGGTCTTTGTGGCTTATGAAAGGCTTTGAGGTCTGCTCATCTGCCCCACCTCTGCTCTGATTGCCTGAGTCACTGCAGCCTGGTGCAGATGCACAGTCACTTAAAACCCAAGATTTGACTGTGATCCTAGGAGAGCTCTTCTTGGCTAACTCTTTTTCTGGCTTTCTCTATTAAACTTCAGGCTGCTTTGCCATTTGCTTATAGCGTAGAACTACCAGCCTCTTCTTAACTGCTCTCCACCAAAATCACCATTGTTTTTGACAATACTTTCAAGCATAGGGTTCCCCAAGTCCTGTTCCAAATAAAGTTATGCCTTCAGGTGGAATCACTATGTTCTTTGCCCTTAAGACATGCTTTTGCCCTGAGTAGAACCCCTGCACCACTTCATAACAGCTAAGGGTGAGGATACACTTTTCCTGCCGAGCAACAGGGGAGTGAAAGCCCTTGGTATTCATGCCTTGCCCCTTCCAGTGTGGCATCTCTGTCCTATAAACACATGGGAACTGGGAGATATCAGGATCCTAGCATTGTCAGCCTGTCATACCTGGACGCAAGCTATAAGTAAGGATTGGTGGGTAAAGGGAGATCCTGTCCTCTCGACTGCACCTGAATGGAATAGATCAGCAACATGGGGCTGAGGAGCCATAAATGTTACAGGCAACCTCCCCTCCTGGGTTGAAACCATAGCTCCAGACCAGAGATAGGGAAAATGGATAGCCTGTCTTTTTGGTCATATCTGCCTGGAGTAGAACTTCTCTAACATGAAGCTGGGAAAAAGAGAAAACAGTTTGTGCACAAATGCCACAGACTATATTTGTTTTTGCCAATATTCAGTTGATGTTCTTGAATGGGTGTTTCTCCATTTGTTGTATGCTCTTAGGACAATTACCAGGAGCTTAAATGATTGTTTCATTTTGTTTTGTTATAATTTTCACCAGTTAAATTGTTTTGTTGGGGAAAATTTGGTATACTGAGGTCCTTACTCCACCATTCCAGAAGTCTTGCCTGCTAAGCTTTGATCCTCACCACCCTACTTTTTTTTTGAGACAGAGTCTCACTCTGTTTCCCAGGCAGACATGCAGTGGCACAATCTTGGCTCACTGCAACCTATAACTCCTGGGGTCAAGTCATTCTCCTGCCGTAGCTTCCCAAGTATTTGGGATTACAGACACACGCAACCA
Source organism: Sapajus apella (assembly GCF_009761245.1). Lineage (NCBI taxonomy): Eukaryota > Metazoa > Chordata > Mammalia > Primates > Cebidae > Sapajus > Sapajus apella. The sequence continues at coordinate 49,443,791 of NW_022436943.1, forward strand.
CACCTAGCTAATTTAGTATTTTTAGTGGAGACTGGGTTACAACATGTTGGCCAGGCTGGTTTTGAACTGCTGACCTGAAGCGATCCACCTGCCTTGACCTCCCAAAATGCTGGGATTACAGAGATAAGCCACCACGCCCTGCCAGCTTCAATTCTTAATTTGGGATTGTTAACCTACATAACAGAGAGAGATCCTCCAAAGATAGTTTATTTGAGAATGAGCAGAATATTGTCATCTGGAATACATGTCCTATGGCAACTACAGATGCATTCAGAGAGGTTAAGATAAGGGGAAGCATTTAAAGGCAAAAGGAGGAGAACAGGTAAGTTGTTTTGGGATGAACAGAACATTAGTTAGATGGGCTAATCATAAGGGATGATGCCAGTTCATTAGTGGAGACAGTGTGCCAGGCAAGTGTTCCTGTGAATCCAGCTGACTTTCCTTGTGATCCATATAACAAGCAACCAGTCCTTGGCAAAAGTTTTGGTTACAGGTATATGTACATGAAAGCCCTTCAGGGAGCCTTTTTAATGGTTCTTATCATAGTTCCGTGTGCATGAGGGCCTTCCCTTCCCTTCTCAACCTTTCCGGCTTATTTATTTTTTTTGTTAAGGTTTGACAGAAGTGACTCCAGTTTGATTATGACAACTTTCACTAGGTCCACGAACAAGCTTCAAAGAGTTCCAGAATCGTTAAAAATGGAAATCAGCTTTTGAATTGGAGCATCGATACATGGTTTATTGAAAGAATTCAGGTTAAAGCACCCATTAGCTGTATACTCCCTGTTGGCTGACAACTGCTCCAAACTTTTTGTGTTTCCCTAGCCCGTGTAGAACAATGTCTTGCACATGTCACTTGTCAAGATGAGTATACATTGCATGACACAAGTTTCCATATCCACCTGGCCAAAAACTACTGTTAACACGTTCTGACATCACGATGACAACCTTACACCATATCTTAAGTCTAAAAAAGTCTTCAGTCAAACAAGGCTGGAGGTGCTTCCAAACAGAATGTATCAAGAGCATGGAGTAAGAATAACTAAGTGCATTTATGGACATAAGGTCCTGATGGCAAAGACCTGAGATCAAATGTGTCTGGAAAAGCAACCTTCAAGACAACCCACTGGATAGGGTAGAAGGACATTATTAGGGGTTACATTATGTCCTTCTGAAAAGATATGTTGAAATCTTACCCCCAGTATCTCAGGAAGTAATATTTTTTTGAAAATAGAAAAAAATGGCAAATATAATAAACTAAGATGAGGTTACAGGAGTAGGGTACGGCTTTAATCCAGTATGACTGGTGTCTTTATAAGATGTCCATGTGAACACAGAGGCATAAGAAGAATGCACTGTTAAGAAAGAAGATTGGAGTATGCATCTAAAAGCCAAGGAATGCCAAAGATTTCCAGCAAACAGCAGAAACTAGAAAGAGGCAAAAAAGGTTTATTCTCTAGGTTTCAGAAGAAAGCTCATGGCCTTGTTGACACCTCGATTTCAGAATTCTAGCCTCCAAAGCTGTGAGACAATACATTTCTGTTGTTTTAAGCCATTCAGTTTGTAACACTTTGTTACAGACACCCTAGGAAACTATTGGACCCTTTGGAGATCAAAGGACCATTTTCAGTGAGCTAGAAAAGCAAGTGTAGTAAGGGAGAATCAGCCAGAAAACTGGAGGGTAGGATGGTAAGATTGGAGATTGTAACATGAAAATTTAAGATTTCAATGTGAATAGGGTTTGGGTCAAAAAAGTTCAAAGTCATGCTCTTGAAGGCATATAATAAAAGTGTAGTGCAAGTGAAAGCTAGGAACGGTGAGATTAAGACTTCACCATGTATGTACCTGATGAAACATGTTAGATTGAGGCAGAGGTTGGGATGGAGTGGACTGTAGGCAGACGCAAAACCCCTGCCAAACGGTCAGAGGATTAAAAAATAAGAATAGATACAAGGAAGGTAGAATTTTAGTGATTTTTCAGTCACAAATAAAGCTTATTTGGAAGCAATGGTAAGAAACAGAAGACTGAACACCCACTCTTTTAGCCCCTTGAGGGGTGGGGACTGAGTAAATAAGAAGCTTACACTGGGGAAGAGCTACAGGGCACACTGCCTATAGGAAAGAGAGAGCCAGACTCTAGGAGGAAAGATAGGGAGAGACTGTTCTTTGAAAATTTTGAGGGTATGAAATTTCTTACCCTGGGGCAAATGTTCCAGGGGATAAATTAGAAATGATTAATGGGATGGGAGGAGAGGAAGAGGAGCAAGGGGGAGGAAGCACAGAGTAGTGACGTAATGCATAGTAAGTGAAGACAGAAACAACACAACCTGTTCATAGGTCAGGGTCTGATGTGGAAGGTGGATGCATGGTTGCAATGACTAATCTCAGACTTCATGCAAATCTTAATCAGTGACTAAATGGCTGCATGTGAACTGTCTGAATTCACATTTCAGTTTTCACACTTGTTATTTTTGTGAGTATAGGCAAAACACATAAGCTCCCTATGCCTTGGGATTTTTTGTTTGTTTGTTTATTTTCTGTTTTGATTTTTGTTTTGTTAGGATTTAATTTTGTTGCCCAGGCTGGAGTGCAATCAGGGCTCACTGCAGTCTCAACCTCCCTGAGCTCAAGAGATCCTCCCACCTCAGCCTCCCAAGTAGCTGGGACTACAGGCTTGTGTCACCATGCCTTGCAAATTTTTTGGTAATTTTGTAAAGACAGGGTCTTTCTATGTTGCCTAGGCCGGTCTTGAACTCCTGGGTATAAGCAATCCACCCACCTCAGTCTCCCAATGTGCTAGGATTACAGGCATGAGCCATAACATTTGGCTGCCTTGTGTTTTTTATTTGTGCAATGAGTGTAGCATTAATCAAGCTATTGTTGTTAATAAAAATTCTGTTTTTCTATTTGGGATATATAACTAGAGTACATTTCTTAGCTTCTCTTGCAGTCAGTGTGACCATATGACTGAGTTTTAGCCAAGGGTATGTCAGCAAAACTGATGACTGCATGGCCCATATAGAGCTCCAATACCTATTCCTCCATGCTCTTTCCTTCTCCTGACTGACTAGGATGGCAACAGTCAGGATGACCTTGGAAGCAGCAGGATAAATGTGGCTGAACCAACATCAAACTATTACATGAGTAAAATTACTATAGGGTCCAGTCATTCCATGTTTGGGTTTATTTGTTAATGTCAACTGGACTACTTTAATGAATACATTGAGGATAATGACAGCGCCTCCCCAATAATGTTATCATAATTAGATGGGTGGAAATATGGAGAATGTTTAAATAGTTGCAGGTAGAATGTCAGAGTTATGAGTGTTATGAGTGTTAGTCGTCATTACTCCAAGCAAGAACTTCTTATAGGGTATAAAGTTTGTGTAAGGTCCTTAGTTCAGGTCTGAGCTCCTCCAATGTTGTAGATGGGCAGAGAGCCCCATCCTTAGCAAGGCAATCACAACGTATAGGAGTGGGTGAGGAGTATGAACTGTTCAAATCCTCTACAGTACTATTTCCAGCAAATACTGATTTGTTCCATTTGTTTTATTTGTATTTTAATCAAATATTAGAGGGAATTTTCTCATTACCTTGTGGAAAGTCTTAATGATGAAGATCACTGGTTGATTCTCAAGAGATTACGGGAGCCAGCATACAGATTTAGTGCTAACCTCATTAGAACAGGAACTGTAGAGGAGAGGATTAACAGCAGGATGAGCAGCACCATTAAATATCAAATTGTTATCCAATTAGGTGTTCTCATTATGAACAGCATATTATTTCCAGATATCAGATACCAAATCTCAAGTAGTTGCAGCATCTTTCTAATTCTGAAATGTGTGATTAACCTTGATTGTATTCTTGTTCATAATTTATCTTCTGCACTAAGCTGGAAAAATCCATCCTGAACTTGAAGCTGTTTCTTAGTAACACAAAGGATTTTGCACACACCCATGAAAACAGTGCTTGGTAAACAGCTCATGGGTGTCTGTCAGTCTCACTGAGTTAGGCTGGTAGCAGCATATAAGGCAAGCAAGGCTGTTTGCCTGTGATCTCTGAAGGGATCATCTGATTGAATAGCATGTGCTCTCCTTTGACAATTCTCCTTGTCATTCATTTATTCATTTATTCCACAAATTTATGCATTCTTCAAATCAGAAACAGAGTCAATACATGTAAATGGGGAGAAATGTGTTCTAGGTATTTGGGACAGCAATGTGGATGCTTAAGGCTGAAGAGAATGTAGTATATTCAGAAAATTGTAGGTAAAGTCTCTTTAAAAAAGGACAAGAAGTATGCAACCTACACAAAAAAAGAGCATAAAATTGTTAAAAATATAAACCCTGAGCACATATAGATGAAAGGAACATTTAAAATAGTGTTATGTGCACATGTCATAGAGTCTGTTGCCCAGCAAAATGGGAGGGACGTTTTCAGACCTAACTCAGCCAATCCACAACACAAATGAAACAAAATAAACAAATAGAATAAAACATCTTTTCAGCAAAAGCCAGAGTGGCTCAGATTAGAAAGTTCTCAGAAGTCAGATACAGTGGTGCTGCAGAGGGAGGGTGAAGCAGAGCTGGGAGCCATGTGCTCACAAAAGAGAGATCGGCCGTTTTCCAGGCAAAAAGCAACACCAGCCAAAGATACACATTTTTCCAAAAATAAATGAGCAAACACAAATACTTTATGCACCAGAGTGAATCTTTACAAGGGCAGAAGAGTGGAATTTAAGGTGGTGGACATGTGAAAACAAAGCAAAATAACATAAAGCAGTCCTGGCATGAATTTTGATGACGAAGTGATAACGTGCCATGAACTTGAGTACAATGATCTGAATTCTGCGTAGTTGGCCCAAATGTACAAAATAAAAAACAGTAAAGAGTACAAAACAAAAATCATCACTCAGAAAAGACAAGGAGAGGAATGTTTCCCTGTAGCTATACCTGGCTAGAGCATTCATCTCTTAATTAACATAGTGAGATTAAAAGCTAAAGCCAGAACAATACTCTATGGTATTAAAAGTTCATCCTCATGTGTTTGCATTAATAGTTTATTCATAAAAGGCAGAACATTATACTCTCACTATGTAGGTTTCGTCATTCCAAGTTAGTCCTTTCATTGTCTGAAGACTTGAATTAAAATGCTCCAGGAAATTATGTGAGTTTCAAAAATCTGACTTTTAATTTAAACTAAGTTAATCTGATTGAATTAAAATGGTGGCACCACTCGTTATTATTTGAGGCCTTGGTTAAGTTATTTAACATCTTTGTTTTTACATTTTATCATTTTTAAAATGGGAATAATAATAGTTTCTACATCCTTGAGTTTATAAGGCATAAATAAAATACCCTACAGGAAAAAATTTAAAATAATGTGTGGCATACAGAAAATACTTAAAACAGCTGGGGAGAGATAGCAAGGGGAGAGATGCCAGATGTAGGTGATGGGGAGGAAGGCAGCAAATCACACTGCCATGTGTGTACCTATGCAACAATCTTGCATGTTCTTCACATGTACCCCCAAACCTAAAATGCAATAAAATAAAAAAATAGATATTAACATTATTATTTACTAATATTTTATTTATTATTATTTTTTAGAAATATTATCAAGGCCAGAATGGATTGATGAAGTAATCAGCCTTTTATGACTGAAGTCCTGAGTAGATTTATTTCTATCTTGGTATGCCCCAGGTTGTCTTTAAAACTGTACTTTTCCCAAAGTAGATTATGTGGAATATCAATCTCTGAATGTTTTCTAGGAAAATAAAAGGCTACTGAGTACATAAATTTGGGAAGTGCTTAACCAACCAAGCAAGCCATAAGCCATGCTGTTTGTGTGTGAATGCATGTTCCTGTCGGTGGCAGGGTGGGGCACATGTTACAATCTAGCTGGATAAATATATTAAGAGAAAATCTTTAGAAATATGTAGTCTAGTAGGATACAGTAAAAGTTCTGCTTGGGTTCAAACCTTGCTTACTGGTTCAATAAGTTACTAGTTCTATGACTTTGGGGAATTACTTAACGTCTCTATGCCTCAGTTTTTTCATATGTGTTTCAGGGATAGTACTAGTGTCATTGCTACATGGTTGTATTTGTAAGTATTAAATGAGTTAATAATGATGAAAGGCTTACGACGAAGCCTAGCATACAGATAGTGCTTAACATGTGTTTTCCCTTCTTACTATAATCTATGCATGTCTACATAAATCTATATAAAACTTAAGGGCCTTAAAATGAAAAGTGAGCATTTGGTGCTCAAGATAGTGAGTCCTCTCCCTTCTGATCAATCAGAATGTTATCATGTAGAAAGTTCTAACTTCAGGCAGCGTGGCAAGGCCAGCCTGTTTATGGTCAAATTCTCCAACACTCCCCTGACCCCCGCCAGGCATTTACTATTGCTCAAAATCTCAATGTGTCAAATTTTGGGCTTCAGTTTTCTACATTTGTTCATCTTCCAGAACTGGGTTTGCTTAACTCTCAGTTCCTTTCTGTAGGACCCTAGAATTGAAGGATTCTAGTCCCTTCATCTGTCCCCGGGTCAAGTTCATGTGAGGTGATACCAGATGGCAGCAAAGAGAAATGAGTTGCTGGAGGCCAGGGTTGTCATTTGAAAAAGATCGAATTGTAGTACTTGGCCATGGCTCTTACTAAAAATACTGCACTCATTTAATGTGCCTGCTTCAGTGGAGCTGAACTTTGTCTATTTGGGGTGTGTGCTATACGGGCAAGTGTCTGTGAAAGAATGAAAGCAAAGAAAATTCTCTTTCAATTGCTATCACTCTTTTTCATTCTCATCCCAGTCTTGTCAAGAATTGAGTGAAATAGGAGTCAGACATTACTGTTTCAGTGCCTCCTCCAAACTCCAGCCATTTAAAATACCCTCAGCCCACATCTTAGTGAGAGGGAGCAATTCCCTGTGTCTCCAGGGACTTGAGGAACACCTGAACTGGGAGAAAGTGAACAGAAAGTAAGGTTTTCAGATCTAGTTCTTGCCATAGAACAAACATAGCCTATTCCTATCTATCATTATACATCTCTTTGTCATTTTATAAAATCCTGATTTTATTCAAAAAACCATGTCCCCACCCTTGTAAAACAAACCATTATTGGTAAAAATGAATTATAATTGTCCCATTTCTTTTGTTAGATATTTACTTCTCTAAATCCTTTGGCATTAAGGGGTGGTCATTAACATAATCAGTGATTTATGAAATAATTTACAAGAATAATTTTCCATAATGAATTAATGAGTGACATCCCCATGGAGCTTCCACCCTGCCCTTTCATTTTCTCCCTGTTGTCTCTTCTCTTAACCTTAGAAATTGTAATACCAACTTACAATCACGAAGAGAGACTTTACCAACAAGCTCAAAATGGCACAACAGAAAGCCAGAGAGATTCTGGATTTCTTATGAGATTGTGGGGTTGTAGAAGCAGCTTGGATCTGCTGACCCCAAGTCTCCTAATGACTTAACACTCATCAGTATCACCGAAGTCACTGTTAGTTGGATTGTTTGCTGTTTGCAGTATTTGAAGTTGCCTTCTCAATGAAATACTACACAAGGTCTCGAATTTTAAAATAGTTGAGTGCATCTCAATCAGCTGCAGGTTGAAGAAATTAGGCTGATTAACTTATGGGAATACATACCCGCTTTGTATCCAAACACGATTGATTTCAAACCCCAGGTCTGCAGCTTATAGGCTATGTACCCTTAGATAACTTACTCAGCATCTCTGTGCCTCATTTTGTTGTGTTGAATGTGTGGCTCGTCGTAGCTAAGAGGATTATTGGGAAGATTAAATGACCCTGCATAGATAATGTCTGGTACATGGAAGAAACTCAACATATCTTTATTTCACCTTTCTCTCTACCTTACATCTAAATTTAGGTTCACGAGGGGATTGCAGTGGTGTCATGGGAAAACTTTCTTTGTGAAATGTTTTTAAGTAAACAGGTTGCAGAATCTCTGGTCTTTAAACAGACTCGGAAGTAGGAAAGTTCTAGTACAAAGCATTCTGAATCAGGAGAGTAGACTGGATAAATGCTTTTGGATGCTTTCAGTTTTGGGGTTATTTGCAGCTCTTGCTCCCTGAGGATGTTGGCAGTTTCTTCCAGATTGATGGTAGTGATTTGTGTGAGTGGTCCACCAGATAATTTCCCTTAAAGAACATCTGAGAATTTTAACAACCAATGAACATAGTTGTTCATCTGCAGAATAACACATATCCTGATTCCTACTCTGCCAAAACTGAAAGGCTTGCACATGGTTAGCTTATTTGTGTCTCAGAGCTAAGTGAGTCAGAGGCAGTTCTCGACTGGGAGGTGAGCTCTGACCTGCTGTCTTAGACTGGGTTCACTAGAAGCAGTCCTTGACATGGAGATTCATGTACCAGTGAGTTATTAAGAAAGAGCTTCCAGGAGAAACTGGTGAGGGATGGGAGAGGAAAGACTGAGAAGGGTGCAATTTCTGGCAAAGTACCAGCCTAATTCTGCAGGGTGCTCTGTGGCATAAATTACACATCAAAGTTTCTCTAGCCTGGAGGCAACAGAGCTGAGCTTTATACTCCCACAAAGTCAGCCATTGGCAGTGGAAAAAATGTTGACAGTGTGTGTGGTAGCTAGGTAAGGAGGAAACTCCTGGACACTTTGAGCTTTCTGTGCCTTCAACCCAGGAGGCTGGAGTGGTCTGTAGGCAGCACTCTGAAAGAAACTGCAGATACAAATCAGGAGAAGCAAAGCACACCAAAACTGATGCCTATGTGCACAGAACAGGTAAATGGCTTCAAAGGGAATCTGGGCAGAGCTACGTTCTATAAACCTATCTCCCTGCCTCTCAGAGACAACACGCTTACTTCCCCATGGAAAAAACAACACACCATTTCTCAATAAAAACTTGAGTTGACCCAGATTCTCTAACCCAGGCACTTGCAAACTGTGTGATAATGGGAAGATTTGCTGTCTAAATCTCTTTTTTTTTAGAGCTAGAATTTAATAATAGAGTTGGAATATGAATGTAAGGTTTTATTTCACTACACTGTATAAGAAAAATATCTAAATCATAAAATTGAAAGGGATCATGAGTAGGCAGGTCCTCTCTGGGCTGGACAGATACCTACCTATCTCAGAGAAGTTAAGTATCTATCGTGTTTGTAACACTCTTCCAATTTGGTAATTTTCTTGATTTTAGATATTTCCAGCAAAATAACAATCATGACAAACAATGCTAACATCCCTGCTACAACAACAAGAAGTTCTTTCCTCAAGGAAAGAAATTCCTTGCTCACTGAATTGTCACTTTTTTTGAGAAAATCTTTGCTATTACCCTAATTACATTCCCAGTAGTAAATGCTTTTATAATACAAAATAACACTCCCTATAATTTATCAGCGTGATAATTTAAAATTAATCTGTTTGGTTCTTTGATTAATATTGTTTCCTAGAATGTGAGTTCTAGCTGGGCGCAGTGGCTCACGCCTTTAATCTCAGCACTTTGGGAGGCTGAGGCTGGCAAATCATGAGGTTAGGAGTTCGGGACCAGCCTGACCAACATGGTGAAACCCGCATCTCTACTAAAAACACGAAAAGTAGCATGTGCGGTAGCAGGTGCCTGTAATCCCAGCTACTCAGAAGGCTGAAGCAGAAGAATAGCTTGAACTCGGGAGGTGGAGGTTTCAGCGAGCTGAGATTGTGCCACCTCACTCCAGCCTGGGTGACACAGTGAGGCTCTGTCTCAAAAACAAACAAGCAAAAAAAGAACGTGAGTTCCATGAATTCAGTAACTAACTAAAGGCAAAACCCACCGGAAAGTCATGCGTGTGTTTGCATGCTTTATGTGTCTTTGCATTGTTGATCACCCTTCTACTTCTACACCCTACACGTTGACTGATGCATATTAGTTGCTTTACAAATAGGTAACCATTGTAGTGTTGTAAACTTAGCATTAGCTTAGGGATAGAGTGACCAGGGTTTTTGGATTGAGGAAAAACTTACACATAATGATAGTCACAGGTGATAAATGTGACATTCAATCTGAATTTTAAAATGTATTTCCTTGCATCCAACATCCTAGTCAAGATACTGTCAAGAATATTTCAAACACTCAAGAGTGGTCCCTCATGGCCCTTATCGGTCAGTCTCCCTTTTAGTCAACAACTCTTTTAATTTCTATTAGTTTTGTCTTTTCTTGAAATTCATATAAATCAAACCATATGGTATACACTCTTTCATGTATGGCTTTTGTCTTAGTTCATTTTGTGTTGCTATAACAGAATTCATAAAATGAAGTAATCCATAAAGAACAAAGAGTTCTTTCTTTTTTTTAAATAATTTATTTATTTTATTTAGGTGAATACTATATCTGGCATTTCTCCCCATGTTATCCCTCCCCACCCTCCCCTCCCTCCCCATCCCCCATTGTCTCTCCCCTACCCCCCACAACTGTCCCTTGTGTGTAATGCTCCTCTCCCTGAGTCCATGTGTTCTCATTGTTCAATACCTGCCTATGAGGGAGAACATACGGTGCTTGGCTTTCTGTTCTTGGGTCAGTTTGCTGAGAATGATGGTTTCCAGATTCATCCAAGTCCCTACAAAGCACACAAACTCATCTTTTTTATGGCTGCTTAGTATTCCATGGTGTATATGTACCACATTTTCTTTGTCCAGTCTATCATTAATGGGCATTTGGGTTGGTTCCAGGTCTTTGCTATTGTACACAGGGCTGCAATGAACATACGTGTGCATGCGTCTTTATAGTAGAACGATTTGTAGTTCTTTGGGTATAAATCCAATAGTGGGATTGTTGGGTCAAATGGAATTTCTATTTCTAAATCCTTGAGAAATCCCCACACTGTCTTCCACAATGGTTGAGCTAATTTACACTCCCACCAACAGTGTAAAAGTGTTCCTATTTCTCCACATCCTCTCCAGCATCTGTTGTCTCCCGATTTTTTAATGATCACCATTCTAACTGGCACGAGATGATATCTTAGTGTGGTTTTGATTTGCATTTCTGTAATGACCAGTGATGATGAGCATTTTTTCATATGTTTGTTGGCCTCATATGTGTCCTCTTTTGAAAAGTGTCTGTTCATATCCTTTGCCTACTTTTGAATGGGGTTGTTTGTTTTTTTTCTTGTATATCTGTTTTAGTTCTTTGTAGATTCTGGATATTAGCCCTTTGTGAGATGGGTAGATTGCAAAAATTTTTTCTATTCTGTTGGTTGCCGATTCACTCTGATGATGGGTTTTTTTTGCTGTACAGAAGCTCTGGAGTTTAATTAGATCCCATTTGTCTATTTTGGCTTTTATTGCCATTGCTTTTGGTGTTTTAGTCATGAAGTCCTTGCCTATGCCTATGTCCTGGATAGTTTTGCCTACGTTTTCTTCTAGTGTTTTTATGGTATTAGGTTTTATGTTTAAATCTTTTATCCATTTGGAGTTAATTTCAGTGTAAGGTGACATAGGGGTCCAGTTTCTGCTTTCTGCACATTGCTAGCCAGTTTTCCCAACACCATTTATTAAACATGGAGTCCCTTCCCCATTGCTTGTTTTTGCTGGGTTTGTCAAAGATCAGATGATTGTAGATGTGTGGTGTTTCTTCTGGGGTCTCCGTTCTGTTCCATTGGTCTATATCTCTGTTTAGGTACCAGTACCATGCTGTTTTGATTACTGTAGCTTTGTAGCATAGTTTGAAGTCCGGCAGTGTAATGCTTCCGCCTTTGTTCTTTTTGCTTAGGATTGTCTTGGCTATGCAGGGTCTCTTGTGATTCCACATGAAGTTTAAAGTGTTTTTTTCCAGTTCTGTGAAGAAGGTCATTGGTAGCTTGATGGGGATAGTACTGAATCTATAGATTACTTTGGGCAGCATGGCCATTTTCACAATATTGATTCTTCCTAACCATGAACATGGAATGTTTCTCCATCTGCTTGTATCCTCTCTTATTTTCTTGAGCAATGGTTTGTAGTTCTCCTTGAAGAGGTCCTTTACATCCTTTGTTAGTTGTATTCCTAGGTATTTTATTCTCTTTGTAGCAATTGTGAATGGATGTTCGCTCTTGATTTGGCTCTCTGTTTGTCTGTTATTGGTATATAGGAATGCTTGTGATTTTTGCACATTGATTTTATATCCTGATACTTTGCTGAAGTTGCTTATCAGTTTGAGAACATTTTGGGCTGAGATGATGGGGTCTTCAAGATATACAATCATGTCATCTGCAAATAGAGACCGTTTGACTTCCTCCTTTCCTAATTGAATACACTTTATTTCTTTTTCTTGCCTGATTGCTCTGGCTAGAACTTCCCATACTATGTTGAATAGGAGTAGTGAGAGAGGGCATCCTTGTCTAGTGCCTGATTTCAAAGAGAATTCTTCCAGCTGTTGCCCGTCCAGTATGATATTGGCTGTAGGTTTGTCACATATAGCTTTTACCATTTTATGATATGTTCCATCAATACCTAGTTTATTGAGAGTTTTTAGCATGAAGGGCTGTTGAATTTTATCGAAGGCCTTCTCTGCATCTATTGAGATAATCATGTGGTTTTTGTCTTTGGTTCTGTTTATGTGATGGATTACATTTATGGATTTGCGTATGTTGAACCAGCCTTGCATCCCCAGGATGAAGCCTACTAGGTTGTGATGGATAAGCTTCTTGATGTGCTGTTGCAATCTGTTTGCCATTATTTTATTGAAGATTTTTGCGTTGATGTTTATCATGGATATTGGCCTGAAGTTTTCTTTTTTAGTTGAGTTTCTGCCGGGTTTTGGTATCAGGATGATGTTTGTCTCGTAAAATGAATTAGGGAGGATTCCCTCCTTTTGTATTGTTTAATACAGTTTCAGAATGAATGGAACCAGCTCCTCTTTGTACGTCTGGTAGAATTCGGCTGTGAACCCACCTGGACCTGGACTTTTTTTGGTTGGTAGACTATTGATTGCTGCCTCTACATCAGCCCTTTTTATTAGTCTATTCAGGGTTTCAGCTTCCACCTGGTTTAGCTTTGGTAGAGTACAAGTGTCTAGGAATTTATCCATTGCTTGCTGGCTTACTGGTTTATGTGAGTAGCGCTGTTTATAGTAATCTCTGATGGTAGTTTGTATTTCTGTGGGATCAGTGGTGATATCCCCTTTATCGTTTTTTATTGCATCTAATTGATTCTTCTCCCTTTTCTTTTTTGTTAATCTGGCTAGTGGTCTGTCTATTTTGTTGATCTTTTCAAAAAACCAGCTCCCGGATTTATTGATTTTTTTGAAGGGTTTTTTGTGTCTCTATCTCCTTCAGTACTGCTCTGATCTTAGTTATCTCTTGTATTCTGCTAGTTTTTGAGTTTTTTTGATCCTGCTCCTCTAGTTCTTTCAATTTTGATGATAGGGTGTCGATTTTAGATCTTTCCTCTCTTCTCTGGTAGGCATTTATTGCTATAAATTTCCCTCTCAATACTGCTTTAAAGGTGTCCCAGAGATTCTAGTAAGTTGTGTCTTCATTCTGGTTGGTTTCAAAGAACATCTTTATTTCTGCCTTCATTTCATTGTTTATCCAGTCAACATTCAGAATCAAGTTGTTCAGTTTCCAAGTGGTTGTGAGGGTTTGAGTGTGTTTCTTGATCCTGAGTTCTAGTCTGATTGCGCTGTGGTCTGATGGACTGTTTGTTATGATGTCTGTTCTTTTGCATTTGCTGAGGAGTGATTTGCTTCCAATGATGTGGTCAATTTTAGAGTAAGTGCAATGTGGTGCTGAGAAAAAGTATATTCTGTGGATTTGGGGTGGAGTGTTCTGTATATGTCTATTAGATCGCTTGGTCCAGCTCTGCATTCAAGTCCTGGATATCCTTGTTAATTCTCTGTCTCATTGATCTGTCTACTATTGACCGTGGAGTATTGAAGTCTCCCACTATTATTGTGTGGGAGTCTAAATCTCATTTTAGGTCATTAAGAACTTGCTTTATGTATCTGGATGCTCCTGTGTTGGGGGCATATATATTTAGGGTAGTTAGCTTTTCCTGTTGGATTGATCCTTCTACCTTTATGTAATGTCCTTCTTTGTCTCTTTTGATCTTTGTTGGTTTGAAGTCCATTTTATCAGAGACTAGGATTGCAACCCCTGCTTTTTTTTGTTCTTCATTTGCTTGGTAAATCTTCTTCCATCTCTTTATTTTGAATCTATGTGTGTCTTTGTATGTGAGATGGGTTTCTTGAATACAGCACACAGATGGGTTATGACTTTTTATCCAGCTTGCCAGTCTGTATCTTTTGATTGGGGTGTTTAGGTCATTTACATTCAGTGTTAATATTGTTATGTGTGAATTTGATCCTGCCATTTTGTTACTGGCTGGTTTTCTTTCTCATTAGTTGACTCATTTTCTTCATTGCATTTTTGGTCTTTGCCAACTGGTTTGCTTTTGCAGTGACTAGTACTTGTTCCTTTCCATGCTTAGTGTTTCTTTCAGGAGCTCTTGTAGGGCAGGTCTGGTGGTGACACTATCTCTCCATAATTGCTTATCCATAAAGGATTTTATTTCTCCTTCACTTACAAAGCTTAGTTTGGCTGGACATGAGATTCTGGGTTGAAAGTTCTTTTCTTTAAGGATGCTGAATATTGGCCCCCACTCTTTTCTGGCTTGTAGGGTTTCTGCCAACAGATCTGCCGTGAGTCTGATTGGCTTCTCTCTGTGGGTGACATGACCTTTCTCTCTGGCTGCCCTTAGCATTTTTTCCTTCATTACTACCCTGGTGAATCTGATGATTATGTGCCTTGGGGTTGCTCTTCTTGAGGAATGTCTTTGTGGATTTCTCTGTATTTCTTGAATTTGAAATTTGTACTGCCTTGCTAGGCTTGGAAAGTTCTCCTGGATAGTATCCGGGAGTGTGTTTTCCAGCTTGGATTCATTCTCTCCGTCATATTCAGGTACTCCGATCAAGCGTAGATGAGGTTTTTTCACATAATCCCATCTTTCTTGGAGGATTTGTTCATTTCCTTTCACTCCTTTTTCTCTCGTATTGCCTCCTCTTTTTATTTCACTGAGTTGATCTTCAATCTTTGATATCCTTTCTTCTGCTTGATTGATTCAGCTATTAAAACTTGTGTTTGCTTCACATAGTTCTCGTGCTGTGTTCTTCAGCTCCATCAAGTCTTTTGTGTTCGTCTCTAAGCTGGTTATTCTAGTTAGCATTTCAACTAACCTTTTTTCAAGGTTTTTGGTTTCTTTGCATTGAGTTAGAACGTGTTCCTTTAGCTCTGAAAAGTTTGTTATTATCCACCTTCTGAATCCTGTTTCCGTCAATTCTTCTCCCTCCTTCTCGGTCAAGTTGTGATCCTGTGTTGTTGAGGAGTTGTGATCCCTTGAAGGAGAAGGGATGGTTTCACCCTTTTTTGCACTGGTTTTTTCCCCATCTTTGTGGATTTACCTGGCTATGGTGTCAGAGAGCTGCTTGATGAGGTCGCTAGTCTGCCTGTGGGGGCACTACTGGGGTTCTAGGGACTCCTTCAGGTTACTAGGGAAGCTTCCTGTGTCTTTTTTGTTTATGCTGGGAGATTAGGCCTGCCTCTTCTGCTGACCTGTAGGCACTGCTGGATTGTCAAGAAAGCCGTGGTTGCTCCGTAGGCTTCCTGTGTTTTTTGTTAAAACATGTAGCCCAGTCCCACCCCTCTAGTGGTGGTTTGTGCCTTTCCTCCACTGAGCTGGATCATTCAGGGTTCATCTCAGACTGTGGGACTGGCTACGCAACCCACTAGAGTCAGGGCTTCAGCCCTCTAGGGTTTGTGGGGGAGGTTAGGGACCTGCCCTGCCGCACCTGGCAGTCTCCCCCTTTCAGCTTTCTCTTTCTCCACTTAAGGGGTAGGGGCTGCCCAGCTGCTCCCTCTTACAGTTCCCTCTCTCTCCAGGCAAGGGGAAGGGGCGATAGCTCAGTCTACAGACTCTTATTCAACTCCGCACTTGTAATTCTCGGCGCTTGAGTGGCAAAGACCCCCTGTTCTGTGTATTGCTGAGGCTTTGCGGGAGGTGCTGTATCTGGACTTGAGCGCCAGAGGTGGAGCCTCCGGCTTGCTGGTCAGATGCACTTTCTGGGTGAAGCAGCACCCCTCCCCACCTCGGTCTGCCCTGAGTGGGCTTTGCTCACCCTCCGACCAGACCCGTTGAAATGCACCTGGTACCTCGGTTGCAGCTAGGAGATCTCTGGGTTTCTGCATCTCTTTTGCTGGGTGTTGTGCGCTGGAGTTGTGTCTAATCTGCCATCTTGGATCACAAAGATTTATTTCTTACTGTTCTAGAGGCTGGGAAGTCCAATGTCATGAGGTTTGCAAGTGCCTCATTGCTGCATCATCCTTTGAAGCAAGACAGAAGGGCAAGCAAGCCGAGAATGTGGGAAAGGGGCAGGGGACCAAATCACCTTTTATCAGAAACCAACTCCCAAGATAACAAACCCACTCTTCAAATAATGACATTAATCCACTCACGAGATCATGGCTCTCATGACCGAATTATTTCTTACAGGTCTTTTCTTTCAATGCTGCTGCATTGAGGATTAAGCTTCCACCACGGGAACTTTGGGGGACACATTTAAACCATAGCAGCCTCTTTCTCTTATCATTGTTTTTGAGATTATCTATGCTGTTGGGTATATTCATAGTATATTATATTATCCTACTGATGTATATTTCGTCTGTTTCCAGTTGTTGGCTAATTTGAATAAAACTTCTATGAACATTCTTTCACAAGTATGTGTATAAATATATTTAGCTCACATGGATAAATAATTAGGGGTGAAATTTCTGGGTTATGGGCTAGATATATAATTAACTGTATTAAAAAACTGTCAAACCATTTTATATTCTCATGAACAACAGATGAGGGTTTGAGTTATTCCACATCCTCATCATTTGGTTTTGCAAATATATTTTAGCTATTCAAGCAGGTATGATATATTATTCCCTACATTTAATTTGCATTTCCCAAATAACCAATGATGTTGAATAATTTTTCATATGCTTATTGTCCATTTGTACATTTTTTATTAAAGTGCCCACTCAAGTATTTTATGTATTTTTTTTGGTTGCTTTTTTCATTTTTAAATGTAGGAGCTTTTTGTATTCTTAATATAAGCTGTATGCCAGATGTCTGTTATACAAATATATACTTCCAGTTTGGGCTTGCCTTTTGGTTTTTAAATCTACCATTTGCATTTTTCTTCTTTGTGTCACATCTGATTTTGTTCCCATTTTTATTTCCTGGTGTTCTTCTGTATTAAGTATTTTTACGGTCCAGGTGTGGTGACTCATGCCTGTAATTCCAGCGCTTTGGGAGGCCAAGATGGGAAGATCATGTGAGGCTAGGGGATCAACCTCGGAGAGTACAATAATAGGTACTTCATCAGGATTGGAGACTTGGAAATCCATCTTTTTCATCTGAAAAATTTGGGACAGCTTAACCACTCTTAGCCTTAGTTTTCTAAATTAGAAAAAAAGAATTAGTAAGACATTATTTAATATGTGTCAAGTGCTCAGGCTAGTATCTAGTGGAGTTGATATTCAATGTAGTATTATGATGCAGTGGGCAAGATTATGCATTCTTGAAATAGAGGATCTGGATTCAAATTCTTGTGCCACCATATATTTACTTTTTGATTTGGGGCAGTTACTTTATCTTTGTCTCAGTTTTGCTCAATGTGAAAGAGGGTGACAATGGAAGTTAACCATTCAATAGTTGTTGAAAGGATTACATGGGTAAATACAGCATTTATACTGATGACAATCAAACAGTAAGAACTCCATGTTACATGTTATCATTTTTCCTTAACATTAGTTTTATTATTCCTCTCAATACCACCACTGCCTTTACAATAAATGCCCACAATTATCAATTGCCCTCTAATTGTGTTTTTATTTTTTTATTATACTTTAAGTTCTGGAGTACATGTGCAGGATTGTTACATAGGTATACATATGCCATGGTGGTTAGCTGCATCCACATCCCCATCACCTACATTAGGCATTTCTCCTAATGCTATCGCTTCCCAATCCCCCCACCCCCCGCTATCCTTCCCCTTGTCCCCCACCCCCTAACAGGCCCCAATGTGTGATGTTCCCCTCCCTGTGTCCATGTGTTCTCATTGTTCAACACCCACTTATGAGTGAGAACATGCGGTGTTTGGTTTTCTGTTCTGTGTCAGTTTGCTGAGAATGATGGTTTCCAGCTTCATCCATGAAGCTAGTTGTGTTTTTTAATAGAAACTTCACAAGTTTGCCTCCGTGCTCTTCAATAATTTTCTTCCTGTCTTATATCTAATATTCTACAAATATCTCATGTCTAGAGATAATTAGCCTTATACCCTCCCTACACTTGATTTCTTTGCCCATGTTAGCAACACTGCCAAAAATAGCTTGTTTTTCCCTACTTTTGCTCATGCTCTTACATCCACTTCTTTGTGGCAAACAAAGCATCTTCTTGAGATACTTTCTTCCAGTGCTTCTCCTGAGATCTATCCCTCTTTTGGTTGTCCTTGTGCTATTCTGAAACATATGCATCCTAGGTTTCAGTTATCCCCTTAACCACACTTACCTGGTAGTGCTTTTGCCTTAGGATTGTCTGGAAGCTGAATGAGTAGTCATTCCTATAAAAACTGAGTAACACAAGAAGCATTTTATTTTCAAATACTCTTTAAGATATGCATGAAGGATACATTACAAGGTGCTCTTCATTCTGCCAAAAAGACCAGGTATTAGTTTTCAATTACTGCCATAGCAAATTATCACAAACTCCATGACTTAAAACAACACACATTTATGACATTAAAGATCTGTAGGTCAGAAATCTGTTATAGGCTGCACGAGACTTAAATGTTGACTGCAGGCTGCATTCTTTTCTGGAGGCTTGAGGGGAGAATCACATTCTTGCTTATTCAGGTTGTTGGCAGAATTCGGCTCCTTGCGGTTGAGGAACTGAGGTCCGTATTTGCTTCCTGGCTGTAGTCTGAGAGCAGTTCCCAGCTTTTAGGAGCCACCTGTATTTCCTTGACTCGCAGCTTCATCTCTTCATCTTCCAACTAGTCACAAAGTCAAGTCCATTTCACCTTGCCTCTCCTGCCGTCTGATCATTCTTCCTCTTACAGAGTATAATCCTTGAGGTTCAATGGGACCCACCCAGAAAATCCCAGTTAATCTTCTTATCTTCATATCAGTTGATTAGCAACTTTAATTTCCCCTGCAACTCTAAATCCCTTTTTGCCACATATATACCATATTCAATTTAAACATTTGACATGTGTATATATTTCTCCATCATGTGGAGTGGAGAATAGCATGTCCTCGTTGCAAGGTTCTTTGAACTGACTGCACCAGGACTACAGCATGGTGACCCCTGCGACCCACACATACACCTCCAGATGGCCTCCTGGAGCCAGAAAGTCTGAAAACAACCGCAAAAGGAGAATAGCGAGCTCCTACGGTGCCTGATTAACCAACTTTGCGACATTTGACCATTGCTCCTGCCTCAACTGATAAGCCAAACTTGTGACACCACCCCCAACCCCCAAAGCTTGAAAAAACTGCCCTGAGCTGTAACTTTCCACTGCCTACCCCAAACCTATAAAACCAACTCCTATTCCAAAAAAAAAAAACAAACCCACTTTTCTGGGGGTTAAGTGGACATCTTTGGGGAAGGGTAATTTCTTTCTTTCTTTCTTTCTTTTTTTTTTTTTGCTTAACACAAACCACATCAGATATTCAGCTGTTGAAAGTTACTTTTTGATCCAACCGCTGCTTTAGATTCTCTCCCCACTCTTTTTAAAACATGGACATCCAAATTGCTCACTTCCTTTATATAAAATGTTGCGTTATTGTAACATGTACTTTCAAAATGAAAACCTCACTCCATTCTGCCATCCATAAAAACAGAAGCTCTCTGGTTAATAGGAATGTACCTGTCAGTTATCTCACCCCCAAGGTCTTATCTATCTAACTACCTATCATGTATCTCACTATCCACCATTTATCTACCTACCTATCATCTATTTATCTTATCTATTTATCTACCTAACATCTATCATCTTTTTGTATGTCTATCTCGCTAATCTATTTACCTGCTTATCTATAATCTTTCATCTATCTACCTATCATTTGTCTTCTATCTATCATCCATCTACCATCTCATCTATCTGTTGTCTTCTATCATCTATCTACTATCTCATCTATATATTTATCTGCCTATTGATATGGTTTGGCTCTGTGTTCCCACCCAAATCTTCATCTCGAATTGTAATCCCCATTGTGGTGAGAGAGACCTGGAATCCCCATGTGTCAAGGGAGGGAAGCAGTAGGATTATGGGGTCAGTTCCTCCATGTTGTTTTCATGATAGCGAGGAATTCTCATGAGAGCTGATGGTTTTATGGGTGGTAGTTTTTCCTGTGCTCTCACCTGCTCTCTCTCACCTGCTTCCCTCTGCTTCCCCTTCACCATGATTGCAAGTTTGCTGAGGCATCCCCGGCCATGTGACACTGTGACTCAATTAAACCTCTTTTCTTTATAAATTACCCAGTCTTGGGTATGTCTTTGTTGCAATGTGAAAATGGACTAATACACCTATGTATAACCTACCTATCATCTATCTTTCAGCTATCTTCTATCCATCTAATCTATCTCTTATCTCTCTTTGCAGAGATAGAGAGATAAGAGATAAATAGATTATATGGATAGAATGAGAGAACATCATTTAACCAGAGTTCAGATGGAAAAAAGATCCAAGAAGTTTGGATGATTACTGGTTAACCATCTGAGTCAAATTTGTCACCACTAATTATAAAGCTTTGGAGTCTTAAGCAGGAGTCATAGAAGACCATACCAAGTTCATGGTAAGATAATGATCTTAGGATAAATTCGGTATTGGTTAATGCACATCCAATAGCTAGCTAGCTATTTCTCGATCTCTTCCTATCTCCAAATAAATGCAGCATTCTAAGAGTAATTCCTATAGTAACTGCCAAGTGTTGAAAATGAAATCCTCCCAGCACTTACACCTCTATATCTTTCCATGATTACTATTACTAATACATGCCTCTTGAAGACAAGTGTGAGAACTCCTGCTGAGGCCCATTCAAACTCACAATCCCTTTGATTACTATGTAATTTCATATTTAATCATACCAGTCATGATGAAAATAAAAATTGTGTAGGATATGATAGTTTACAAAATACAAATAGAATTTTATGTGAAGTCATGTGTCAATCCTGTAAGATAGGCAGGGATCAACTTCTATACTTCCTATTTTGCATTTGAAAAAAGTGAAATTAAATGGAGTTAATCTTGCCTAAGGTCACATAACTAGTCAGTTACGGTATGTGGATATGAACTCAACTTCTTTCCTTTTCGCTATGCCTACGGTGGTTAATTCTGCAAGTTGCTGTGATGATAAAGTTCTGCTTTTGACTCTATTATAAATGTGATAGGCTAGCTTTTCCTTAAGATGATAAAAATGTCATATATATGTATGATATACGGACCACCGTAATCTATTTTCTAAAACACACCTCATTTTGCATATATATTTTGAATTTAATTCTACACAGATTATATTTCCTACTACCTTTCTAATATAATTTTTAGTTATTTCTTTACTTTTAGTCTATGCATAGTCTCTTAAATATTTTTCTTCTTCTTTGTCGTCTTGTGATTCCAGGTGGATCTCCCTGTCTTCTATGTCTTGCTTCTTCCTTCCAAAAAGAAATTTGTTAAATACATTTACACTAGAGATACAGAGTCAGATAGAAGAAACTTAATTCAAGTTGCTAGCAAGTTGTAACAAATACTTGAACCCAGGTGGGTTTCACTCCAAAACTGTGTTCTATCTCACCATATTGCAACATGGTGCTTTAAATAATTCTCTACATGGCCTGGTTGCCAGTATTTTTTAACATATGCATTATCATTGTCCCAAATTCCAGATAGTTCATGGTCCTCTTAAAATGTTTTCCTGAACTAGTTCCCTGTTCTAGATGTGCATTAACCAATACTGAATTTACCTTGAGATCATTACCTTGCCATGAACTTGATATGGTCTTCTATAACTCCTGCTTAAGACGCCAAAGCTTTATAATTAGTGGTGACAAATTTGACTCAGATGGTTAACTAGTAATCATCCAAACTTCTTGGATCCTTTTTCCATCTGAACTCTGGTTAAATGACGCTCCCTCATTCTCAATTTGGACAATTGGTTATTTGGACTAAAATGCAGGGCATGGCATATGACTCAATTAACTTCTAATTTCTTGGTATTATACTATTATTCTGATCTGACAGACCTTGCAAGTTCTTACTCTGTTTTTTTATATAGCCATTTTTTTCTATTTTCTACCCCTCATTCAGTTGTACACAGATAGCAAATACAAGACCCAACCAGTTATCTCTTTCTTCATTCAAATAATAGAAAATGAAGTGTAAGTGCCTGTTGACAGTTTAATGTTATCTCACACAGTCCTGTCCAGAATTATTTTCATCTAAATAAAAGAATTTTATTATAAAAGCACACTTTAAAGAGGAAGGAATGGCTCTAATTAGAATACCAGCATCAGCCCAACATGATAAATCTATTAAGAACCCCAATTTTGTTGCAAAAGAGATTTAGGGTAACCTGCATAACACAGATCAAGATATGATAGATTAAAATTCGGGGTAAAAGAATAAAAAGAAACAAGGCGGGACCTAAGAATAGCAAAGATGAGACTAAATGTGCATATTATAAATACTTATGTTCCAAAAATTATTTTATAAGAGTTGGCAACTAAAAGGAAAATTTTAAAAACTCTGATTGTTACTTGGTTCACAGTGTTTATAAGATATAAATAGATCTGTTCTATTCCTATTGCTAGGAGCAGACAGAAATTTCTCCCCAGGATCCTCAGAAGAGTACAGTGTGTGATGTAATGATTGATGTGTTCAACAACACCCTCTCAGTAGACTCAGAGACAAGTACTGTGAGCTGTGTCTTCTTATAGCCACCCTCAATAGAGTTTGATGATCTTCCGAAAAGACAATTCAGTAAAAGGGCAAGGCAGTAAAAATAATCCCCTAAGGAATTGAACAGATGGAGTCAGGTACAGGCTTCCAAGCTGATTGAGTCTAAAGTGGGGATATACTTCAGCCTTTCTGGTAGACTGTGTGGCTAGCATACCCTTTAGGAGATTCTCGGTTGTATCCAGCAGGACTTTGGACAAGTAAGAGGCAGCAATGAGCTCCACATCACATTAGCTAATCATCACTTGGAAGGCAGTTTTATTCCATGCAGCCAGTTAAAAACAGATCCATGTGCCTTGTAGACAACTGCGTTTGTGGCTGGGCTGACAAGAGCTTCATTAGTTAATTTCTTGGAAGTCAAATGGCTGAGCATAGTGAAATTGAACACCCTTGCTTAAAAACTTGATTGCTAGGAAAGTCTTTCTTTTGTCAGCTGCAGAGATTCCCTCTGTTTAGGAGACCATAGACATTTCTAGCACAGAGAACATCATCATGAAGTCTTGTAAAGGAATGGGGCAAATAGCACATCCCTGACTTGCAAAGGTCCTTGCTCTGTGTTGAAGCATTTTATTAGCACAGCCCCTTGAGATCATCAAATTCTTGGCATCCAGGGTCTTTGACCGCTTAGTTTCCTGGTGCCAAATTGTCTGTAGCTTCAATTTTCTCCCTTATAAAGCCCAGGGTTTCTTTTCTTTCTTTTCTTTTTTTTTTTTTTTTTTTTTTTTGACGAAGTCTTGATCTATCACCCAGGTTGGAGTGCAGTGGCGTGATTTCAGCTCTGGGTTCAAGCGATTCTTATTCCTTAGCCTTCCGAATAGCTGGGATTACAGGTGCCCACCACGATGCCCAGCTAATTTGTTTTTGTATTTATAGTAGAAACAGGGTTTCACCATGTTGGCCAGGCTGGCTTTGAACTCCTGACCTCAAGTGATCTGCCTGCCTCAGCCTCTCAAAGTGCTAGGATCACAGGGTGTGACCCACCAGGCCCCACCAGAGTTTCTTTGTCTTTTCTTGTGAGGCTAAGGAAACTGATATCCCTGGCACTCCCCAAGCCAACCTGTATCTTACCTTGAAGAGCTTGGTACACACCACAGTGATAGCCCTTTGCCTGGCACAGTGGTGGGAGCCTGAGGAGGAAGGTGAGGAAGAGACACACTCCTACCCTTGCTCTGCACGTGCATTTCCCTGGGGACCTCCACCCTGCTGTAGTCAGGACAGTAAATCACACAATCTCAGGGACTGTCTCCTAGATGATTTCATCTAAAGGCAGATGAGAAAGTGTTTTAAAGAGACTGACCGGTAACTGTGAATTCCCAAATCATTCCGCACAAACAAGCACTAACCTCGCCTAACATATAAAGACAGTGTTGACATGTCTGCTAGGGCTGCCTCTCCTCAGGTCCTCTTATGTCTTTATTTTTCCAACTGTAACTGGGAACAGTGACACCTTTCCTCAGCATTGTTTTGAGGATTTCAGGCATTAACATATAAGTAAAGTGTCATTTTGCTATAGTGCCTCACCTTATCTCTATTTATATCAAGATATTTAATCAGTTCTAATCTATCCTATTTTTTCCTTTCATCTCAAATTTCTGAAATCAAGATAATCTTACAAATTCATACCTACATTTGATGTTAGTGTTTCCTTTTCAAAAATATATAAAATTAATAATGGATCTTACATTCAATAGCTTCTTGGAAATGAAGACTATTATGACAATATAAAAGTAGATAGGTAAAGGACCTCACCTTTTTAGTCTCAAACCACACTGATTCCTATATAACAACTAAGGGAAGCAGTGTGCTTTGTGGGAGAACAAGCAGAGGCTTTGAAGTTACAACATATTTGAATACCGGCTCTTTCCATTTGAGCAAGTTATTTACTATATTTAATCTCTTTGAGGCTCAATATTCTTGCCCATAAAAATGGAAACACAGTTACATATAATAATATATATTTAATAAGGGTTAAAATAACATCTAGTTAGGGTTTGGCACATAGTAGGTATTCAATGCATAACTATACTTTTTGAGCTAGCAATGTGCTAAATTTTGTGGGGGACTATAGGGGTGAATGGAAGGAAAGTAAATTAGACAGTAATTTTTGGTTGTTTATTTCGTATTAGGCTCTGCGATTGATGTTCTATGTGTGCTTATCCTAATGCTCTGGAAAAGCTATGAGCAAGTTTTTAATATTTCCATTTAACAGGTTAAGAAACTGTGGCTCAGAGATGTTAAATAATTTATTCGAGATCAGTTCTTGTTCTGAAGGAGTTTGCATTCTAATTGGAGACAGGAGTAAAATGTATCTGAAGATCCAAGAAGCTGTACAATGTAAAAGAGGTATCATAGGAGAGACATGGTATCTCTGACTGGGTAAACATAAGGACCAGGAAGTTAGAAGGAGAAATCTTCCTGAGTTAAAATGTGTATCCATCAGGATTGGCTGCCTTATGCTGCCGTAACAAACAACCTGGTTGCTGGTTAATTTCAGATCAACCTGGTTGTTAAAATATTTACTTTTAGCTCATGGCTCTCAGAGGTTGGACATATCATAGTTGCCATGGGATTCCTTCAAGAGCCTAACATAACTTGTTTTTAATGATTTTTACAATAAATTAAATTTACAATTGTTCTTAGTGATTCTTGCAAATAATTATTTTAAGTATCCTATTTAAGTATTAGTATTAGCTCTTATTGAAAAGCATTGGTTCTGGTTGAAAATTGCCCAACCAAAAGGATGTTTGTAAATGTTTGTTTTTTTGTTTTGAGACAGAGTCTCACTCTGTCTCCCAGGCTGGAGTGCAGTGGCACAATCTTGGCTCACTGCAACCTCTGCCTTCTGGCTTCAAGCTATTCTCCTGTCTCAGCCTCCTGAGTAGCTGAGATTACAGGCACATGACACCATACCTGGCTAATTTTTGTATTTTTAGTAGAGATAGGGTTTTACCATGTTGGTCAGGCTGGTCTCAAACTCCTGACCTCGTGATCTGCCCGCCTTGGCCTCCCAAAGTGCTGGGATTACAGGCATGAGCTATTGCGCCCAGCCTGTTTGTGAATGTTTAATATAGGTGTGCTTCTTACGTCCACTATCTGTACACATTAGATTAATCACAGCCATCACTACTGATTTTTTTTAAACCTTTACTAAGCACTTGCTGATAGCACGTGCCATATCTTTCAAAAACCCTGCTTATTATGCCTTCTCCTCTGATCATGGGAAGTACTTTATCCAATAAAGTAGTTACTGTTGACATAACACATTTATAGGGCACCTTGGAAATGATAAAACAATATATGATTATACTAGAAACATTTATCTCACCATCTGCTCTCTATAGGGTTGCTTAGGCCAGAAACTAGAGAGAGAGCCTCAATTATCTTTCCTCTTTCACCATATATGCAATTAGTCCTCAAGCTCTGTTGATTTTCTATTTTTCAAATATTTGGCACACATTGGAATCATTTGGAATA
This sequence comes from Sapajus apella, assembly GCF_009761245.1. Taxonomy (NCBI): domain Eukaryota; kingdom Metazoa; phylum Chordata; class Mammalia; order Primates; family Cebidae; genus Sapajus; species Sapajus apella. The sequence goes on from NW_022436943.1 coordinate 49,470,276, forward strand.
TTTTTTAAAATACAGGATCCCACCTCAAGACAGTCTTATGTCATTGGTCTAGGAAGAGGCCTGGGCATTTAGGGTTTTTTTGTTTTGTTTAATTTTTGTTATATTTTTCTTTTATTATTATTATTATACTTTAAGTTCTGGGGTACACATGCAGAATGTGCAGGTACATAGGTATACACGTGCTATGGTGGCATGGTTTGATGCATCCATCAACCTGTCATCTACATTAAGTATTTCTCCTAATGCTATCCCTCCCCTAGCCCCACACCCCCTCCTATCCGTTTTCTAGCCCTCCATGCCCTGACAGGCTCTGGTGTGTGATGTTCCTCTCCCTGTGTCCATGTGTTCTGATTGTTCAACACTCACTTATGAGCGAGAACATGCAGTGTTTGGTTTTCTATTCTTGTGTCAGTTTGCTGAGAATGATGGTTTCCAGCTTTATCCATGTCCCTGCAAAGGACAGAAATTCATCCTTTCTTATGGCTATATAGTATTTAATGGTGTGTATGTGCCACACTTTCTTTATCCAGTCTATCACTGATGGGCATTTTGGTTGGTTCCAAGTCTTTGCTATTGTGAACACTGCTGCAATAAACATACGTGTGCATGTGTCTTTATAACAGAATGATTTATAATCCTTTGCATATATACCCAGTAATGGGATTGCTGGGTCAAGTGGTATTTCTAGTTGTAGATCCTGAGGAATCGCTAGTGTTTTCCACAATGGTTGAAATAATTTACACTCCCACCAATAGTATAAAAGTGTTCCTATTTCTCCATGCCCTCTCCAGCATCTGTTGTCTCCAGATTTTTTAATGATTGCCATTCTAACTGGCATGAGATGGTATCTCATGTGGTTTTGATTTGCATTTCAGCAATGAGGTTTTTATAAACTTCCAGGTGATTCTCAAATGCAGTCACATTTGAGGTCGTAGGGGTCTCAGTTCTTTCTTCTTCTCTTTATTCCCACCAACCACTTTGATGAAGCTTCCTCTAATCTCTAATGTAGCTTACTTTAGAAATGCCCTATCTGAGCTCCCTGGCTCAGCCTGGGCTAGAGGCCCCAGCACTGTGTTCCTACTACTTCCTGCCCTTATACAGACTGTATTAATATTATATCTTTATTGTTTACCTCCTCTATTAGATTATGAGTATCTTCAGTGGAACCATCAATACCTATTATATGCCTGACTTTGGGTTCAGCATATGGCAAATAAAAGGTGCTCAGAGCTGGAACTCTGCAAATTAAATGCCCTCTTAGCCATCTGGCTTCCTGTTAGGTTCTGCCAGCAGGGGGCATTAGAGGGGAATGGAACTTGTCTTCTTGCTGTTCCTGTCACTATTACCGTGGGAACAGCATTTAACTTCTGCAGCAGTAGTTGGTTTGAGCTTTTAACTTCTTTTTTCACACTCTGAACCAGCCTCCTCACTGTCTCCTCCCACTGTTTACATATCACTCCCAGAGAAGGATTCTGATGGACTATTTGGGTCATGGACCATCCCCTGGGCCAATCACTGTTTACCAGAGAAGGAGTTCTGTGCTTGGCCAAGCCTCTCTGGCCATGCCCACTACTGTGGCAAGGACAAGGTCTATCTGACACTGGAAGAAGAGGCATGGGAATGAGTGCTGGAGAAGCAAAAATATAAGTGACCTCAATTGAGTTTAAATTTAAAGGTGGAAACATTTCCAGCTTTCAAAGAATCTTAGATATTGAGTCAGCTGTCAGTCCCAAAGTAGCAATACTTATTCTTCCACATAGAGCTTCAGGTTCCTTACGCTAATACTTAATTACTACTACTACTACTGCTGCTGCTACTATTTAGACACAGGGTCTCACTCTTTCACCCAGGCTGAAGTGCAGTGTTGTAGTCACAGCTCACTGCAGCCTTTCCTGGGCTTAAGCCATCCTTCCACCTCAGCCTCCTGAATAGGTTGGACTACCGTCTCACCCCCATGTAATACTTCCACTTATTGCTGTATCCTAACTCTAGGAGCTCCAGGACATACCCAGATGGCACAGATTCCAGGGTGTAAGGCTCTGTTGGGGCTGATAGACGGTAGCATGTTTAACATGGTAAGGGAGCAAAGAGGCCTGAATAAATAATTGCTTGCTGGATTTCAGAAAGCCTTTAGAGATGACATTTGAATGAGATCCTAAAAAATCAGTGGGCATTTAGCAGACCAGGAGAAAAAAGGAGAACATAGAGGATTCTGAACTATGAAAATAGCAAATGCAAAGAAGAATGGAGGCATGAAAAGGCATAATGGGATTTGGAGAATCATTTTGTGTGGTTGAGTATAACATGTACGGGGGTGGGGGCTGATGCGTCTGGAAAGACAGATTGTGGCCAGATTGTGATGGGCCTGGGATGCCATCAATTTTCTTGGAAAACATCTGCTTCCCATGTGCTGGCCAAAGCTACAACCATTTTCACACATACTTTATTATGGGGCTCCTTTCTGCAAGTATGCCTGGAATCAGCTTGCTTCAAATAGCCCAAGGCCAATGAGAAGATACCTGGGAGGCGAAGGGCACAGGAATAAAATGTTTTCAAATTTGTTACCATAACGCATTTCTGATTTCAGTTGAATATCTTCAAGCTGTTGCAAAGCTACAGTGAGTTTTTCATCCTTAGTATTTCTGCACCTGCATGTTTCCATGCCCACTGCTGGGTCAGGCTCCATGCAGTCCCGGAAGTGGCAGAAGACAGAGTTGGGAATTCAGGTAAGAGAACAAATCTGCCTGAGGCTGAGAACAAATCTGAAAATTGAAATAGGTAAACAAAGTTCAGCTGCAATGGAGCAGTTGGAGTACAAATAGCTGTAGGCGTTGGAACAATATAACAAGGCTGAAAGTGATGCTGAGACTTATACATTATTTCTAAGTGAAAAATAAAAGGCAAGACAGAGAAAAAAACCCAGCATTTTAGAAATGCATTAAGGGAAATGTTATCACAATCTGCACATTGCTGCATATCTTTCTGAACCACTGACAACTGATTTCCCCAGACTGGGTTTAAGGCCGTTTATGATTATCCTCACCTTGCTTTTGTGGTTAATTAATTATACCTTTGCCTGGTGGCACTGCCAGCTTGAGAAGAAGGGATGGGGTGGGGCTGATGATGATTAAAAGCTATTTGCAAACTTAGAATTTCCTGAACTAAACATTGCAGGAAAAGCAAGGATGAACTGGAAATAGTCCTGGCCTTAGGACTAGGTGAACTTGGCTAGTTGCAAGTTATGGGATGTGGAGTAGAGTGATCAACTCATCCTGGTTAGCCCTGGACTGTTCTAGTTTTAAAACCAAAAGTCCCATTTCCTGGTGTGCTCCCTGTTTCAGGCAAACTAGAACATCTGGTCACCCTAGGGAGGGTTGGAAATTTGGCTGGCTGAAGTTCAATAAGACAGGTGAAGCAGGTCAAAGTTTGGGGAGAATGAGAGATGCCTCAGGAGATGGTGTAGAGATGGAGATCAGCCTGTATGGAAAGGCACAATGGCCATGGAGGCACAGAGACAGGCAGTCAGAAAGATACTAAGAAAAACTAACTGAGATCCGGAACAAATAACACTTCTAAGTCCAAATAGGCAACCCACAGTCGGGTGTAATGGGGATGGGGCATTCACGCTGTGCTCGGTTGTAGGGAAGGACTTTAATTCTTGAAGGAGAAACTGGAGATAGCAGGCAGGGATACATTTCCAGAGCATAGGTGTTAGATTTCTCAGTAGGTTTGCAGAGAAAGAACAGAAGTTTGTATAACTTAAGTGTTCATTGGCTTTCTACTGGTCTGAGGATAAAACCTAAGATCTTCATTTGGACTTGAAGAGCTTTCTGATTTGTCCTCAGCAATCTTCTTATCTTATTTCTCACCATTCTTTTATTCCCGTCATATTAAATCACCTACAGTGTCTCAGACATATCAGATTCACCTGGGCCTTTGTATATGGGGTTCCCCTTGCACTCATACTAACTTCCCTTGTTCTTTAGAATACGGCTTAGATTCCCTCAACCCCGCTCTCAACCTAGTCTCAACTCTTTCCCCACTTCCTATGCTGGGTTTTAACCTTTCCTCTGAGTAGAATGCAGACAGATTGTTGCTTAGTTTTGGCTAGGGAAGCTCTGAGTAGCCCCAGAAAGTTGAAGTACATGATGAGTTACTGCAAGGCTTACTCTGCCCTTCTAGTGGAAAAAGTGTCAAATGAGCATGAATGCCTAAACTGCTGACATCCCTGCTGCAGCTCCAGATCCTTTTGACTTGTTAACCCAGAGTGAAGCCTCTTGTGCAGGATTTTTCACAGCACTATTCATACGTTGACAGAGGTAAGGGGGTTTGGAAGGTGGGAGAGACAGAGCTTACAACATACATTGTAAAAAAGTGTAGCAGCTGGGTGCGGTGGCTCATGCCTGTAATCCCAGCACTTTGGGAGGCCAAGGCGGGTGGATCACCTGAGGTCAGGAGTTTAAGAACAGCCTGGGCAGCATCGTGAAACCCCATTTCTACTAAAAATACAAAAATTAGCTGGGCATGGTGGGGCATGCCTATAATCCCAGCTACTTGAGAGGCTGAGGCAGGAGAATCGCTGGGTCAGGAGGCAGAGGTTGCAATGAGCTGAGATCATGCCACTGCACTCCAGCCTTGGCAGCAGAGCAAGACTGCATTTAAAAAAAAAAAAAAAAAAAAAGAGGGGAGCAGCATCCCTGGCCTCTACCCATCAGATACTAATAGGACCCTCCAACTTGTGACAGCCAAAAATGTCTCCAAATATTGTCAACTATTCCCTGGGGGATAAAGTTTGCCTTAGTTTGAAAACCACTGTCCTAGTCTGAAGTAACCTCTTGTGGACATTGGCAAGGACCCTCACTGAGCAGAAGCCTAGTGCCCTCAACATCCATGGGAGGTAAATATTTGTGATCGATGGACTCAATGAAGACTTATGGAGGCCTTCAGGTGAGCACCGCACTCCCTTTGATGACTTTTCCAGATGATCTGTGATCTGCTTTAGTCCAACTGCATAGCCCTTATTTGCTATTTTAAGAGTGGATCCCCCCTTAGCTGGGTACAGTGGCTCATGCCTATAATCCCAGCATTTTGGGAGGCTGAGGCAGATGGATCACTTTTTCATACAAAAATTAGCCAGGTGTGGTGGTGGGTGACTGTAATCTCAGGTACTCAGGAGAATTGCTTGAACCTGGGAGGCGGAGATTGCAGTGATCTGAACTCACACCACTGCACTCCGGCCTGGGCAACAGAGCCAGACGCCATCTAAAAAGAAAAGGAGTGGATCCTCCCTCATCTCACTGTAACTAAGGGACTAGATGATTTTCAGTCTATCATTGAAAGTATGAGTGTGTCTTCTAGACTCTAAACACTACAGAGTAACAGACAATTATTATGTTTTAATTTAAGATTTTTGTGTCTCCCATCCAGGGTCTAGAATAAGCTTTGCATGGATTAGATAATTCATTAATGTTTATCAAATCAAAGTTGGAAGTCAAAAGAGAATTTGGAAGCTTTGATCATCAGGAAACAAGATGGAGCTAATTGACCCAATGGAAGAGAAAAGCCACTTTTCTGTAAAATGTAAGTCGTGGTATCCAAGGCTACTCTCTGGAGACGATCATAGGCTTTACTCTGGAGTTGTGAGAAATGCAAAAATCTCAACCCCATCCCAGACCCTCTGAATCAAAAGCTGTGTTTTAAGAAATGTCCTGTGCACATAAAGCTTTAAGAGGCATGGTTTTAGAGCCCAGCCTTTGTATCCCTTGGATCAAGGTTCAAGTCTTTCATTTATCAGCTATACACACTTATGCAAGACATTTAACGTTTCTGAGCCTCATTGCTTCCAATCTGTAAAACAGGCATATTTATAGACACTAGCTACTAGAGTTGTGAAGTTCAAATGAACACAAAAGAATATCAGGCACCAATCATGGTGATTAACTTTATACAGTAAGAGTTCAATTGTTTGATGCTATTGTTTTCTGAAATTTCTTTCTCTTCATTCAGGAAAAATCATTGGTTGGACAACGGACAATTAATCACCTCCTATCAAACCCATAATTTGAAGATTTACTAAGTCATCTACTTTGCATTCAGATGTTGATAATTGTCAATCCAGCCTAGGTTAAAACAAGTTTTCAACCTTTTACAAATGTGTGTGTGTGTGTTTTTAAGAATTGTGTATCTTGGGGACAAAATATTATAATAAGGTTAATGAGAAAAGGGGCAATACAAATCTTTTTTCATTAATCTTAACAGAGCTTAAATCACAGCACAGGGAGAAACAGCTGCTCTGGAAGGCAGCCTAGGAGCAGATCAGTAGAAGCTGATTATCTATTAATGAGAGGGCTTTGGTGGGGAGCCCTGGTGGAAAACCCACCAGACTTGATTCTACAAGCCATTTGCTGAAGAGGTGGTGTATATGAATTGCTTGATTGATGTAAAAAATTCAAAACAGATTCTTCTCAGCAGCCTGGGGGCTGTCACACACCACCGATCTCTCATCTGTTTATGTTAAGGAAATAGCATCCTTCAGTAAGTAAGTGTGTGTAGTATTTAATTAAACTCATTGCTGAGCTCTGTGTGTGTGACTGGTCCTCATTTGGGGATTATTGGACTGTTGCATTTTGCCTTTTTCCTCATTTCTCCTTCTTCTGGTACTTTCCCCACCAGCTCAGAACTGCAGGAGCATCATTTGAAGTACTTTAGTATTTTTTTATTGCACACATTTTTTAGAGAAGGAAACTGAGGCTCAGAGAGCTGACATCACTTGTCCAACGTTGTCTAGCTCAAAGAGCTATTATTTAAACTTATGTTCTGGGTGGCTTCATAGCCTAAGCTTGTAACCACTTATGCAATATGTGTATAAAGTAAAAACAACTATGTATATTGCAGTGGTTCTCAAGTTTGTCCCCAGACCAGAAGCATTAGCATTGCTGGGGACTTGTTAGAAATAAAAATTTGGGGGCCCTGCCGCAGACCCATCAGAAACGTAGGAATGCAGCCCAGGCAGCCTTCTGAGTGATTCAAATGGATGCTAAATCTCGAGAGCCACTGGTATTTAGTTTGTAGGCTAGGTACCAAGAATTTAAAAAGAAAAAAAATAGGTTCTTTAACTTTGGGGAGTTCAGAGCCTAGCAAAGAAGACTAAATTATAAAGACAATTATAATAATATTTTAGTAGTGTATTATAAGTGCAATGGGAGAGTACACACAAAAAATTAGGAAAGTGCAGATTAAGATAGCTAGCCTGGATGGGGCAGGGAAAGCTTATTGGAAAAAGTGATGCTTAAACTGAATCTTAAAGCATGAGAAGTCTCTGGCTGCAGTGACACGAGAGACTATTTTAGGCAAGGGGACATCACAAACAGAAGATGAGATGAACGTGCATACTGTCTATGAAACAGCAGTCACTCTGAGGATGCTGGAGCAGGAAGTATAGTGAAGGAATCAGTGGTGAGTTCATGCAGCGGGCAGTGAGCGGCCCTCTGTCACTCTGCAATTTGACACCCACCTGCTGAAGCTCAGGAGTTCGGCTTCTTGAAGTCCTGATTTGGATATTTTACAGTCATTTATCAATTTATAGCATTTATGACTGCCCTATGGTTCCAGATGAGGGGCACCACATATCACAAAGCCTTGTTCTTCATGATCTATTGAACACCCCGTAATTCATGCATGTTATTTATACCGCCCACTTATGTCTCCTTTTTCATGAAGTCACCCATGCCACTGACATTAGCTAGCAGACATCAAGCTGTCTAGTGGATAAAATGTTGTTTGACAAGGGCTCAGTGACTAGGGATGTAACTCATAGTTATATCATAAATTCAAACTCAATTATTTGTTTTCCCAGGTAATCTATCAGTGAATAATATACCCACATCAAAGGACTTTGGCCTATGAGTTTTATTTTCCAGACAAGTATTTTAGCATAGGTGTGAGTGACATTTGAGGACTTAAAATAATGGATCTACATTCTCTCTGGCATGGTGGAAAGAATGTGGAATTGGGAATAAGACAGAGTGGTTTCTGTCCCCAACTCTGTGCTTTAGAACTGTGCCCACTAAATGACATTGGAAGGTCTATTTATTTAATCCTGTGAAGCTTCGTTTTATAAAATCTGTATTGGCTCTCCAAAATGTGCCTAGAAGTTGCTACAATTCTCAGAATGTCTGAGAAGCTCCTCAACAGTCTCAATCTGCAGCCATGAAGCGAATAATTCTCAGCAATTTTCTAGGAAGCTGCTTTGATACTCACATGTGCATGTTCATCTGGCAGCCACCACCTCCAGAGAATAAAGCTTCCGATTTAATTCCACTTTCCAGACCCCACAGATGTTCCTCTCCTTGGCAAAATCTAGCACAGATCTGAACATGGAAGGTGATTCTGAGAAATGTAGTTGCCAACCTTAGCAGGACATGGTGGTGGCACCCAGTGGTAACAGACATCTCAGCCCACTTTCCAATATACAGGAACCAAATGATCTTCTTTAAATCCCAAAATAGACTATTTCACAACCAGGCTTCAAATGACTCAATGGCTTCCCATTTCTCTTAGGATAAAACCCAAATTCATCTGGATGGCATGCAAAGCTCACTCGATTCTTGTCCTATTTCTTCAACTTCACCTAATTCTGGCTTTCCCTTTCATCACTGTATACAGCCAAACTGGTTTTCATTCTGTTTTTTTTTTTTTTACATGCCAAACATTTTATCACCTCAAAATTCTTATAGTTACTGTTCCTTCTGTCTAGACTATCTTCCACCTTGATTTTTCTTTTCCTTTTATCTCAACACTCTAAAGAGTCCTCTCCCAGTTTCTGTCACCCCTTTTGTTTTCTTCAGTGCATTTATTGCAATCTGCTCTTTTTGTGTATTTACTTATTATCTGTCTTACTGGAATAAGCTCAGTGAAAGCTGGTACTATATTTTTCAATTGCACCCCTAGTTCTCTGTCATGGCTTAGTTACTGATTCACCTCTTGGAACATTGATCATCATAGGCTGAATTCGCTGTTTTAAATAATCAGAGGGCATCAGTTTTTTTAGTGCCCAAGTGCCTATAGTTATTGTACTAGCCTTAATGAAAGTACAAAGGAGATGACGGCAATGCTTAAACAGTTTTAGTATATCTCAAGAAAAGAATCCTAATAAAACCAAAATTCTACAGCTTTCTACTATTGGTGTTCTGCAACCTCTCTTTCCTCTCACCACCTGGAATAGTCAGAAATCTCGTGTTAATATGTAAACCCTAATGTTATATCTGAAGGAAAGGACTGTGGACTGAAGGGAGTAGATAAATACCAATAATAATTACCAAATGTCGAATAATAATCATATGCCAACAATATGCTAAATTATTTATGAAACTCACAATATTGAATGGAAAATAATTATCTCACTTTTCTAAATTATTATTTTTCTAATTTTTAAAATAATATTCTAATAATTTAAAAAAATTATATGTGTACAAATTAATAAGTGGACCAAAATCACTGAGGTTATTTGAGTGTAAACTAGGGTTTAAATCTTGGTCAGTTTGGTTTTAATGCCCAAATTTACTTCCCTGTTTCTTCAGTATTCTAGGTCTCTTTTGATTTTATAATAGATTGTGTTTGTGATACTATTATTTATCTCACCATGCATTCACACTGTCCTTTTACTCTGGGTTAAGCTGTGAGACTGGCTTTGGCCAACAGAATGAGGTTGGAGTTCTAGATCTGAGCCTAGGCCTTAAGAGACTCACATAAGTATGCTCACTCACTCTCTTGTCTGCCTGGACTAGTTCTTTGGTTTAGAAGAGAATGAAAGACACATGGTGCAGAACCATCCTGAACTAGACCTACCCATGCTTATCCAACACCCCAAAAGGTTATACACATGTGAGAGCTCATCCAAATACAGCAGAACATCCCAGCTGAGCCCAGCCAAGATCAATCAAGCCTCAGCAAGCCAAACACAGTCAGTAAGCCCAACCAAGACCCGCAGAACAATCTAGCTGAGCCCAGCCTGGATGAGTCAATTCCTAGCTGATTCATACACTCAAAAAAAAAAAAAAAAAAGGGATAAATGATTGCCATTTTAACCATGGTATGCTGGGGTTGTTTCTTTCACCGTAATAGCAAATTGATACAGACACTAATTAGCTCTGCAAATGTGGTTAAAAATAATGCTTGCAACCATTTATTAAGACTTTATGTATGAGACACAGGGCAGAGCACTTTACATTCATCATCCCTTTAGAACTTTTTCAAAAACTCTCTGAGGGTTTCACAGATGGAAAAAAATTAGATGAAATAACTTACCCACGTTTACACAGCTTGTTTAGTGGCAGAGCTGGAATTTAAACCTAAGTCTGTCTGGTTCCAAAATTGTTCTTTTTTTATTTTACCAAGTTAACTTTATTCATCATCTAGACCTAGAAAATAATCAGCTGTGTGAATAAGACTGAGTTCTCTGGGTCCATTTTCTTTAACTACTAACTAGAGGGAATGAACTAAAGATCTTTTTTTCTTCTTACTTTCTTTGGTTCTATATTCCTACATAGAACCAAAGGCAGTTAGAGGGCAGCTACAGCAGGTATGCACCTAAAGTATGTATGCAGTTTGATGACAGCGATGATGATGATGACAGCGACAATATATAGCACAGAGATGAAAGCATGGACATACTTTTACCAAGAAACAGAACTAGGATGATTGTCGTAAGCGAGTGTAAAAATTAGCTCCAAGAACTTGCAGGTAAAATAGAGGAATAAATCTGGATCACACAATCTTTCTTCCTAATGCAATAAAAACAACAACAAAAATAGTCTCAGCCAAAAGTTCACCAGTATCAAATAAGCAAGAAACTGAATATAATGTGAGACTCCAAAGAGCAGATTTCAAGATCTCAGCAGAGGCGCATGCCCTTATGCACTCTTTTGCTCTCTCTCCTCTCTCTATATGTAAATACGTACACAAAAGACATCTCTCTCTATATATATCTATATCTCATACACATAAACCATTGCATGTGTGCCATTACATGTATATATATTCACATATATATTCCATGTAAAATATAGATTCAGTCATTAAGCGTTCAAATATACTAAAAGAATAATATGAGGGGACGATCCAAGATGGCCGTTTAGGAACAGCTCAGGATTGCAGCTCCCAGTGAAAGCGCAGAGGGTGAGTGGACGCTGCGTTTTTATTACCCACAGACTAGGAAATGGGCGGAGGAGCTCCATGGTCGCCAGCGAGGCTGTTTCGGCCAGCGCGGCTGTGCTGGCCGGTGACGCTGCTTTGCCCCGCGCGGCTGCTTTGTCGGCGCCCCAGAGCCGCGGTTCTCCGTACAAAATACACCGGTCTGGGTGCCCTTTTGGCTGGCGATTGGAGCCACGGGAAGTCGCCCATTCGCTGGTTCAAAAAGCGGACTGAGCAGAGAACCAGGACAGTAGATTCCAGGGCAAAAAAAAAAAAAAAAGCGCCACAAACCTCAGTGCCGCTGTTTAAGCCAGCGCAGTGAGTGGCCGCAGGGGAAAACAAACAGACCCCGGCGCCTCTTCAACAGGCGACTGGAACACCAACTTAAAAAAGGCTCCGAGGCAGGGAGCCAGGCGATCAGGCTCGGCTGGCCCCACCCCCACAAAAGAACAGCAACCAGAAACTCTGGATTGAGAGTTTCACAGCAAGCGCAGCTGAACCCGGGACGGTCCAGCTCTGTGGGGGAGGGGCGTCCGCCATTACCGAGGCAGCCCGCCGTTGCCAAGGCAACCCGCCATTGCTGAGGCAGCCCACCGTTGCCAAGGCAACCCGCCACAGCAAAGAGACTCCACCTCAACAGAGGCGGGCCACCATCGCCAAAGCAGTTCTAACTACACCCATATAAACAGGACTGCAGGGAAGTTCACTCGGCAGCGGGGCGGAGCCCACAGCAGCTCAGCAAAGCTGCCATAGGCCGACAGTGACTAGGCGGCCTCCTTGCTGGGCAGGGCAGGTCTGAAGGAAAAAAAAAAAAAAAAAAGAAGGCGGCAGCATAACGGAAACTCATAAATAAAGCCCTAAATCCCTGGGACAGAGCACCTGGGAACAAAAAGCAGTTTATGAGTTCTGCTGCAGCAGACCTAAAAGTACCTGCCCAGCAGCTCTGAATGAACAACAACAGAGCTCACAGCTCACCATTTGAGCTCCTATAAAGAAGAGACCGTTTCCTCAAGCAGCTCCCTGACCCCTATATATCCAAAAAGACACCTCATAAAAGAGAGATCAGATTGACACTAGGCGGGTATCCTTCTGGGACAAAGATAGCAGAAGAAGAAAATTGGTAACAACCCTTGCTGTTCAGCAGCTGCTGCAGGTGAACCCCAGGCAAACAGGGCCTGGAGTGAACCACAGCAGACCTATAGCAGAGGGGCCAGACTGTCAGAAGGAAAACCAAGAAACAGAAATAACCTCATCATCAACAAACAGAACGTCAATCTGAAAGATTTGAGACCCAATCTGAAAGCCAGCAACTACAAAGTCGACAGGTGGATAAATCCTTAAAGATGGGAAGAAACCAGCGCAAAAAGGATGAAAACACCCGAAACCAGAACACCTCTCCTCCTAAAAGGGATCACAACTCCTCACCAGCAAGGGAACAAGGTTGGATGGAGAACGAGTGTGATGAAATGACAGAATCAGACTTCAGAAGGTGGGTAGTAAGAAACTTCTGTGAACTTAAAGAACATGTTCTAACCAAATGCAAAGAAACTAAGAACGTTGAAAAAAGATTTGACAAAATACTAACGAGAATGGACAAGATAGAAAGGAATACAAGTGAATTGATGGAGCTGAAAAACGCAACACGAGAACTTCGTGAAGCATGCACAAGTATCAACAGCCGAATTGACCAAGCAGAAGAAAGGATATCAGAGGTCGAAGATCAACTCAATGAAATAAAACGGGAAGGCAAGACTGGAGAAAAAAGGATAAAAAGGAATGAACAAAGTCTCCAAGAAATGTGGGACTATGTGAAAAGACCTAATCTACGTTTGATAGGCGTACCCGAATGCGACAAAGAGAATGAATCCAAGCTGGAAAATACTCTTCAGGATATTATCCAGGAAAACTTCCCCAACCTAGCAAGGCAGGCAAACATTCAAGTCCAGGAAATACAGAGAACACCACAAAGATATTCTTCAAGAAGAGCAACCCCAAGGTACATAATCGTCAGATTCACCAGGGTCAAAATGAAGGAGAAAATACTAAGGGCAGCCAGAGAGAAAGGTCGGGTTACCCATAAAGGGAAGCCCATCAGACTCACAGCAGACTTCTCAGCAGAAACCCTACAAGGCAGAAGAGAGTGGGGGCCAATATTCAACATCCTTAAAGAAAAGAACTTTCAACCCAGAATCTCCTATCCAGCCAAACTAAGATTCATAAGTGAAGGAAAAATAAAATCCTTTGGGAACATGCAAGTACTCAGAGATTTCGTCACCACCAGGCCAGCTCTACAAGAGCTAATGAAAGAGGCTCTACACATATAAAGGAACAACAAGTATCAGCTCAACTAAAGGACAAAACAGCCAGCTAGCACCAAAATGGCATTATCAAATTCACACATAACAATATTAATCCTAAATGTAAATGGACTAAATGCCTCAATCAAAAGACACAGACTGGCAAATTGGATAAAAAGACAAAACCCATTGGTGTGCTGTATCAAGGAAACCCATCTCACGTGCAAGGATACACAAAGGCTCAAAATAAAGGGATGGAGGAAGATTTACCAAGCAAATGGAGAGCAAAAAAAAGCAGGAGTTGCAATTCTCATCTCTGCTAAATTAGACTTTAAAGCAACAAAGATCATAACAGACAAAGAGGGACATTACATAATGGTAAAAGGATCAATGCAACAAGAAGAGCTAACGATCCTAAATATATACGCACCCAATACAGGAGCACCCAGATACATAAGGCATGTTCTTAATGACTTACAAAGAGACTTAGACTCCCACACAATAATAGTGGGAGACTTTAACACCCCATTGTCAACATTAGACAGATCAACCAGACAGAAAATTAACAAGGATATCCAGGACTTGAACTCAGGCCTGGACCAAGCAAACCTAATAGACATTTACAGAACTCTCCACCCCAAATCCACAGAATATACATTCTTCTCAGCACCACATCACACCTACTCTAAAATTGACCACATAATTGGGAGTAAATCACTCCTCAGCAAATGCAAAAGAACGGAAATCCTAACAAACAGTCTCTCAGACCACAGTGCAATCAAGTTAGAACTCAGAATTCAAAAACTAACCCAGAACCACACAGCTTCATGGAAACTGAACAACCTGCTCTTGAATGTTGACTGGATAAACAATGATATGAACAGACACTTTACAAAAGAAGGCATACGTGAGGCCAACAAACATATGAAAAAATGCTCATCATCACTGGTCATCAGAGAAATGCAAATCAAAGCTACATTGAGATACCATCTCAGGCCAGTTAGAATGGCGATCATTAAAAAATCTGGAGACAACAGATGCTGGAGAGGATGTGGAGAAATAGAAACACTTTTGCACTGTTGGTGGGAATGTACATTAGTTCAACCATTGTGGAAGACAGTGTGGCGATTCCTCAAGGACCTAGAAATAGAAATTCCATTTGACCCAGCAATCTCATTACTGGGTATATATCCAAAGGATTACAAATCGTTCTACTATAAGGACACGTGCACACGAATGTTCATTGCAGCACTGTTTACAATAGCAAAGTCCTGGAACCAACCCAAATGCCCATCGATGGTAGACTGGATAGGGAAAATGTGGCACATATACACCATGGAATATTATGCAGCCATCAAAAACGATGAGTTTGGGTCCTTTGTAGGGACATGGATGAACCCGGAAACCATCATTCTCAGCAAACTGACAGAAGAGCAGAAGATCAAACACCGCATGTTCTCACTCATAGGCGGGTGTTGAACAATGAGAACACATGGACACAGGGAGGGGAGCACTACACACTGGGGTCAGTTGGGGGGAAATAGGGGAGGGAGGGTGGGGGGTGGGAAGCTGGGGAGAGATAGCAAGGGGAGAAATGACAGATGTAGGTGATGGGGAGGAAGGCAGCAAATCACACTGCCACGTGTGTTCCTATGCAACAATTTTGCATGTTCTTCACATGTACCCCAAAACCTAAAATGCAATAAAATAAATAAATGGGGGAAAAATAATAATAATATGAAAAGAGATAGGTGACAAAATAATACCACTGTAGAACTAATATGTAAATTAGGAACAACAAGAAACAGAGGAGACATATAGGAAATTGAAATTAATTACAAAAGAAAGCTTTGTGATATCATAGGGACTGTCAATAAAAGGGTGCTTAAAAAATAAAAAGTTTTCAGAGACGTGACAATAGATAGCGTGGTTACAGCCAACAGACCTCCTAGGCACCCAGGCATAAAGAGAAAGTTGCTTTTAAGGAGGAGAATCAAATTTACCTCAAAGTTCTCTGTAGCACCAATTATGACAGAAGACAATTGAGCTAAATTTTCACAATTCTACAAGAAAATTGAACACAGTCAAAAAGTATATCAGATACAAAGCCACAGGGAGATATTCTCGAATATGAGCCCTTCTTAGCAAAAATAATTGATGAAATCCTATAAATCAAAAAGATATGGCAAAGAGAACTAGCAAAGTAGGAAAGAAATGTTTGTATGCAGTTCAGAAATACTTTTAGTGTCAGTGCAATTCCTTTCTCTCCTGCTAAGTTGGAAAAGGTATTTTAAATAATATGAAAAATAGTCTATAAGAGAAACATTCTAAAACATATATATTTAAGATAGTTATATAATTTTTATTCTCATACCTATATAAAGAGAGTATCTTGAATACTATGTAATTTCAATTGTTCATATTTATAGGGGTGGTTTTAGACGATTTTATTAACTTGTTATTTGTTACTATTTCTCAATTTTTGAAAACAAGTACTTGTAAATATGAAATGAAGTCAATTCATCATCGTTATATTTAAATAGCAGAAGAAAAAATTAGGTCTTAGCTTACTATAAGCCAAGAGATGGTAGAGATGGAGAAATGGAGTCATAAAGGAAACTTTCTGTTAATGTGACTTGGTAAAAAGAGCTTTCTCCTCTATGAGCATCTGTTACCACATAGATATTAGGAAAATCTGATTTCCCTCCTTAAAAGCAACTTTCTCTTTATGCCTGGGTGCCTAGCAGGTCTGTTGCATGTAACCACACTATTGTCAAGTCTGTAAGAACTTCTCTCTTTATTGACAATCACTTTGATATCACAAAGCTTTCTTTTGTAACTAATTTCAATTAAGTCTCTTGCTTTATTCTCTACAACTTAGTTCTATCATTGATACGGGTAGGGATCTGTTGCTACCCCGGAGTTGGTTGTAATAATGAAATAAAGCAATGTGATAAGGTCAAAACAATCTTATGAATATGTTCACTTCTCTTCTCCCCTTCTCCTCACAAGCAGGAGTGTTCTGATTTTCCAAGACAAATCTTGGATTAAAGGATAGTTAACGGAGAATACAGTGAAGAGCAAATGGAAAATAGCAGAGAATACAGACTGACTGTTGTGGTGGAATTGATTGTATATGTTTCATTTCTTCAGAAAAAAATAGGTCCAAATTACTGTTTGCAGGTGTATTATCCCAGTTCCCTTTCATGTGGTCTAGGGAAGGGCTGAAATCTGGACTTAAGAGGTGGCACATATCTACTTGTCCACAGTGATTCAGAAATGAACAGGTGGCATAAGTCAGATGGAACAGAGAGATTCTAGGGTCTGCAAAGGGCCTGAGGAAGAAGATCTTTCTCTTCTGAATCTGAATCTAAGACACTGAAGCCTGGAACCACTCCCTGCTCCAACTTCCAATCAAAGAAAGAGGTCTCCTGAGAGTGGAACCAACACAAAGCCAATATCAGGAGGAAATAATTCAACCCATTGGATCCAGCGGGGCTCAACTATATAAGTTGCATGAGTGAATTAATCCCCTTTTATCCGCGAGAGTCAGGGTTGGTTTGGCTATTTGTAATACAAAGAGTCTTAACTGAACAGATGGGATTGTTTCTCTTTGTCTTTACATTCGTTTGTGTATTTGTTTTTGTTTGTTTGTTTAGTACAGATATGGAAGTAACTACAGTGTGTGAGACCACAGATGAGCAAAAAAGAATATTGAGAAATATTTCTGGACACCATTGGTTTCCAGCATGAAATTGACTGATAAACTTCAAGAAATATAAGCAGATTACTAGCATTATTTTAAAGTTAGCTTTAGTGGTACGAATTTTACTTTTTTCTTCACATTTTAATACTCTAGGACTAAAACCCATGGTTTGTAACTTTACTGATAAAACATTAAAAAGATGATTTTAAGTGTTTTGCTCATAGCATTCTCTTATTTGGGAAAGCTGCAACTCCCTGCCTTCCCTGCTGCACAAGCTCCCTTTGTTCAATGAACTCTTGCTCCTAGCCAAGCTCCAATACCATTCAGTTCCAGCATTTCCCCATCCATTATTGCCAATGACTAACAGTCGACCAAATGGGCTCCCCTGCATGTCCATGGCAACCACTTCTTACGTCTCTCAATACATTTGCTACTTGGCGATACAATAGTCTCCCTCTAGGCTATAAGCTCCTTGAAGACAGGAATTAACTCACATCATAGTTTTGTTTTAGTACTTACCACAGACCTGGCATATGGTAGATGTGTTGTATATCTTTTGTTTAACCCCCTTCCTCCCTCCAATTCACCCTCTCCGTTTACCCATGCTATCTTGTTTATTGATGGCATCACCTTTCGCCCTGTGGTTCACACTCAGATTTGGCTAATGGGACACATAGGGAGGAGATAAAAGG
Organism: Sapajus apella; assembly: GCF_009761245.1. Classification (NCBI taxonomy): domain Eukaryota; kingdom Metazoa; phylum Chordata; class Mammalia; order Primates; family Cebidae; genus Sapajus; species Sapajus apella. Next base: position 49,488,161 of record NW_022436943.1, read on the forward strand.
GAGAGAACGTGAGGTTGGGATGTTTTTCTGTTGATTTTTTCTACCAACACACCATGGGTTGTGGACCAAGGCCCTGGTGCCCAGTGGAGGAGCAGGTCCCTGAGAACCCAAACATTTTGGAGAGTATCTAAGAACCTACCAAGAAAACTAGTCTCATTGCTCAAACACAGTAGACAAAGAGCAAGAAAAGTAGTATAAAAACAGTTTAGAGACAGGAAGTAGTGCAGATCTCTAGAGCTGTCCTGCTGTAGTCCAGGAGTACCCTGTATGTAAGTTTTAATAAACTCATCTACTTGTCAAGCCGGACTTGTCCAAGTCATTCTTTGGTCTTTCAGCACCTTCCCAGTTTGGGGGTGGGGAGCATTACAGTCCCAAGTCTTTCTTGTAACAATTGGTGTCATGAATAGGATCCAAGAGACCAAACGATGAGTCAGGAGTGGGTATGTGCACGGGAAATCCGGGGTGGTTTGCAACATACATGAGGGGTGGAGTTGCCTGACTGCTCAACCTTTGTGGGCCGCCACGTGAGTACCAGGATGCTCACAAAACTAGTGGGAACTGAGTACATATTGCAAGAAGCTAAGATATTAAAATGCAGTAAGGATAGCAAATATGCAGTTGTTGCAATAAAGCTAGCTCTGAAATATTGTTAGAGTAGGAAAGGGAGAAAAGGTAGAAACTCCTGCCTAAGTTCAAAGGCATGCCAGCTTTTCTAGAACTCCAGCTGGTTGTATATTATGGCCCATTCTTGTGCAAATTTAAAAACTGATGGACAAATTACGACGAAAATTTTCAGAGCTCAAATGGTTAACTTCCAACTACAGCATTAAGTAGAGTCTTATAACCGTCTCTATCTATTTCTCTTTCCTTTTCTACCTGCTTTGAACCTGCTGGTTACTAAGCTACCAATGTTGAGATAAAACTCACGAATTGAAAGATACTTGGAGATTTTGTTTTCTTATATAGGTCAACCAGTTGTAGCTAAAATGTAAATATTAAAAGCTCATTTGAAACTGGAAAGGGGGTGAAGAGGTTTTTAAGAAAAAAACTGTTATAGAAACTGTTTACCCAAAATTTTGGTCCACAGGCTTCATTGGATTAACTATTAAGGAAAAGTTTAGCCATATGAACAGGTCCCAGCTTTGTCAAATATAATTTGGATCCAACTGTCTTTTGTAAAATGATGAGTTTTAATGCTGCCTTATGGATAAAGTTCTGAAGTAAACGCTGTTGAATCTTTGCGTGTGCTTACACGTGTTTAAATGTGTTTATGCACAGTTATATGTACTATGTTATGTATTGTGTCCAGCATGCTACCAAATTGGCTTGTAACAAAATGAGAACTTATAAATGAAATAAGTCTAAATGCTTTTGAGGTCCACATGAATTTAGTAATTGTTAATAAATAAGCTAGCTTTAAAATTATTGGTAAGCTAAAAAGAAAAATGTCTTCAGAAATGTCAGATACATTTTTGTCTGGGTTTACTCATTAGATAAGTTTTATATTTCCCTCTGATAGATATTTTAAGATGTCAGAATTTGACATAAAGTTTGTAATACTGTAAACCCAGCCCAAACCAGAATGATCTTTGTTTGTGTGATTTTTTTAATAAATAAGACTAATTTGATATTGTTGGTTTAATAGCTAAATTTTCTGAGTTATTTTGCAAAACACATGTCCGTGTGTTTAACTTTAAGGTTCTTGCTTAGATAAACATTCTAATATTAATAGCCTATAAAAATAATTAATAAAAACTAACAAAATAATAATTTGTCTTGGTTCTCAAGAGTAATCTAGATAAGCTGCTAAAAATAAGTAATTAAGTAAATGTAAATAAATGTTTATAAATAAACATTTTGTGTGATTTAAAATCTTAAAATTATTTTAGGTACTCCTTGAATGTCTGGGTCATTTCCCAATTTAAAAAAGGTTATATATAGGATATTGGTCATGCTTTCTGGGCTCATTAATAGAAAATAAAATCTATGATATGGGAAAGCATTGATGGACCTCGGTGAGCTAGATAAAATACAGACTGATTCCAAAAGTAATCAAAAACCAAAAAGGGGATAGGCCACATGGATGCCTGTGCATGTGCCCCAGCTCACACCAGCAATAAGCTTGAAGTGATACTGCCTTCCAAGGGAATACTCTGAAATCACTCAAACAATCTGAAAATTACATAAGGTACAAATAGGCTGTCCATAAGCCCCTCCAATAGCCCTTTAGGGGCTGTGATGAAGCCAGATGTCACCTGGAGAATGATGGTAGACTACTATGAGCTAAACAAAGTGGGCCCCACTGTACATGCAGCTGTACCTAACATTGCTCAACTGTTGGAGCAAGTGGTCCTTAAGGTGGGCAATGTCCATGCTGTGATTGACTTGGCGGATGCCTTTCCTAGTATTCTTTCAGCAGAATATTCACAAAACCAGTTTGCCTTCACTTAGAGCTCTCCAGGTGCTATCACATGGATACCTGCACAGCTGCACCATTTGTCACAGTGTGATCGCACAGGACCTGTCTAGATTCTCTTTACCTGCCTCAGTTTCTCTGTTTCACTATATTATTGATAACATGCTAATTTCAGAATCCCTTATAGATTGGGAGACTGCTCTATAAACCATCTTGGATGGCCTAAAGGACAGACTTCAAAAAGATCAACTTCAAAGTCAACTTCAAAAAGATACTAGTGCCCAGCATAACCATCCAATTTTCAGGAGTTACCTGATTGGGTAAGACGCAAAAAATATGCAGAGCTCTCATTCACAAGATAGCACAATGGTCTGTTCCCCAAACAGTAAACTAACTCCAGGTTTTCACAGGTTTACTGGGCCGCTGGAGTATATTCAGTCCTCCTTTGGCACAAATCCTGCATTTGTTATACACTCTAATAAAAAACAATAAAAATGGGACTGAACACATGGAGAGCAAGAGGCATTTGATGAAACAAAGATATTGATAAAACAAGTTCAAGCACTAGAGACCCCATTGTCACACTCTCCTTTTATATTAAAAGTCACTAGAGAGGTCACAAAAATAAACTGGGGTTTATGGCAGAAGCAACCAACCAAATGATACCTGAAGGGTTTTGGTGTTAATTATGAAAGAGGACAGAATCCTACTATAGAGTCCTAGAGCAACAGTTACTGACCATGTATAGGGCATTGTGCCAAGTGGAGGCCATCACAATAAGAGCTGCTTACCCCATAAAAGGGTGAACAGAAGTCTTCCTAGCTAAGCTCACCTCTGGGTCACGTACCCTGCATAAATAGCACTCCTTTCTAAAACAAAGGGATGTCCAGTCCACTAGTCCTTTAAGTCACAAACTATAGGAGGATCTCAGACCTGTCTACTTTGAAAACATGGAGGGAGCCAACATGGCAGTGAAGCCACCTATGAAGCCCACCACCATATATGGGGGATCCTTTCAATACCTACTAGAATCTAGTACACTGATGGGCCTAGCAAAGGTATCCAACACTGGGCATCAGAATAAAATATAGACCGGAGCTTTACTTACCATAACGCAACAGGGCAGGCTCATTAATAAAAGAATGGCCTTTTAAACACCCATTATGTGGGTTTTAAATATGTCCTAGAACAGCTCTTTAATGCCCTGGACTAAGACTCTCCCTGAAGCCACACACTCTTTAAATAAGTCACCCATTATTACAAACGGGATCACTCCCTAGGAATGGTTGGCAAGGCCTGTAAAGCAGGCCCTGCAAGCTCTCAGGGTTACCTCTGAGACACTGGACTGAACTGAACCTCTGGAGCAGATAGTCAGACTGTGCTCCTCAGAGCACCAATAAATCTACTAAGTGGTAATGACTGCATGGACCCAAAGTTGAGCTGGAACGTGCCTCTACATCAGATCAGTTTTGTGGCACCAGAGGGCTCAAGGAGACTGCCAGAGGTGAGGTGGTCCCAGCTGTGATCCTCTATAGAGACCCAAACGCTTTATGATATCAAAACATGGCAGCACCAATACCTGCTGGAGTGGTCATAATGCAGACAGCTTGGGCAAGGCCAAAAACTTAGCAATTGGTTATTGTGCCTCTTTCTAGGGAGGGAAGCCATGTCCGGTACTATAAAGCCTGAATCCTGTGATGGCCTCCCTAATGGAACCCATGGAAAAAAATACAATGACAGTAAATGTTACAAAAACTAGATACACCCTTGAGAGCCCTTACTAAACACATGCGTTTATGCCCAAAGGCTGTTGTTCCTGCTACCCATGGCAGCTGGTAATATCTCTCTGGGCTGGGCTGCAACTACAGCAGCAGTCAGCAACCAGTCTGATTGTTGAGTATATGAATACACTCCCCTATCAAATCCTAATGGTATGTCTTGGAATATTCTGCCTTTCTCCTGACAGAATTGGAGTGACTGGTTCAGCAGCACTGATAATGCAGTCTGGGCTCACTGGGGATTGAATCCACTTGGAGGCTCCGTTGACAACTCAATAGAGACCCAATAACATGTGTCCTTGTAGGTGCTACCTGCTGTGCCCCTATGCCTGATAAAGGGAATAATGTCGTAGATGCTTTAAATCCTTCGTCAACTCAGATCCATGATATAGCCCAATTAGCTTTCTTTGACTCATTTTCAAATTGGTTACACACCTTACCTACTCATTGTAGTTATGTCTTGCTAATAGACAGTATAGTTGTAGTTCACATCTGTTTTTTATGCTGTTATGTACAGTGTAGATGTGGCCTGTGTACACAAGCCGTGGCTGTACATTATAGGTTCATATAGTTCTTCACCTCATAATTGCTTAGGGACCGTTGAACAAGATTCACAAAAAAAGAGTAAGAGCTGGGGAATGACAAGCATTGTAGTGTGATGGGTCCCCTACCAGGTTATTTAAGGGGTTATATCTGCTGCCTGAACACTGAAGGCTGGGCAGTGAGCTAAGGCTATGGTACCAGGCCAAGGAATGGGTGTCCCTGAGAACCCAAACTTCCCAGAGAGTAATCGAGAACATACCAAGAAAAATATTCTTTTGCTCAAATACAGTGGGCAGAGAGTCGGAAAATTAGCTTAAAAACAGTTTAGAGACGGAAGGTGGTGTGGCTCTTCTAGGGCTGTCTTGCATCATCCAGGAGTGCCCTGTCTGCAAGTCTTAACAGATGCATCTGCTCATGAAGCTGGACATGTCTGTCACTCCTTGGTCCCTGGGCACGTCTCCAGTTTGGAAGTAAGGGGCGTTATAGTCCTGAGTTTTTCTGATAACAGGTATCTTTTCAGAGTTCCTGGTGCAGGTCCCTCTCTTTGGCTCTTCACACATATGGGTGATAAGGGCTCCTATTTCTAGCTCCAGGTTTCTGTACTATCCTTTGTTGGTTTCATCAACCCTGGCCGCAAATTTATTAAACTCTCTCTAAATTGCCTCTTTCCCAGTAGGCACTGGTTCCACATAGGTAGGTAGATAAGCAATACATGTTTTGAAGAATCAGTTCTTGGATGGATAATAAAAATAGAGATTAAAAGTATGGGTAATGGCCATGAACAGTGTTGGAATGCCCCAGGTTTGCCTTCACTGTGTTGTGAGTGTGCCTGGCTCTCTTGAATGAGCACCGTGGAAGATGGATGGTGCATTAGCTTGAGCTAAGGAAAAGGAACGTTCATAAGGGTCCTGAAGTCAGCCAGAGGTCAGGTGCTATAGGTTAGATCAAATTTGCTGGGATAATTGTTGGGAGATAAGTCATAAGCAAGAGACAAAGTGTTAAGTGACGCAGGCCAGAAGCACAAATAACCAAGGTCAAAGCAGACAAACTACAAGAAAGGCTTGGATTTAGACACAGAGAAGAAGGAAGTGAGTCAAAGCTTAGAAACAGAGTGGGGTTTTCTAGGCCAAGTCTCATAGATGTTGGTTTCCTGTCTCTGCATCCTTTCATGTGTGACTCATGAGATGTGTTTGTGTGTATGTGCGTGTGTGTAAGTTTAACAGGTACTTACAGATTTTTCATCACTGATACCAGCAAACTACATACCAATATAAATTCTCTTTCTTTTACTCTTTCTCTTTCTCTCTCTCTCTCTCTCTCTCTCTCTCACACACACACACACACACACACACACACACACTCTTCTACTCCTGAAATTCAGCCAGAGGTCAGGTGCCATAGCTGGTACACATCTCTTGCAGTGGCCACAGAGATGCCAGCAGTCATTTCCAAGAAATGCTGCTCTAGAAATTCCCTTTTCATGTCTCTTTCATGTAAAATAAAGGGAACTTGTGTTTATTTCTCCGCTTTTCTCTGCTTACCCAGTGTCTCATGATGATCTGCTTTGCTTTCTGCATCTGCAAGATGCTTTCCTATTTTGTGTTATAGCATTATAGTCAAATAACACAAAAGGCTATTTCCTTTTTGCATCTTTCCTATTTTGCCTCAGGAAATAGCCTTTTATGTTATTTGACTACTTCCACCTTGGCCAAAGAGCCTGTGTGAAGCAAAATTGACAGGGTTGCGGTATTTTCTGTCATTTCATCATTGAGGGTTTATTTGTCATTAATATCAGCCTCACACTTCTGCAGACCTTCTCAGAGGTCCTCGCTTCCTCAGCCACCATCTAATGTTACTCCCCTGATTGAGTTCTTTAAGTACTCAACCATAAGCTTGCTTTTTGAATCAAAATCGTTCATCATAAATGCTATTATCTCTTATAATCACTATAGTCATTTTGGCTCAGAATAGCTTACAACATTAGCCTTTAGTCTGGTAAACCTTGGCAATTGTATTTGGTGGAAGTTCTAGTGTGTTAATAGCTATGACGGCTGAGTCTATGTGTTATTTTTCAAGGGTCAGATAGATTCCATCTGGGTCATAGATACATTATCCCATAAAATCCTTAAGCCAACGATTACAATTATAGTTATAATTAAACTTTATAGGTGAGAAAACCAAGGTTCAGAGTGGCTGAAAGACTTGCAAATATTACAGAGCTAATAAGTAGCAGAGATGAGATTTAAACCCTGACCTGGTTCTTCCACCTTTTTACTGCAGTACACTTATTTTGGACTATAGAGAGCATCCATCAAATCCGGAGAAAAAAGTTGGCATCAGAACTCCCACAAGAATAAGGTTGGGTGCCAGAAAGTGAGACTGAGAAAGCACTGGGCCGTGATCAGTTTGCAGCGGGCATTTGCAGTGCGTTGTTATAATTAAATACGAAGTTGCAATTTATATTCCACAGAAGCAGAGGTTGCAGAAGGAAAAACAAGTAATCCGAATTGCAAAGATAGGAAGGGTAAAACAACCAAAACCTATGACCTTCTCTTTTTAGAGATATAGTAGCTGATGTTATGTGTCACCCAGAGCTCTCCCTTCAGAACCAAAGTACCTGTTGCCCCAACTGCTAGGAATGTTGACCACAGAGGACTCTCATCGGAGCCTCCCTCTGAGCACTTCCATCAGAGGAAGAGAAGCAACTTGTCCAAGATCAATCCTCTTTCAAGGCATAGCACACATCCAATGATAGGACAATACTCCTTGTGTCATGTGAGGCCACACTGTAAGGCCATTTAGCTCCAGATTGCTGTGAAGTCACCTGAGGCCTTTGTTCTGGCTGCATCTTTTTCAACTTGCCCCTCGGCCCAATTTGCCCGTCTTCTCTTCCCCACAGATGTTAGCTCTAACAGCACTACCCAGTAAATTTTTTGCACAGAAATCCATGCCTTAGAGTCTATTTCCCAGGGAACCTGAACTGTAATATGGAGTAAGTCATGAATCTCTGCTGTGGCAGGCAACTCTAGCTAATCTCCATATTTCTGAGAGAGTTATGACAATTTGTCAAATATTTACTGTAGTACCAGTAAATATATCAGGATACAATAAATATTAGGTGTACTTTCATAAGTTAAGAATAGAAATATTTTACGGATTTTCAATTTAGCTGCTGTTGGAGGATAAGTCAGTGGTCTGGGCACAATTCAGATTTGAATAAGAACCTCCATTCACCTCATTTTATCTCCAGGGTCTTGAATGCTGATGACAGCATGAACGTACCTTCATAATCACTGAACACATGGTGAAATGTTACGCCTCTGCTCAGCATTTTAAGAAGTTCTTTCTTTCATTTTAGAAATGTCTATAAAAGTCCCTTTAGGATTGCCCGGGGTCGAGTCACTGGGGTCACAGTCTTGCGCTCCAGTGACCAAGGCAATGAGAGAATATTCCTGAAATTTTTCTGGGTATGAGAAACACAGGGCACATTATTGTACTTTTAAGGGGTGTGGCATGTGAAGGCCAGAGCATAAACATCTCAGGATTTTGGAAACTAGATGATATACTATCATCAAGGCTATATCTCTAGCCAAATCCCCTCACTCCAGTAATACCAACAACCTGCTTCATGGCTCACTCTTCCATTCTCACAGGTCTTTGCCCATCTTCTGCCCTGACAATCCTGCTGTTTCTTTAAGAGTCAGATGAAACAACACCATCCCTATTCAGAATGATTTACTTCTCTAAGGGGTATAAATAAATCTAAAGGTTTTTGGAAAGCAATTGAACTTCATACATGCTCATACCTTTAGACATAGGCATTTCACCTCTATAACCCTCTTTAAAAAATCCAAAATGTAGTACAGATTTTTCAGTATAAAGATAGAAAAAACTCCTAGCCATTACCATTATAAAACCCCTTCCCTTTGTTTTTCTTTCATTCTCTTTCTTCTTTTATAGAATTTAAGCTTGGTCAGGTCAAGAAACACGTTTGTTTTCTTCACTGTTGTATTCCCACCACCTAAAACAGTGCTTGGAACATGGTAACCATGGTAAATGTGCAACAAATATTTGATAAATGGTTAAATTAATCTTCAAATGTGCAGAAGGTAGTTGGAAAAACATGAAGTTTCATTGAGATATAAAGAAGACTTGCATACAAGAAGAGTAGTGCTTTAGTACATTATTTCTGGCTGGAAAGAGTTAACGTTGTAAAGACGCCAAATTCCCCGACAATCTATATATTTACAGCATTTTTTACTCAACACACAAATGGAAAAAATATAAAATAGTATTTTTCTTTTTATGAGGAGATATAGGAAAGGTTTTGTCCTGCCATATATATGTGTGTATACATATATACAGCCACACACACACAAGCAGAAATAAAAATGGTGTAGTACTGAAATAGTGCTTTAAATGCTTTACCTGATGATGTGACGGCTTTAACTCAGTGAAGTGTAAAAGCAAGAAATGTGTTCTCCCCTCAGTTACTATTAACTGTGCTTTGCTAAGTCCTCCTTTCCCACTGGTTAGCAGCCATTTTCTGTAATGTGACTATTAAAACAATCTATGTTCAGTCCAGACCACTCTAAAACTTTAATCTCCGACTCCAACCCTCCACCTGCCCCAGCTGCCGTCCTCACACATTAGGAAAACATACCAAGAGGGCCATAAACTCCTATTTTTCTGTAGACATTTTAGCTGCTGCCAAGAAAGTTAGTAAACTCCCGATGAATCTATGGTACATCCAGGCCTAACAACGACTGTCTTGGTGACTCAGAACAGTAGTTTCTCATGTGGGTAAAAAAGCAGACTGGGCCTTTTAACACCTTTCTGGAGATACTGCATGCAACATTAACTCCATTTTTTAAAACATCCAAGTGTGAAGGGAATACACGGAATGACAATAGGTTATAAGCATTCGCCATTTTCTCTCTCCCACTTCTCCCAATGGAGGGAAGTAGACTGCTTGCTAGGTCAGTTCTGGGCCCTTCTTTAGTTACATAAAAGTTGGGACAAAAGGTAAAGGAAAAGACAAAACAAAAGACCTGAGCCAGAGAAATCAATATTAAGAGGAGAGATAAGGGCTGTTACAGGCTGGGAGGAAAGAAGGTGTTTGAATGGTGCAGATAATGGGGGAAACAGAAGAGATTTGAGACAACTGTGGAGAATCCAAGAGAAATGGAAGGAGAGTTGTCTGGGGAAAGGAGATTTTTTTTAAAAGGAGTTTTCTGGCTGCTACAGTCACCCCCTTTGAAACTTCTGCTTTCATTGCTTTTTGTTTTGAAATATACTACATTAAATATTTCAACTGGTTTTTAGTTATTTTTTAGCTACTGAACTATTTGTTTGCATGGGACTTTGTCTAGCACTAGTTGCAAAGCAATTGGGTTACATGAGCTTTACATGAGCTTATGAGATATTTTATTTACCAAACACGCCACCTATGTATTCTGGTTAAGAATAATTATTCTAGATGTTTATTAGGCCCTGGTATTTAGAGAGTTAAACAGTGATCTTCAAATGGTGCTCTGGTGGTTTCCTCAAAAGTTCTCTAAAACAAATACTTTATTGAAATTATTTTGGTTCTGAATAGCCTTGAATGCATCCTCAGAAATCCTAAGTTCATGTTCCAACTTTACTTTGCTAACTGTACAAACCAACTGTGAACCTCATGAAGGCAGGAACGACATATTATCATCCCTATTGCCATGGGATTAGCAATTGGCCACCTGGGGCACAGCGTAAGCCCTCAATATGGGTGAATAAGTGTGTATGGTTTCAGCCATTTTCAATACATTTTTTAGTTGTTTTCATAAAATACTGGATTAAAGCATCCTTCTGGTATCATGAGTCAATTTTTTAAAAATTAATTACCTATAACTTCAGGAGATATTGTTCTTTCATAGTTGGGCATATCAAATGAATAACCACACATCCTGCCCCTTACCCAGGATGCTGCCTTAAATAAGGACAAATGTTTTCTGAGTTTCCTTCAATCAGTGAAACAGAGGGAGAGAGAGAAAGATATAGGAAAGAAGAGAGAAAGAAAATAATATGGCAATTTAAGCAAGTTCTTCAGAGAAAGAAAATTTATTCCAGTATTGACTCCTTTATTGAAGTAACCAATCAATACATACAAGAAGCCCCAAAATACTTTTAAGATATTGGAAACATTGCTGGATGTTTTAGATAAACTGTTTACATATAGGAAACTTGCAAAATACAGGTGTGCTCATTCTTCTTTTATCATCATAGTGACTCTTAAATTTATTATCATTGATGGACATTTAGCAATGTACTCACATGGAAGAGGCTATATGTGTTTACACAGTGTGGTGACTGCTCGTCAGTTTTTTTTCTGAATTGATCAAAGTGTCACCAGTTTTTCTTTCCTATGGTTTTCTTAAAAGGGAAACACATCAAGTGTTTTTTGAAGCCTTTCTGTTCTATCCCAAAGGAGCTCCACAATAATGTTCTTTTATCATTAATTGCTGGATGTGCTGAAATGTTTTCTCCCCTGAAGTCATAAGTCACACATTTCTGATGTTTTATCTTATCTCTTTTTCTCAGTATCCTGGTTCTCTGAAGACAAGTGTCATGGAAATGCTTTTGGATAGGCAAAAACGCATTCATTCCTTGGTCTCTGCTGACCCTGCTATTCAAAGAGTCAGTATCTCTAAGAATGGCAGGTGCATTATCCAATCTTCTTCAAGGATTGTGATGAATGATACTTTGGACTTTTTTTCTGCTGCATCTGTCATAATAAGGTTATTCTTAAAAAAAGCATTGCCCAAATACCATTTAGGACATAGGCATGGGCAAAGGCTTCATGACTAAAACACTAAAAGCAATTGCAGTGAAAGCTAAAATTGACAGATCTAATCAAACTAAAGAGCTTCTGCACATCAAACAAAACTATCAGAGTGAACAGGCGACCTAGAGAATGGGAAAAAAGTTTTTTTTTTTTTTTTTTTTTTTTTTTTTTTTTTTTTTTTTTTTACCCGTCTGATGAAGGTTTAATATCCAGAATCTACAAGTAACTTAAACAAATTTACAAGAAAAAAACAACCTCACCAAAAAGTACATGAAGCATATGAACAGACACTTCTCAAAAGAAGACATTTATGCGGTCAACAAACATATGAATAAAAGCTCATCATCACTGGTCATTAGAGAAATGCAAATCAAAACCACAATGAGATACCAGCTCACTCTAATTAGAATGGTGATCATTAAGAAGTCAGGAGACAACAGATGCTGGAGAGGATGTAGAGAAATGGGAACACTTTTACACTGTTGGTGTGAGTGTAAATTAGTTCAACCATTGTGGAAGACGGTGTGGTGATTCCTCAAGGATCTAGAACCAGAAATACCATTTGACCCAGGAATCTCTTTACTAGGTATATATCCAAAGGATCATAAATCATTCTACTATAAAGACACATCCACATGAATGTTTATTGCAGCATTATTTACAATAGCAAAGACTTGGAATCAACCTGAATGCCCATCAATGATAGACTAGATAAAGAAAATGTGGCACATATACACCATAGCATACCATGCAGCCATAAAAAAGAATAAGTTCATGTTCTTTGCAGGGAAATGGATGAAGGTAGAAGCCATCGTTCTCAGCAAACTAACACAGGAACAGAAAACCAAACACCACATGTTTTCACTCATTAATGGGAGTTGAATAATGAGAACAAATGGACAAAGGGAGGACAGCAACACACACCAGGGCCTGTCAGGGGTTGGGGGGTAAGAGGAGGGAGAGCATTAGGACAAATACCTACTGCATGCAGGGCTTAAAACCTAGATGATGGGCTGATAGCTGCAGCAAACCACCATGGCACATGTATACTATGTAACAAACCTGCACGTTTAGCACATGTATCCCAGAACTTAAATAAAAGGAAAAAAAAATCTATTGCGCGAATCTAGAGCTCATAGCTCAGCATCAATAATAATAATTTAAAAATCTATTTATTAGTATAGAGCACCTACCCTTCTAAAAGCTTTTTGTGTAACAACTTTTTCAATCCTCACCACAGCCCCAAGAGGTTAGTTCTGCTGCTATTCCTGCTTTACAAATAAGGAAAATAGGGCACAGAGAAGTTAAGCAATTTCCCAAGGCCTCACATATAGTAAACAGTAGAGCAAGGGACTGCCATGTGGTCATCTGCTCATAGTCAGCTCTCTCATCAGTATGACACACTGCCTCTGATTAGCAGAAAATGAAATCTATGGACATTTTTAATGAGTATGCAAGCTTCCTAGGGCCAGTGAGACCCCTGAGTATTATACACAAACGTGTGCAAATGTACTTGTACTTATGTATGTATTTCTCTGGGAAGAGACATTATGGACTTCACTAGTTTCTCAGAATGCTTCAAGACTCCATTAAAGAGGCGGGGCATGGTGGCTCATGCCTGTAATCCCAGAACTTTGGGAGGATGAGGCATGTGGATCACTCGAGGTCTAGAGTTCGAAACCAGCCCGACCAACAAGGTGAAACTCCATCTCTACTGAAAATGTAAAAAAAAAAAAAAAAAAAAAATAGCTAGGCATGGTGGCAGGTGCCTGTAGTCTCAGCTACTTGGGAGACTGAGACAGGAGAATTGCTTGAACCTGGGAGGCGGAGGTTGCAGTGAGTGGAGATTGTGCCACTGCACTCCAGCCTGGGCGATGAAGCGAGACTCCATCTCAAAGAAAAAAAAAAGAGGTTAAAGAATAATATATGGAACAATAGCATAGTCTTTGAGACTTAAGTCCCCATGGTTTAAATCCTGGCTCCATCACCCAACAAAAAAATTGAGCTTTATTGAATCATTAACAGCTTTAATTTTCCTGATGTGTTACACAGAGACTAACAATCCCAATTAATTGTGAGAGCCGAGGGAGGTAATACACACCGGCATTCTAAAGACTGTGTGGCATATAGAGTAAAGAAATACAGCTCCCTTCCTGATCCCTCTGGAAGCCTGTAGGCAAAGGGTATGTTCCCTGTCAATCAAAATATACGACAATGTCTTTGTCTATTTCTTTTCTCAGGATCTTAGTGGTCTTTTCTAAATGTTTGCAGCCAGGAGCAGTAATTATGATTGAAGTCACAATTGTGGCTTTTGTGAGACACAGTTCTCACCTTTACACAAATGATACTCAAAGTTTTCTCCAGGCCCAGGTGGGTCTTTTAATCCTGATACACATTTCTCTTGGCAAAAGACCAATTAGGAAAGAAATAAACAAAACAACAACCCAGTTTGCCAGCTTTGAAGTGCACTTGATACTTTTAAAAAATATGAAAACAATCTGAATGTAAAGGAAAAGGCAAATCAAGCAAAAGAAATGAAAATATTACTGTATTAATTTTCTGTTGTTGCTATAACAAATTATCACAAATTTAGTGACTTAAAACAACACATTTATTTTCGTAAAGTTCTGAAGGTCAGAAGTCTCATGCAGGTCTCACTAGGCTAAAAGCGAGGTGTGTACAGGGCTGCATTTCTTTCTGGAGATTGTAGCATAGAATCCACTCCCTATCTCGTCTAGCTTCTAAAGACTGCCTATGTTCCTTGGCTTGTTGCCCACTTCTATCTTCAAGGTCCACAATGGCTAGTTGTGAAATAAGAAAATATTTATATAGTGGGTCTCTTCCTTCAGTCTCCAGCACAGAGCTCCTATAATCTTTGTAATTTCCTGAGTGATAATGCATGCTAGGAGAATCTTTGGTTCTAATACTTGGTCTTTGCTCCAGTTCTTGATACAGAGCTCCCAAGACCTTTGTAATTTCCTGAGTGAATCTGTGACACAAAGCTCCAAAATCCCTTGGAATTTCCTGGGTGGTTGGAGTATCTTTTGTTCTAATGAGGTGATTCTTGGTGAGCTTTTAGATGGCTGCTGGTCACCAGAAAGACCAAGCCATGATTAGAAGTTTCAAACTTTCAGCCCAACCTTCCCACCTTCCTTTTAAAGACTGTATTGTTCCATTGTATGTATATACCACATTTTGTTTACCCATTCATTCATCAGTATATGCTTGGGTTACTTCCACCTTTTGGCTATGGTGAATAATGCTGCTGTGAACGTGGGCATACATATATCTCTTTGAGATTCTACTTTCAATTCTTTTGGATATATATCCAGAAGTGAAATTTCTGGATTATATGATAATTCTATTTTTAATTGCTTGAAGAACCGCCATACTATTTTTATAGCTGTACCATTTTACCTTCCTACCAAGGGGACAAAAAGGCTCTGCTTTCTCCACATACTCAGCAACACATTATTTTATTTTTAAAAACTTTGTACTAGACATCCTGATGGATGTGAGGGGATACCTCATTGTGGTTTTGATTTTAATTTCCCTAATGATTAGTGACACTGAGCATCTTTTAATCTACTCATTGGTCATTTGTATATATTTTGGAGAAATGTCTATTAAAGTTCTTTGCCCATTTTTATATCAAATGATTCTGTTGTTGGCAGTGGTTGTGGTGGTGAGTTGTAGGAGTTCTGTACATACTCTGAATGTTAACCCCTTATCAAATATATAACTTACAAATATTTTTCTCAGTTTGTAAATTGCCTTTTCAGTCTGTTGATTGCACTCTTTGATGCACAGAAGTTTTACATTTTGATATAGTCCAATCAACATATTTTTACTTTTGTTGCCTGTGCTTTTTTGGTGTCATGTCACTAACAGGAGATATAAGTCTTTAGTTCTAACATACATACCTACACCCACACACAGAAACACACACACAAACACACACACACACACACACACACACACACACACACACACTTTACAAGAACAGAATGAATTTGCAATGTTTTAAGAAAAGAATTTATTAAAGCCACCACTGCCAAATAGAATACCAGACAAAAACAACAACCTGTTCTATAGCTTTCTTCTGTGATCAGAAATTTCTCATCTCCGGGTCTTGTGATGTCTTCTCTGTGTATATATTTTCTTGTGTCTTCTGTAAAAGTAGCTGTGCTATAACCCTGGTGAGAACAGGGGAGCTGTAGTCAGTAGATCACAGTTCTAACCATAATTGTATTACAGCTGTGTGATCTGTGTTCTTGTGCAGGCCATTTTCCCTTTTGGAACCTCAGGCACATTATCTGAGATCGTCTCCAGCTTTCACATGCTGTGCTCAATTATTTTTTCACATTCAGGATAAAATACCATATTCTTGGTTCATCACTTGTGCCACTTTTTTTCTTGAGTTTACTGTCAGGCAATTATCTCTTTGCACTAGTCATCCTCTAGAATAAAGTCTCCCTGTTGAGACGAGAACTATTAGTACTTTCAAGCCAACTACGTCTTTTGTTGTGGTCTTTCTATGCCAGGTACCAATTGATGGGTATCAAGGTAGAGAAACGCCAAGTTGATTCATCACTCCCACTGGGCTACCTTCATGCCCACATTCCTAGTCTCCGTTCCTAGTCATTCCTGACTCTCAGAGCTCCTCCTCTTTTGAAGAGTCCTACATTAGTGCCATTGATCACTTGCCTCAATTTGGGTTTGCTCCCTGTACTTTCTTTGTCTTAGGCCAAAGTGACCTTTCTTAGACTCCAATTTTATTTCTGTCCATTTGAGACTGCCAAGGTGATGAGCATTCATTCTCAGAAATGACCCTTTTCTGTATTTCTTTGTAAGCTTGGTAAAAACTTAACAGAGAAAATGAATGTCTGAAATAATTAAGAGCCAGCCAAATTTAAGAGTTTTCCTTTAAATCTAATATTCTAAATTACAGGCGAACCATAACAACAGCAATTTTAGCTCAGATCCAAAATGGTCACCATTTCCCATGAATAACTTGACTCAATACTATCGGAGCCAGTTTAGATTATGAGTAGAAGCATTTCCTGAAAATGACAAGCCAACTTTTATTTTATTTTCTAGTCTGCTCTTGAGTACAGCTAGCATGACAATAACTTATGCCAAACGAATGGGCAGTCACAGGTGTGTAATAAACAGAAATAACAGATAATCGTCAAACCTTTTTTTATTTATATCTAATGTGCTTTCAGACTTAAGTTTGAAACTGGGAACATCTGATGTGAGGAATTAGTGATAACCAAATTCTGAATTCACAGAACACACACACACATACCCTGGAGAACTACTAAGAAAATTACGCATTGCCTATACTTCCCCAACATATACACACACGTGCACATGCATGCATATATATACAGTAGTCCCCCATGAGCCACAGTTTTGCTTTCCATGGCTTCAGTTACCTGTGGTCAACTGGGTTCTGAAAATAGGTGAATACAGTACAATAACATATTTTGAGACAGACAGACAGCAGAGAGAGTGAGCACATTCATATAGCTTTTATTACAGTATATTGTTATAATTATTTTATTTTATTATTAGCTGATGTTACTGTGCTTCTGTATACGTTAAACTTCCTATGTGTATATAGGAAAGAACACAGTATATATAGGCTTCATTACTACCCACAGTTTCAGGCATCCACTGGGGGTCTTGGGCCATATACTCTGTAGATAAAAGGGGACTAATACATGTGCATTTCTTTTTTCCTCCTATTCCAGGCTGGGCTTAGAAAAATCTTTTACATGATGATACTAAGTACCACCATAAATCAGGGCACTTTTATTTGAGCAAGTTTGTTGTCATATACTTTTTTTGGTGCAATAGAATGAATACAGATGGTCAAGTCTTTAAGAAGCCAATGACACCCCTCAGACGTGCTCTGTTCAAAATGTCACTATCAAAGTTCTCAATGTGAAAGCCGGATTTCAGTTCAGGAGCAGTGCTATGCTGAGTCTACATCTGTACCCAACACAGTAGCCTCTCTTCCTTGTTGGAGCTCCTAGTCTGACTCTAGCTTAACAGAAAGGGCAGAGGCTGAAAGAGAAAGCAGTGTCTGGGAACATAAAGAAGACAGTTTGAGAATCCAAGAGTGAGGCAGAATTACCCATAGATTCCACAAATTTCCATTGCATGCCAAAAAGCAGGTTAGATGCCTTGAATTCCAAAGGAAAGAAAATTCAGGACCCTTTGCTCACCTGGAAAGACACAAATATGGCCAATAAGGATCCAACACAGGAGGGACAGAAGCTGACACTTTGGAGCTGATGTCACAATCAGAAACAGAAATGAGCGAGAGAGCTGGACAACAGCCTTGGGTGCCAATCTATCACACTAAAGCTACATTGGAAATGTAGTAAGTTGGGGGAAAAATACTACATGTGTTTGGAATAATTATTTGGTAAGACAGTAGTGTAATCTGTCAGAGAAGGCCTTCATGGGACGTGCATGGCTAAGGAACAAGAGGTGGTAAATTCTCTGAGAGTAAACCTTTGTCAACTGCAGAATACTCCTTACAGAAACTCTTTATGCGGTAGCTCCTAAATGCAGAAAGGGTAACTAAGTACATTGTCAAACCTAACTCATGGACCATACTGATGGAATCAGCAGTCTGATTTCCAAAAACCATTCTGTTTTCTATTACTCTGCTTGGGGACAGACTATGGAGGGCCTTGTATGCTATACTGAAAACATTTAGACTTTATTCAGTAGGCAACAAGGAACTACTGCCATTTTTGAGCAATAGGCTGTATATTATCATCTTTTGGTAATCTCTTTTGAACTAATAAATTTGGTTTGTGTTATCCCATGAGGAGAGATATATTGTAGTTACCCTTCTCAAATATGTTTTAGAAAGAGAGAGAAGATAAACATATAAAAAATAAAATAAGCAAAAGAAACTAAACAAATAAATGAATAGGGCATGTTTTCAGTTAAAAAAAAAAAAGAGAAACAAAAAGTATACATTATATAAATCATAGCCAACCAGAGATTCAAGTGTATTTTTTTTTCTTCTTTTGTTCGAAGAACTATCAAGTGTATTTTTTTTTTCAAGAGCTCTTGATAAATGATCAATAAATGTTAAGTGGGATATCGTTTTGTAATTTCTCTTAGTTTGCTTTTGGAAGTAATTTCACCATCCAATTTATAATTGTAGCATGTAGGAACATATACACAGCCATTATTTTTCTTACAGCAGCAGAATAGATTGCAAAAATTCAGACAGCCAAATGATTTACAGTAAGACCTACTAGACAATTCTGAAAATATAATTCAGATCTCTGAAGCTTTCTGCTTTTTAAAGTTAACCGTGGTGAAAAGGAACATTAGATTTGATTGAAAAATAACGCACACATTACAAGAAGTCACAGTCCAATTGACTCTGCTATGTACCACAATTTACATGTATTTTTATGCAATGCTAACAAAGTAACATTTCATTAACACAGTGCTACACACACACACAAAAATCCTTTCTTTGTTTTATCTTTCCTACCTTTGTTGAAAACTCCCTCAGCCTGCTGATTTTTGACAACCTGTTGGGAGGTAATGATACACAGATTTTTTTCCTCTGTGCCATATTACAGCATGGCTTCCTGACAAGCTAGTCTCTGGCTAAACAAATCATTTGCACCCTGCCCGATTTGTTTACGTGTTAGTAATTCAACTGCAATTTGTTCCTTCCCATAGCTAAATGAAAATGTGGTCATCAGATGCAATCCTTCCTGTTTGGGCATCATAAATAATAGGTTTCTGGAGTGCAACACATAAATATTTTACTAACCACAATGTAGGTTTTAGGAAATGGCAGAATGAAAGTGGCAGAGGAAGAATTTCCTATAGATTTCATTTTTACAGTAGTTAGAGGCCATTTTATGGCATGGTGCATTCATTAGTCTCTTTAAGAAAGTGTTTCTCACCCAAAGAAACTTTATAATATAAATATGTGCTCTCTAATTCCTTGACCTATTAGGTTTCTATTTTCTTCCTGGTTGAGTTGGGATGTAATATATCATCAGGTATTCCCAGGACTGATTTTAATTCACTGACTTTTTTGTTTCTACATAGAATTGTTATCTCCCGGGCAAATGAAGAGCCACAGTAGAATAATGAAATTTATACTGAAGATAAATTCTTCTCACTCCTGCTGGGTGAGTCACCTGAAACTACAAAAGAGAAAAAAATAAGCGGAGTACATGGAGATGGTAGGCTGGGGGGATGTAATGAATGGTAGTACAGTAAACATAATTCTTTTTCCAAGTTAAAAGACTTGTGTTTAAAAATATATTCCCTCTGGCCTGAAAACCTATTTCCCATGTCCTGTGGTTTCTGTTCTGTAGGTGTCCTGAAAATAATTGGGTATTTAAAGAACCTCACAATATTGCCGATCACAGAGCCAACTGCCTCTTGGTACTTTCCTTCTGAGCCTCTTATTAATTTTTAATCAGCTCGCTGCTGTTTCAGGTCTTCAGGACTCTGGTAAGTAAAGAAAAGTACCATGTGGACTGCAGAGGAGGAGACAGCAAATAAACACAGGGGGAAAGGCCCTCTCTTGACCCTGCAGAGACAAAGTCCAGTGTGGCTTCAACAAAATGGAGTGAAGGCAGTTTTGGGGAGAAAACCACTCCTTCAACCGGAATGGTCATGGAAATTAGAATCCTATTTTTCTCCAGCTATTTGGTACAGACTGTGCATTCCTTGATCTTGAATTCCAGGGTTGAATGCCACATCATGCCTTTTATCTCAAGAGGGGATAATGACTTGCATCTCTAGGAATTTTTCTAACTTTTCTACTTTTTCTAATACATGCATAAATTTTACTCCTGTCTTTAATCTCTCTCTCTCTCTCTCTCTCTCTCTCTCTTCCAGTGTTTCTTGGCTTATTTAGCGCATACTTTTACATTTGGGTCAACTATAAGCCTAATCAATGAAAAAGGGTTTATTGTAATTTTTATCATGATAAACAATAATCTCATATAAAGTAGTTCAAAGTAATAACTAAATATTTTTTCTCGCCACTCAATGGCCCCAAAGTATATCTGATACCTCAATCTCAATCTTCTGTCAACTTGTTGGCATAAGTGATAACTGGCATTACAGATTTATAATTTTAAGGAGTAGTAAATATCAGTTGGAGAAATTACTGAGAGAAGTTATTTGATTTAGCTTTCAGTCCACAGGTATGTCATTGACCAAAGAAAGGTATTGTTTCCAGAGTTACAGATTTCCTTTTGTTATGGTTGAATAATATTTCATTGTGTGTGTGTATATGTATATCAAAATTCCAATGGCATTTTACACAGACATGGAAAAACAATTATAATATTTATTTGGACCACAAAAGACCCCAAAATAACACACACACAGATTTACAAAACATTTGCATTGTCCATTAATATACTGACAGACACTTAGCTTGTTTTAATATCTTGGCTACTGTGAACCATGCTGCAATAAACATATGGGTCCATATATCTCTTTGAGATACTGATTTTATTCCTTTTGCAATAGACTCCTAAGTGGGGTTGCTAGATTATATGGTAGTTTTTTTTTTTTTTTTTTTTTTTTTGGAGAGACAGGGTCTCACTATGCTGCCTAGGCTGGTCTTGAGCTGGTCTTGAACTCCTGGGCAGAAGTGATCCTCCTGCCTCAGTCTCCCAAAGTGCTAGGACTATGGGTGTGAGCCACCTATTCCATATGTTCTATTTTTAAATTTTGGGGGAATCTGCATATATTCATGGTGTTTTCCATGATGACTGCACCAATTTACATTCCCATCAACAGTTTCTCTGGGTAGCTGGGACTACAAGAACACACCACCCTGCCTGTATACTTTTTATATTTTAATTTTTTTATAGAAATGGGGTCTCTCTATGTTTCCCAGGCTGGTCTTGAATTCCTGGGTGTATGTGATACTTCTGCATCAGCCTCCTAAAGTTCTGGGATTACCAGCATGAGCCACTGCACCAGCCCTATATTCTTAATGATATTCTATAGGTTCTTTTTGCTTTCTTAACTTGTTTTAATTCTTTTTTTAATTTTTGTTCCTCTAATTGGTTGACTATAAAGGACCTGTCTTTGAATTTACTAGTTATTTCTTCTGCATGCTTGAGTCTACTATCAAAGCTCTCTGTTGAATTGTTCAGTTCAGTCCTTGTATTTTTTAGCACCAGGATTTCTGTTTGGTTCTTTTCTATGAATTTTATTTCTTCATTAAATTTCATGCATTGTCATTCTAAAGTTGTTCAGTTGTCTGTGTTCTGCATGCAATTGAGCTTCTTTAAGATGATTATTTTTAATTATTTGTCAAGCAATTCACAGATTTCCATCTCCTTGGTGTTTATTATATAACTTTATTAGTTTCTTTTGTTGTTTTTGGTTTTGTTTTTGTTTGGTGGTGTCCTGTTTGCCTGATTCTTTGTTATCCATGTAGCTTTGCATTGGTGTCTACGCATTTAAAAGAGTAAATCTCTCCTTCAGTTTACAGATGGACTTCGGCAGGTAAAGACCTTCTCCTGATGAGTCCTCAGGCTGATGGGATTGCTTCCAGGATTTTATTCAAGTGGGGCTGGAGCTGGGTTATGTGGCTGCTTCAAGGTCTGCAGCGAAGTCTGTTTTTGGTGGGCCTGTTACTAGGAGTTTAGGTAGACATGAATTCTGTCTGGCCTCTAGGTAGTCTGTACTGCCTTTGGGACCTTTGTCAATGGGGATGGCACTGGTGTAAGTGTCTACTTCAACATCTGCCAATGGTGAGCAACAAGCTCCATTGTACAATATACAAAAATTATAAAACATCCATGATGTGCATGGATGGTTGCAGCTCCCTCCGAGTCCCTGGGAGAGCTCTTGCTGGATCACTGATTGGGGGACACTTTGCACACCTGAGAGGGATTGTAATTGAATCATAGGACTGCTTCAGGCTTTACAGCTGAGCCCAAGGTCTCAGGCCTGCTTCTGAAGAAGTAGAGGAGCATGTTTCCCTCCTGGTCTCTGGATGGGCAGGACTGTTCTTAAACTGAAGCTGAGAGGGGCTTGTCTTTTCATTATCTTGAGAGGATTTTTTAAGAGAAATTTTTAACATTTGGTGAAATTCAAATTTATCAATTTTTTTAAATTTTATAAATTGTACTTTTGAAGTCATATGTAAGAAATCCTTACTTAACCCCAAATCAGAGATTTTCTCTATTTTTTTTTCCTGAAAACGTTATGGTGCTAGATTTTTGTTCTATGATCCATATTGACTTAGTTTTGTGTATTGTGCAAGACATAGATTGAGGTACCTATCTTTACACGTGAACACCCAATAGGCAATCAACATCTCTATTCCCACTTAGATTTAAACCTAAGTGGGAATAGAGATGTTGATTGTCTGAAATTCTAAAGGATAATTATAATAAAAGTCATCATTATTTGAGTATTCAGTGTGTGCCAGTCATGATTTTAAGTACTTACCTGAATTTTCTCATTTAATACTTCTGAGAATGCTATTAAATGAATACCATTATATTAATGTGGATAACAATGAAAAAATAGGTGTACAGATATATTAAATAACATGCCTTATCAACACTTTGAGTGTTCCAGCACAAAGCATTTATAAGACTATCTTTTCTCCACTACACAGTCTTCAGACTTTTTTTTTTTTTTTTTTTTTTGAAATGGAATCTCACTGTGTCGTCCAGGCTGGAGTGCAGTGGCACTGTCTCGGCTCACTGCAACCTCCACCTCCTAGGATGAAGCGATTCTCCTGCCTCAGCCTCCCGAGTAGCTAGGATTACAGGCACCTGCCACCACACCTGGCTAATTTTTGTGTTTTTAGTAGAGATGGGGTTTCACTATGTTGATCAGAATGGTCTCAATCTCTTGACCTTGTGATCTGCCTGCCTTGGACTCTCAAAGTGCTGGGATTACAGGTGTGAGCCAACTCACTCGACCTCTCTGTACTTTTTTCCAAAAATAAAATGACTAAATATGTGTGAGTCCCATTCTGGATGATCTACTTTTTCTCACTGGTTTATTGATTTGTCTATCTTAAGACAACACCAAAGTCTTTACAACTTTAGCTTTATGATAAACATTAAAATTTGAGAAGTTAAATCCTAAGACTTAGTTGTTTTTCACAGTTATCTTGTGTATTCTCTGTCCTCATTTACATATGAATTTTAAGATCAGCTTATTGTAATTTAAAAAGTCAAAATTATGTCTTATATTTAAAGGTATGTGTACTGGTTTGTTCTAATTTTAGAAACTATATATTTGCGTGACAAAAATGTCCTTTTGCTGTGGATGGCTTTTTAGTTATTTTGGAGGAACATTGTTTTTCCTTAGGCAAGATTATACTAAAGTCATAATCAACCCCCAAATCTGTGTGGCTAATAATAAAGACATTTATTCTTAGGCTACTCATCCATCACAGACTGACTACAGCTCTAGTCCAGATTTTCATTTTCAAACCTAGGTTGAAGGAGCAGTCCCGATCTGGGAGAGTGCAAATCTTTTAACACATGTCCTATCGACTTACATTGTATTGACTAAAGCCAGACAGGTAGAAAATCTTAATGTCAGTGATATAAAGAAAAATTCTCCAAGAAAGACAGCACAAAGGAAAGGGTTTACAATTATTTTTAACAGAATAAAATGTATCACAAACACTAAATACCTCTTTAAATGATGATTTTTAGAAAAGGGGAACAATTTGCAAATGGACAGGATTAACTTAATGTGAAATAAGTTTTTCGTGGGAAATGTTAAGGTATTTAATTGTTTGGCTATGCCTCCATTCCTCCTCAATATTACTTCACTTGATTCTAGTCAAGAAATCCTTGAGCTACTCTGACTTCACAGCTTTGTGCCACATTACATATTTCTGCAGAAAGTTAAAATATTATTTTCTATATTATTGCCCTCCTTTTCCTTTTCTTCTATCATTTAATAATTGCTCAGAGATATGTATAGATAATTTATAACCATATGCAATTCAGTAAGTAATCAATTCTTTCTAAATAGATTTAAACCTAAGTGGAAACAGAGTTGTTGATTGTCTGAAATCCAATAGGATAATTATAATAAAAGCCATCATTAATTGAGTATTCAGTGTGTGCCAGTCATGATTTTAAATGACTTACCTGCATTTTCTCATTTAATGCTTCTGAGAATGCTATTAAGTGGATACTATTGTTGTAATGTGTGTAACAATGAAAAAATAGGTACACAGAGATAGTAAATAAAATGTCTAACAAATCACAAGCATTTGAATCATGATTCAAATCCAGGACTGTCTGATTTCATAACCTAAGCTTATAATACTATAATTCAAGAAGATGACCTTCAAACAATCTCAAAGCTCTTAATTGAAAATCTCTAGGATATTAATATGGGAAAAGCCGTAATTTTAATATCTAAGGTAAATGATACATTTCCTGTGAAACCATTGGCTGTAGACCTCAGACTAATTTTGAGAAAACTGCAATCAGAATGAGTGAATAATCTAAATTATCAAATGTTTCAAAGCAACAGAAAGGTGTTACTTTAAAGTTCAGACAGAAACTGGAATTTTTCTAAATGAGAAATTGTGATTAGGATCCTCTGGCTGACGCAAAGTCAATAATCATGTATCAGTTGCATCACAATATAATCATAACTATTTTTACTTCATCTAAAAAGAAAAGACCTCTATGGAGGAAATGGGGAGATGTTAGTTAAAGGTTATAAAGTTTCAGTTATGTAGAATGAATAAGTGCTGGAAATCTAAGGTATAGAATGATGATAGAATTAATCATATTGTGTTATATACTCAAAATTTGCTATGAGTAGATCTTAAATGTTCTAACCACACACATAAAACATAATAAATATGTGAGGTTATGGGTCTGTTAGCTTGATAGTGGTAATAATTTCACAATGTACGTGTATATCAAAACATCACACAATATACCTGAAATATAGCCAATTTTTACTTGTCAATTATACCACAATAAAGCTAGAAGGAAAAAAGAAAAAAACTCTAAAATCCTCAAAAAATGCCAGCAAAATGAATCCAGCAACAGATAAAAAGGGTTATAGATCATAACTAAGTGGCATTTTTTTCCAGGAATGCAAGAGTTGTTTAACATAAAAAATCAATCAACATAATACACCACATTAGTAGAGTGAAGAAAATAAAACACAGAGTCATCTCAATTCATAAAGAAAAATCACTTGACAAAATCCAAACATCATTTCATGATGAAAACACCAAACATATTAAAAATAAAATTCTACTTACTCAACATGGTAAAGAACATTTATGAAAAACTCACAAATAACACTGTAATCAATGGTAGAAGACAGAACACTTTCCCCCACAAATCAGGTAAGAATGTCAGCTTTTGTAATTTCTATTAAACATTGTATGGAGGTTCTAGCCCTCAAAATTAGGCAACCCCCTTTCACCCTCACACAAAAACATCCAAACTGGAAAGAAAGAAATTAAAATTATATTTATTCTAATTTGATATGGTTTTATATATAGAAAATTATAAAGAATCCATAAAATAACCTATTATAGCTAATAAATAAATTCAGCAAAGCTGCAGGATATAAGATGAACACACAAAAATCAATTGTATTTTGATACACTAGCAGTGAACAATCCAAAAGAAAATAAAGTCCACTAACAATTACATCAAAATGAACACAATATGTAGGAATAAATGTAACCAAGGGATTGCAAAACTTATACATTAAAAACTACAATACATTGCTGAAAGAAATTAAAGAAGAACTAAATAAACATAAATGTATCTCTTGTGTATGTTTGGAAGACTTAGTATTGTTAAGATGACACTACTACTTAAAGTGATCTATAGACTAAATTTAATCCATGTCAAAACCATAAAAGCCTTTTTAAAAAATACATATATTTGGAGAAATGGAATAGCTTGTCCTAAAATACATGTGTAATTACAAATCCCAATAGCCAAAACAGTGTTAAAAAAATGATTATAGGTTTACTTTACATTTTAAAATCCATGTAATTCTTCAAATTAAAAGAATTAAAAAAAAATCTTCTCATAGATGAAAACAACCTATTTGACAAAATCCAAAGTCAATTCATATCAAAATCCTTTAGAAAATCAGAACCATAAAGAAATTTTTTCAATGTAATAAAGAACATGTATCAAAAATCTGCTGTGAACATCAGACCAAATAGTGAAAAACCGAAGACTTTTCCTGTCAGATTAAGAATAAGGCAAAATATGCACTCTCACTATTTCTATTTTGCAGTGTACTAGAGGTCCTAACCATGATTCCTCAAGGATCTAGAACCAGAAATATCATTTGACACAGCAATCCCATTACTAGGTATATACCCAAAAGATTATAAATAATTCTACTATAAAGACACATGCACACATATGTTTATTGCGGCACTATTCACAATAGCAAAGACTTGGAACTAACCCAAATGTCCATCAATGATAGACTGGTAAAGAAAATGTGGCACATATATACCATGGAATACTATGCAGCCATAAAAAAAGATGAGTTCATGTCCTTTGCAGGGACACGGATGAAGCTGGAAACCATCATTCTCAGCAAACTAACACAGGAACATAAAACCAAACACCACATGTTCTCACTCATAAGTGGGATTTGAACAATGAGAACACATGGACACAGGGAGGTGAACATCACACACCGGGCCTGTCAGGGGGTTGGGGAAGCTAGGGGAAGGACAGCATTAGGAGAAATACCTAATATATATGACAGGTTGATGGGTATAGCAAACCACTGTGACACGTGTATACCTATGTAACAAATCTGCAATAAAATAAAATGGTCAGCTATAGAAAAGAAGAAATAAAACTAACTTTATTCGTAGATTACATAATCAAGTCTGTAAAAATTTCTAAAGATTCTATCAACAAAATATCTTCTAAACCAATAAATGACTCTATGAAGGCTTCAGGATATAAAGTCAGCACATAAAAATCAGTTATATTTCTATTAATAGCAACAATCAGAAATTGAAATAAAAATTTTAAAGGCCATATGCCATAGTATCAAAAATAAAAAATACCTAGGAATAAATTTGGCAGAGGATTTGCAATACGTACACTAAAAATGGCAAAATATTTCTGGGATAAATTAAAGAAGACCCAAGGAAATGGATAAATATGCAGTGTTTATTGATTGAAAGAGTCCTTACAGATAAGAATGTCAATTATTCCAAAATGGATCTATAGGTTTAAAGCAATCCCAGTCAAAAGCCAAGAAAGCATTTTATAGAATTTGACCAGCTGATTCTAAATTCACATGGAAGTGTCAGGGGTCTAGATTAGTCAAAATAAGTGGGGGAAGAACAAAGTTGAAGACGTTACACTATCTAATTTCAAGACTGGAAGACTTACTACAGTTGTAGAGACCAAGACAGTGTAATGTTGGAATCAAGGTAGACATGTTTATCAGTGAAACAGAATAGAAGGTCCAGAGATAGCTTCTTTATTGCTGAGAGCCGATGCCAGTTGAACGTGTGAATCTGAGAATTCCTTTGTTCCCAAGACTGCAATGTCAAAATCGTTAATCAGAATTTTAGTGATGGATAAAACTATATCTATAATGTTTTCTTATCTAATGATATTCAGGAGGTGACCACCTGAGCCTCAGAGCTTTTGAGGAGTTGCCTTTATTAAGGTTGTCTGGAAAGATAAAGGGAGGAGACATGTCATGGAGGCTCTGTCCCAGCACCACCATTGCAACTAGAGTAGCTCCATTTTCATCCATTGTATTTAGCGTGTCTCCCCACATGGTTTTGGTAGACATGTCAAAATTCACAATAAAATCTTTTTCTAAATTATTTAAAGGCTTCTCTGGGCCTGGACAGAATAATTTCTTTCACTAGCCTTTAACCCCTATTATATTATCTTTGAAAGCAATATGTGATGACTGACTTTATATAATGCCAGGAGAATCTACAATTCTGTACCATCTAGAATTTACAATGCACTTACGCTTGTTATAATGCAAACACACCTGTGATGTAGACAATGTAATTAACAGCATTTCTGTTTTTAATTGAAAAACTGTAAGGAAGTTAGGCTCCCATGAAGTTGTGATAGAGCTAAGAATCAAACTCAAGTTTTTCTTTTCTTTCTTTTTTTAATTTTTTTTTCTGAAATGGAGTCTCGCTGCAGTGCAGTGGCAGAATCTCGGCTCACTGCAACCTCCGCCTCCTGGGTTCAAGCGATTTTCCTGCCTCAGCCTCCCTAGTAGTTGGGACTACAGGTGCATGCCACCACATCTGGCTAATTTTTTGTATTTTTAGTAGAGACAGGGTATCGTCATTTTAGCTAGGATGGTCTCGATCTCCTGACCTCACGATCCGCACGCCTCAGCCTCCCAAAGTTCTAAGATTCAGGCGTGAGCCCCCACGGCCGGCAAACCCCAATTTTTCTAACTCCAAAGCTATTAGTAGTAGTCTCGACAACTCTATCTCTAGTGCTTAGTATATTTTATTCTAAGATACTTGAGATATACTTCCATTTTCCGGCCTGGCATGTAACAAACTTGCAAGTTGCACTCTTTCCTAACAAGTGAAAAGCTGACAAACAGAGAAATTGACAATTTTTCTCATATCCTTAAGAGAAGTGAGATCACAGGACAAACCCCTGTTCCCAGAACTGGAGGAACAGACAGGCAAATACAGGGAATGACAACTTACCAAGTAGAAATGCACAAGCAGCATCTCCCCAGGAAACAGTGCTGGGTGGGGAAACCTGAATTTTAATTGAAAATAGCTGGAGACTCCGTGTGAATACATCTGAGAGAGAAAAACTTTAGGGGACCTAGCCATGGATGCGTGTGTTGTGGCAAGTGTGTGTATGTGTATCGGGGGGGGGATACTTTTGTGAATTTTATCACCAGGCACTCCATGTGGTCCTATAAGTGAACTGGAGAAATTTTCACTAGTCTTTCCATCAGTGGGAGGCGACAGGAGACCATGCCAGAACATTCTGTTCTCAACAAGGTCTGCTCTCAGAATAAACTATTTAACAAGAGCCTAATCTTCTGGGGTTTTGAAACCAGCCTCACTGGGGAAATTCAGTTCTAGCCAGCTCTAGTCTTCCATGTGGAAGAAAAGAAATCCTTAACTCCACCCTACTCTAGCCATCCTGTTCCACCAAAGCAGAGTAAGATGAGGACTGACCTAGGCTCCCTAAAAGATGGGACCTAATAACAGGACACATTACCACCACCTTATTGTGGTTGTATTTACAGGAGTTCCTTTTACCTAGTGTATCATGTCCAGCTATCAAGGAAAAATTAAAACACATACTGAAAGTTGAAATACTTACAGTATTGGGGAAGTTTAGAAAAATGGCCTATAGAATAGGACACTGATATTGATATGGTTTGTCTTTGTGTCCCCACCCAAATCTCAACTTGAATTGTAATCCTCACATGTCAAATGAGGGACCTGGTGGGAGGTGGTTGGATCATGGAGGCAGTTTCCCCCTTGCTGTTCTCATGATAGTGAGTGAGTTCTCACAAGATCTGATGGCTTTCTATGTTTGGCAGTTCTTTTTTTTGCTCTCTGTCTCTCCTGCTGCCTTGTGAAGAAGGTCCTTGCTTCACCTCTCCTTCCACCATGATTGTAAGTTTCCTGAGGCCTCCCTAGCCATGTGAGTCAATGAAATCTCTTTCCATTATAAATTACCCAGTCTTTCCTTTATAAATTACCCAGTCTTGGGTGGTTCTTTATAGCACTGTGAAAATGGACTAATACAGATATATAAAACTGGCTAAAGCTTACTTTGGTCTTATAGACTTTCTAAATATAACCTACCATTACTTAGGATCTATATGGCATTGACTAGATATATATAAATCCCCTCCAAATTTATCTCTACCCAGAACCTGTGAATTTAAACTTATAAAAAAAATAGGGCTTTTGCAGATGTAGTAAATTTAGGTCATACTGAAAGGCCTTGGGTTCTAAATCTAATAAGACTGGTATCCTTATTAAAGAGGGAAATTTGGACACAAAGACACATGCACATGGGGAGAAAGCCAAGTGAAGGCACAGTCAGAGGTCGGAGGTGGTCAGCTACAGGCCAAGGAATGCCTAGGATTGCTGGAAATTACAAGAAGTTAAGAGGCAAGGAGGTTTTCTCACCTACGAGCTTTAAAGAGAGCATGGCTCTGCAAACATCTGGATTTTAGACTTCAGGCCTTCCAAAGAGTGAAAGAATAAATTTCTATTATTTCAAGTCACCCAGTTTGTGGGTTTTTGGCAGCCCTAGAAAACTAAATAGGGTCTGTTCATAGGGGGTCCATAGTTCCATTCTCAACTCAATAGTCCCTGGAGTGAGGTTGGCTCAGGACCTGAAAGCATTAGTAACGGTTTGCTTGTCGTATCAAAGGAGGAATGTGCTTACCAAATGCAGGTAAGATAGGAATGAGAATGAGGGAACTTTTCAGAGGGCTTCAGCCAGCTTTTTGGTGCAAATAGTACAAGGATTCAAAAGCAGAGTGGGGATCTCATTCTCCATACATCACTGTCTAAAAACAAGACCTCGTGTGAGGCACTTACTCTCTCCAGGCCTTTTCCCTTTCTGATAAAAAAGGACTCATTTTCCTGGGTTTACTAATTTTCAGAGAGATGGTGATATCTGATAGCCAAATGATTGTTAAATGTTTTGAGAAGTCTAGGTCTATTCAATCCATTGTCATAGAGGCTACAAAAATATAAAACAAATTTATTATTTTTCTATTTTTCTATTTCTGTGAGCTGGAGTCTTCAAACATGGGATGAGAAAAGTAAGTGGCTATTTTGCTTCCAAATTTAAGTTTCTATCATTTTCCCAACCTAACAGCAAAGCCTATGAAGGACAGAATCCATGTTCTGTTTTGCTATTAATCCAGCTTGTAAAGTGTTCACACCTCAGAAAAAAAAATGCAATACCATTATAACACATCAAGCAGGAAATACGAATTATTCTTCATCTTCATCTCAAATGGAAGAATTAGCTGTTTTAAACAGTTAAGACAAGTGATCACTATTGGCTTGTTTGCTGTCAGATCCATTTCTTGTGCTTTCTTTGTTCTGCTCTGTATTGCAGAAGGGCACAGACCTGAAGAATGCAGAGATACTAGAAGATCCAATAGGAATCTCTGGGAGCTGATGGAAGGGAAGAAGGAGAGAGGAGCCAAGGTATTTCCCTCCCTCTCTCTCTCTTTCTCTCTCCCTGCCTTCCTGCTGCACTGTCTCTGGTAGGGACTGTATATTCTCTGTGGCATCAGTACCTTCTTTCCCATCTTCCAATTCTTTCCCCATGGCCCCAGCTCCCATCTGTCAGGATCACTGTGAGTTCAGCACCCAGTGTTTCCTCCTGATTCCTGCTCTGGCAGCCTAATCCCTACTCATATATCCCCCAGCTGTAGGGATGAGAGTGGCTACCTAGAGTTTCCCATTTCACACCTTTTCACCTTCCCCTTTTCTCTTTGATCTCTTCCAGCATGTTCATAAGTAACTCCCTGTATTAATGACTCTCCATTTTAATTTACCTGGCATGGGTTTTGTTTTCCTGGATGGACCCTTATTGAATCAACAAGTTAAATTATTTTTTCTCTTCATGGGAGAATAAATAATTATTTCCAAAACTTTTCTGACTATAGTCTTAGAAAAGATTCACTGATTTTAATATATACTGTAGCTTTAAAAAACTACAGATTCACAATTATTTATCCTCATATAAACGCATGGAACATTCACAAACACGAATAAGTCTTTAGTTTTCTCCTTTCTCTACAATGTGTTTTGAGAACATGTATAAAAATAAACTTTCAGAGGTGGCAGGGTTTGTTGGTAGGTGGTAGGGAAGAAGGGGTGCTCAGTATGTTAAATTTTACTCAGGAGTTAAAAATGTTTCTGCATATAATTAGAATGCACCCTCAGTCCTTCCAATTAGTAAAATCTTTCTTGCCCTACAAAATTCAGCTCAACTATTACTGCCTGGGACAAACACATTCTTCTCTCCTTTATGGGCACACAGCTATTTTACACATCTCAGTCTTCGTGTGGGTAGGTCTAGACATGTGCCTTGGTTCTAGCCATGAAATGGGAACAGAAATGAGAATATCATTTCTGCACATGCCTCATAAAAACTTTTCAAGTTGGCTTATCTGTGCTTTTTTTCTCCTTCTGCCTGCTGGCAAAGAGAAACGCATGAGCATTTTGAAAGCAATGTGTTTAAGATGGGAGAGCCTGTGTCAGCCTGGGCCCCTGAAATAATCTCAAGGCGGAGAGTCAACCTACTGGTCCATTTGCCCATCCAGATGACTACCTAAGCCAAAATAACTGGTTGTAAGCCACTGTACACTGGGCTCTACTTATAACAGCATCTTGCATATTCCCCTTCTGAAAGGCTTTCTTTAACTCCTATATAATCAGTACTTCTTTATTTTCCCCTATTTTACCTTGTTCATTCCTCCTTGGCAGCCCAGATCAAATTGGATCAGAGTTATCTATTCGTGGCACTCTT
The DNA here is from genome assembly GCF_009761245.1 of Sapajus apella. Taxonomy (NCBI): domain Eukaryota; kingdom Metazoa; phylum Chordata; class Mammalia; order Primates; family Cebidae; genus Sapajus; species Sapajus apella. Next base: position 49,521,281 of record NW_022436943.1, read on the forward strand.
TCTCTCTCTCACCAGAGCATGAGCTTCACAATGGCAGGGAGGGTCTCATTTTCCTTTGTATTCCCAATGCCAAGCATTAAGGATAGGACATACAAGGTCTCAAGAATTGTATGTTTAGCTGAATGGACTGCAATTGGGCTTCTGCCTACTCTCTCTCTTTCCTTCCCCCATCCTTACTAGGGCAAAAATTTTGTTCTTGAACTCGTGATACTTTTTATTCAATTCTCACTATGTGTAGGCAAACATATCACCCCACCTATTTACCCATGTGCTTTCAGTTTTAACTTGAGACTTCTGTTTGCCAGCACTCCCCACCTTCCACTGCCACCACCACTGTTCTGCTGAACTGCTGGCCTCTGAGCCCCAGCTAGCTGCACTGTGACTCATGGGCCTCAGCATGGCACCAATGCTTATAATATCCTGGGGGATGAAAATAGTCATGTTTTTATGAGCACCTGATAAAATACCCTTGAATTTATGCTCTAAGCTGTTATTTATTTAATTGAAAAAATAATCTTCACACCTGGAACTCTCTTATTTCTAAATTTAAACATCATTAGCTATAATCCAGGATTAAACAAACTAACAACCTTGAAAACCCATGAGTCCTGAGGTCAGAACTAAGATCAATTCAATAAAATGCAGTTTTTTGGGGATTTCTTCTGTAGCAGAACAAGAACAATAAAATAGCAGAATATGTGTTTATATTCTTTCCTCAACAAAGGTGATAGTAAAAGGTGCATTTTTGGTTTCTATTCACCTCACTGATACTTTGCTGGTAAGAATTGTAAAGATTCCTATGCTATCGCATTGCAAAGTAACCAAGTCACAAAATGTCAAGGATAGAAGGTGCTTTGCAATTGATGTAGGCTAGTGATTCTGCTATGTTGAAGAATGTGGTTGTTTGACATATACTCTCAAAGTTGTAGACACACACACACTTTACATATAACTTGAAGAGTTTAAGTATTCCCTGTAGGACCTCCATAGTCTCTCATTCATCCATAGAAGTCCATTAATAAAATTCTTCTATAAAGTAACAAATATGTGTGGGTACCTGCTATCAATTTTACTCCCTACAACACAAAACTGCAATACATGCCACATTCACTTATTTATCAGTTTCTCCAAATCATGTTTTATCTATGTCTAGCTCCTACACACTGGGCTTGTAGAAAATCCAACCTCAATCTTTATCAAGAAGCCTATCTTATCTATTCCTACAGGATTATGTAAAGGTGTTAAGATCATCAAGAGAGTTTACACTACTTACAGTGGATGTGCCACAGGCACCTGTGCAGTAAGACAGTGAACTTTCTGGCCGCATGGCCAAGCTGGAGTAATTGATCTTTCACTGTGGTTCTAGAAGCTCTTACTCCAAGTGTTCTATCATATCAGTGTCACCAAGCTACCCCATCAGACGTATTGTCACCCATTGGAGAAGGGAAGGATTGCGACCATACATGAAAGTGGGTCACAGCTATGACTGATGCTTGAGGCTCTAAACTCCAATTATATCCCTAGTTCCAGGGGAGAAACTAAAAGTTTTCTCTTACAGGTTTCATTCCTCTTCCTGAGAGAATTCAGCATGCATCTTTTCAACTGCTGAGGCCATGGGCAGGATAGGAGGGAAGCATAAGAAAACAGTTGAGCACCTGGGTACTGGAAACAGACCGCTTGGGTTCAAGACCCACCTTTACTAGCTTTCTAGAGCTGCAGCAAAAAATTGCTACAGACTTGGTGACTTAAAACAACAGACATCGGCCTGGTGTGGTGGCTCACACCTGTAATTCCAGCACTTTCGGAGGCCGAGGCAGGTGGATCACAAGGTCAGGAGTTTGAGACCAGGCTTACCAACATGGTGAAACCCTGTATCTACTAAAAAAAAAATACAAAAATCAGCTGGGCATGGTGGTACATGCCTATAATCCCAACTACTTCAGAGGCTGAGGCAGGAGAATTGCTTGAACTGGAGAGGCAGAGGTTGCAGTGAGCTGAAATCATGCCACACTCAAGCCTAGGTGACAAAGCAATACTCTGTCAACAAAACAAAACAAAACAATAAAACAACCCAGACACCTATTTTTCACAGTTTGGGAGGCCAGAAGTCCAAAATGTTGTCAGGTCAGTTCCTTCTGGAGGCACAGAAGGAAAATGCTCCATGCCTCCCTCTTAGTTTTGCTGGCTGCCAGCAATTCTTGGCATTCCTTGGCTTGTACAAGTGTCACTCCAATCTCTGCCTCCATCCTTACATGACTTCACTTCTTCTCTGTGTTTCTCTTCCCTTTTATTCCTTTGTAAGAGCACTTGTTTATTTAGGATCTACCCTAACCCAGGATCATCTTATCTTGAGATTCATTATATATAGAGAGAGATTCTTCATATATATATATATATATATATATATATATATATATATATAATTGTACTTTAGGTTCTGAGGTACATGTGCAGATCATGCAGGATTGTTGCATAGGTACATACATGGCAATGTGGTTTGCTGCCTCCATCCCCCCGTCACCTATATCTGGCACTTTTCCCCATGTTATCCCTCCCCAACCTCCCTATCACCTGCTGTCCCTCCCCTATGCCCCCTCTAACAGATCCCAGTGTGTGATGCTCCCCTCCCTGTGTCCATGTGTTCTCATTGTTCAACACCCGCCTATGAGTGAGAACATGTAGTGTTTGATTTTCTGTTCTTGTGTCAGTTTGCTGAGAATGATGGTTTCCAGATTCATCCGTGTCTTGAGATTCTTAATGACATCTGCAAAGACAGTTTTCCCAAACAAGATCATATTCACAGATTCTAGGTGGACATTTATTTTGGGGTATCAACATTTAACTCACTACAACAAATGTAAGTGGTTTTGTTAACCTCTTTGGTACATAGTATAATAAAATGATGATAAAAAGAGTAAACTCTCCCATAAGTTTATTGAGGGTTAAATGAGTTACACATGAAGCATCTAAAGAATTCCTGGCAAATAGTAAATATTCCTTGAGATAGTATTTGCTATAAGGCAAGTGAACTTCTGACTAGAACTATTCATTCTGTTCTTGGTCACTCAGTTCAAAGCCTCATTAATAAAACCCAGAGTCAGAGAACATAAGTGCTAATAAACTCTTATTTATGAGGACAGGGGAAATATGCCCACTGGAAAACACAAATTACTCTGCTGCAATGTGTATCTATACTGTTTTACTATTAACAGATTTTAGTGGTGAAAATGCCAAAAGCCTGGCAGGAAGCCTTTCATTTAGCCGAAGGACTATCAAAATTTCTAGTGATACAATGTTAGAAATAAAAAGAAGGTATGCTAAGGAAACTAGAATCACACTAGTTTTAACATAGAGAATATAACATAGGGAATTGGCAAATCAGGCGGACTGGAAAAGCAAAAAGGGAAACACCGAGATGCTACAAAGACAGCAATGGCAAGGAACAGCCACAGTCCCAGCTAAGGAAACAAAGGGGAAGTGTTGGGGTCATTGGAACTTAGAAGTTTTAGAAGGGCCCTGTGGAGTTAGGAACCTAAGGAAGGGTAGTGCCTATGTGGTGCTGGTGTCTCTGGAGCTTAAAAAAAGGCCCTCAAGCTGGGACTTAGACCTCACAGGAAGGGGCACTGCCCATCTTGTACTGGTATTTCCAGCAGATGGATGATGAGGATAGTTCTGAGAGTGTGCGGAAAACTAGAAATTGGTCCCATCTGCTGCTAGTAAATCCCACTGCCACTCCTTGGATGAAGAACCCTTGCCGGAGTGACAATAGCAAGCAGGAAGGAGCAAGTCCCTTGTTTCTCCTCTAGTCCTCTGGGCTTCTTCCAATGCCCTCCATGAACAGAGCTTTCCAGGAAGCCAATAGGCAAAGGGTAGAATGGTTCGCAGAATCCCAGCGAGTGTCATGAAGCTGAGAATAAAGAGTGTACTTGGAGTCAAGAAGCAACAGCTTAATGATTAGCATTTGATAACTATGTGGGAAGAATTTACATGTATTATTTCTATTAATCCTCATAATGGTATTATATATGTCATATAATCTATAATGTAAGAATATAATCAACCTTTGATTACACCACCACTACCAACAACAACTAAGGTTTGAAAAGTTAAGCCCCCCGGTGCCAAAGAACAAATAATTGGCCAAGCAAGCACTTTAACCAAGGCTTGTATGACTTAAAGACCGTAGTCTTTTTAGTCTAAGATACCATCTGAATATCAGAGTTAAAATATAAAATATTCTCAGCCAGCCTCCTGTAATGTTGTGTGAAGTCTTAAAAAAAGGTATGTTTACCAAGTATAAATGTAACATTGTGCACATGAACTAAAAATTTGTGCCATTATCAGAGAGAGTAATAATATATGTACCTTTATGGCACAAAAAAGGATTAATATGTTTTAGTCTATTGCAATCATCATATTAATAACAATATGGTGCAGCTACCAGAAAATACATGTGACCACTTTCTGCAGTGTCTAGAGCAAGAAAGGTGATGATAACTCATATCTATTCTGCAATGGTCAAGTCACAATTGAACATTTTTTTTTTCAATTTAGGGAATTTTATCATCAGAGGAACTTTGGAAAACTGTGCGAAAGTAGCCATGATGTAAAGATTAAAAATCTCTCCTGCTCCCCTAACCCAGGCCCACCTCACGTGCTTTCGGTGTTAGAGTAATAACCTCCTGACTGGGCTCCCTGCCTCAACCGGACCAGTCATTCAGTTTTCACCCTGTGGCTGGCAATCTTTCCAAAACACAAATGTGCTCATGTCACACCTGGCTGCAGCTTATCCTACATCCCTTGCAATGACACTGAAATTACCTCATAGGGCCTCAAAAGCCCTCAGGTTCTTGTACCCATTGATGTCTTCAGATTCACATGCACAGGTACACAGGCACCCCACACCCCACAACTGGATCTTGCTGACTCTTCCTGTTAGACACCTTATTTTCTTGACTGGTTCACCTTCCTGCCTCTAACTTCCATTTACACAGCTACCCTATATATACCCTTTGCCTATTGTATTAGTCTATTATTGCATTGCTATAAACAATGACCTGAGACTTGCTAATTTTTTAAGAAAAATAAAACAAAAAAACAGGTTTAATTGGCTCATGGTTCTGCAGGCTATACAGGAAGCATGGCTAGGAGGCCTCAAGAAACTTATAATCATGGCAGAAGGCGAACGGGGAAGCGGGGATGTCCTACATGGCTATAGCTGGAGGAAGAGAGCAAAGGGGGAGAACACTATCACAAGAACAGCAAGAGGAAAATCCAACCCCCATAATCCAATCATTCACCTCCTACCAGGTCCGCCCTCCAACACTTGGGATTGCAATTTAACACAAGATTTGGGCAAGGACACAAACCCAAACCATATCACCGCTAACTCCTGCTTATCTTTCTAGGAGTCAACTCAGGCTTCATTTTATCTTGAAACCTTCCTGGAAAGCCCTTCTTCCAGGTTTCTGTGTTTCTAGACCCTGCTTAAGCTTTGCAAGCACCCTGAGCCTCCCTGATCTCAGTGCAGACCAGACTGTGCTGTCATTGCCATTTCCTCGGTGCCTCTACTAGACGGAAAGTCATCTAAGAAAAATGACAGAGTTTGTTTCTCACTATTTTACCTCCACTACCAAAGAGGGCTCAATGCATAATTGCACCATGAAAGAATTCATTCTTGAATAAAAGTTGAAGGCATTAGAATGGAGTAAGGACATTAGCCAATAAGAGTGTGAAAGGAATTCTAAGGTATAAAGCAATATACATATACTGGTTTTTCCATTTGGACCAGGAATCAGAATCAGGAGCAATGGATAAAAGTGAATTGAAAGTAGATTTTAATTCAATACAAGAACATAAAATAATTAGAACAATCTGAAAATGTGGTGCTGGTTTTAGAAATATGGCATTTCTTATCATTGAAAATGTTAAAGTTGAGAGGCAGAATGGCTAATAATATCAATGCCAATCTTACTATATTGGTAGAATTATCTGGAGTATTGTATTGGAAAAGATTCTCAGATTCTATGTGGGGATTAGAAGAAAAACTTCCATAATCTATTAGTGTCTGTCATGGACTTCCTCAGGACTAAATGGAATATGTAGTAATGATCCATACCTGTCCCCCCACCCCATATCCTTGGTTCTGTTCTATGCATCACATATACAGAGAGAAACAGAGAGAGGGAGAGAAGAAACATAAAATGAGAATCTTAATATAGAGGTTCTCATTTCTTTAGTCAAAACACAGGCCCCCGATGGCTGACACTACCTGGAAACTCTGGTTGTTTCTTTTTTGACTTAATGAAAAAAAAGCTTAATGTCTACTCTCTCTTCTTTTTAAATGGAAAGTGGGTAGCTTCTTAATAGTTAACACATCCTGATTTATTACTGTTTATGCCTTTAAACAGCAAAAAAAGAGAACTGGGCATATAGCTATGGACAGAAAAGATACTAAGCCATAGGAAACCACATATAATAAGTACACCAAGGCCTTCTACCTAGGAGCAGCATCCAATGGGATTAGGGAATCTCGCTAAACATTGGGCTCAATAAGACCATTTTATGAGAGAACATGAAAACAAGTCTCAGTACAGGATTTAAATTCCATAATTTTTGGGAAAAGAGAATCGAAGCAAACACTATCCTGGTGGCGGCTCAAAAAGAGTTGATAAACCTTTCTGGATATCTGCATTTTGTTCATTAGATAAATATCTTCAAACAGTTAAAGGGAGGCTATTTTATTAGCCATGCTATTATTTTCTTTTTAGTGCAGCCCTTTCTTACCATTATTAATCTCTGGTGTGCAACTAATGTATTTTCTGCCTTAAAGTCAGGAAGCCTGGTTGATACAAGGGCAGGGAACAGCCAATTTTCTAGGTGGGTAATATACTGATTCTGATAGTTAGACTCTTCAGAGCGAAAAATGAAAGGACTCTTTTCTTGCTTATGGAAGCATTAAATAAATGTGTGAACAGCACATATACCTGAGAGATACTAAATATTAAGCAAATGTCAGATGTTATTATTGTCCTATTAATTTACATGCTGTCAAATGTCAAGTCAAGGGATTTGCTCTCAAATTTCTACTTGTAGGACAAGTATAGGACCTTTGATTTGTAATCTCAGGAGTGAATTAGCCAACATGAGGAAAGGAAGCAACATGACTTAGAGACCAAATGCAGATTTTGAAAACAAAGACTTGAATTTGAATTCTGACTCATCTACTTATTAACTATGTGGGCTTGGGCAATAATATGATTTGAATCTGTGTCCTTGCCCAAATCTCATATGGAATTATAATGCCCAATGTTGGAGGTGGCCTGGTGGGAGGTGGTTGGATCATGGGTGTGGATTTCCCTTAGGTATTGGCATTGCAATAGTGAGTGTGTTTCTATGAGATCTGGTTGTTTAAAATGTGTAGCATCTTCCCCATCTCTCTCTTGTTCATGCTTCTGCCATGTAAGACGTTTTGCTCCTCCTTTGCCTTTGCCAGCACTGGAAGCTTCCTGGGGCCTCCCCAGAAGCAGGAGCTGCTGTGCTTCTGTACATGCAGAAGCATGAGCCAATGAAATCTCTTTTCTCAACAAATTATTCAGTCTCAGGTATTTCTTTATAGCAATGCAAGAATGAACTAATAATATTCTAAGGTCAACTATATGCTCAGGCATAAAGCAAATCTCAATAAATTCAAAAAAGTTGAAATTATACCAAGCACACACTTAGACCACAGTGCAATAAAAACAGACATCAATACCAGCAAGATCTTTCAAAATTACACAAAAGCATAAAATTAAACATCTTGCTCCAGACTAGCTCTTGGATGAACAATACAATTAAGGCAGAAATCAAAACCTTATTTGAAATTAATAAAAATAAAGACAAGTTTGCCAAAGTCTTTGGGATATACCTAAAGCAGTGTTAAGAGGAGAGTTTATAGCACTAAACACCTTAATCAAGAACATAGAAAGGTCTCAAATTAACTATCTAACATGGTAGCTAGAGGAACTAGGGAAAAAAAAGAACAAACTAACCCCAAAGCTAGCAGAGGAAAGGAAATAACTAAAATTAGAGTGAAATGGAACAAAATTGAGACCCCAAAATATATACAATGAATCAGTGAAACCAAACGTTGCTTATTTGGAAGAATCAACAAGATTGATAGACTGCTTGTTAGATTAACAAAGAAAAATAAAAGAGGAAAGATCCTGATAAGCACAGTCAGATACAGAGAGGTGAACATATGTATATAGAGAGTCGGAACATAGAGGCAATATTAAAATTGATTCCACAGAGATACAAAAGATCCACAGAGACTACTACAAACATCATTATACACACAAATTAGAAAATCTAAAGGAAATGAGTAAATTCCTGGAACCACACACTTTCCCATGATTCAATCAGGAAGATATTGAAACGCTGAACATACCAATATCGAGTTCCAAAATTGAACCATTAATAAAAAACCTATCAACCAAAAAATGTCCTGGACCAGATGGATTCATAGCCAAATTCTACCAGATAGATGTACAAGAAGAGCTTGGACTAATTTTACTGAAACTATTCAAAAACAAAAACCAAGAAGAGACTCCTCTCTAACTCATTCTATGAAGCTAGCATTACCCTGACACCAACAGCTGGCAAAGACACAACAAAAAAGGAAACTAAAGGCCAAGATTCCTGATCAACATAGAGGTGAAAATCCTCAAAAACATACTAGCAAATCAAATTCAACAGCACATCTAAAACTTAATTCACTATGATCAAGGCTTTATTCTTGGGATGAAAGGTTTGGCTCAACACACACAAAACATAAATGTGATTCACTACATAAACAGAATTAAAAATAAAACTACATGATTGTCTCAACAGATGCAGATAAAGCTTTTGATTAAATTAAACATCTTTTCATAATATAAGTCCTCAAGAAACTAAGCATCAGAGCAACAAACCTCAAAATGCTAAGAGCCATCTATGAGAAACCCAAAGCCAACATCACACTAAACGGGTAAAACCTAGAAGCATTCCCCTGGGGCACCAGAACGAGACAAGGATGCCAACTCTCACCACTCCTATTCCACATAGTACTGAATGTGCTAGCTAGAGAAATCAAGCAAGAGAAAAAAGTAAAAGGCATCCAAAAAGGGAGAGAAGAAGTCAAACTATTTCTCTTAATGGACAATATGATTTTATATCTAGAAAACCCTAAAGATTCCACCAAAATGCTCATGAAACTTCAGTAAAGTTTCAGAATACAAAATCAACGCACAAAAATTAGTAGCATTTCTATACACAATAACATTTAAGCTGAGAGCCAAATCAAGAATATAATCCCATTTACAATAGCCACACACAAAAAATAAAATACCTAGGAAAACATCAACCAAGGAAGTGAAAGATCTCTACAAGGAAAACTACAAAACACTGCTAAAAAGAAAAAAAAAATGACAAAAATAAGTGAAAAAACAGTTCATACTCATTGATTAGAAGATATCAATATCATTAAATATTGATATCTTCTAATCAATATCATTAAAATGGCCATCTTTATGGCTTTGGGCAGTATGGCCATTTTAATAATATTGGATTTAATCACAAGCTTTACCTGCAGCTGTAGATTCAATGTTATTACTATCAAAGTACCAACATTATTTTCAAATTGGAGAAACACTATACTAAAATTCATATGTAACCACAAAAGAGCCCAAATAACCTAAGCAATTTAAAGCAAAAACAGTAAAGCCAGAGGCATCACATTACCTGACTTTAAACTATACTATAAGGCTACAGTAACCAAACAGTAGGGTACAGGTACAAAACCAGAAACATAGACCAATGGAATAAAATAGATAACCCAATTCACACTTACATTTATCTGATCTTTGAAAAAGCCGGCAAAGATAAGTGATGGATAAAAGACTTCCTGTTCCATAAATGGCACTACAATAGCTGGCTAGTCACATGCAGAAGAATAAAACTGGACCACTACCTTTTATCATATCCCAAAACAAAGTCAAGATGCATTAAAGTTTTAAATGTAAGAACTCAAACTGCAAGAATCCTTGAAGAAAAGCTAGGAAGCACCATCCTGAAACCGGCCTTGGGAAAGAATTTATGATGAAGTCCTCAAAAGCAAATGCAACAAAAACAAAAACTGAAAAGTGGGGCCTAATTAAACTACAAGGCTTCTACACAGCAAATAAACTTCAACAGAGGAAACAGGCAAACTCCAGAATGGGAGAAAATATTTGCAAACTATGCATTCAGTAAAGGTTGAATATCCAGAATCCATATGGCACTTAAACAGACACTTAAGACATACGAGTGACCAACAAACATATGAAAAAAAAATGCACCGCATAATCAATCATTAGAGAAATGCAAATAAAACCATAAGGAGATGCCATCTGACACCATTCAGAATGGCTATGATTAAAAAACAAAACAAAACAAAACAAAACAGCAGATGTTGGTGAGGTTGTGGAGAAAAGAGAACACTTATACACTGTCAGTGGGAGTGAAAATAAGTTTAGCTATGGTAGAAAGTAATTTGGAGATTTCTCAAAGGACTTAAAACAGAACTACTATTCAACCTAGTAATCCCATTACTTGGTATATATACCAAATAAATCAAATTATTCTATAAAAAGACAAATGCACTTGTGTATTCATCACAGCACTGTTCACAATAGCAAAGACATGGAATCAGCCTAGATGTCCATGAATGGTGGATTGGATAAAGAAAACGTGACACATCTACACCATGAAATACAACACAGCCATGAAAAGGAGCAGAATTGGCTAGGCGCAGTGGATCACACCTGTAATCCCAGCACTTTGTGAGGCTGAGGCAGGAAGATCACCTGAGGTCAGGAGTTCAAGACCAACCTGGCCAACATGGTGAAATCCCTTCTCTACAAAAATACAAAAATTAGCTAGGTGTGGTGGCACACGCCTGTAATCATAGCTGAGTCAGGAGAATTGCTTGAACTCAGGAGGTGTAGGTTGGAGTGAGCTGAGATCACGCCACTGAACTCCAGCTTGGGCAATAAGGGCAAAACTCTGTCAAAAAAAAAAAAAAAAAAAAAAAAAAAAAAAAAA
>NW_022436943.1:49532483-49552157 GCF_009761245.1 Sapajus apella
CATAAGTGGGTGTTGAACAATAGGAACACATGGACACAGGGAGGGAACATCACACAACAGGGCCTGGGGGGTGGGGCACTAGGGGAAGAACAGCAGGGCATGGGAAATTGGAGAGGGATAGCATTAGGAGAAATACCTAATATAGCTGACCCGGGGTGATGGATGTCACAAACCACCACCATGACACGTGTATACCTGTGTAACAAACTTGCACGATCTGCACATGTACCCTAGAACTTAAAGTATAATACATTAATTAATTTAAAAAAAAGAACTTCCTTTCTCCTTAGCATACACCAAAAAAAAAGAAAGAAAGAAAAGAAAAAGTAGTACATATGCACCATGGAATACTACACAGTGCTAAAAAAAAAAGAACAAAATCATGTCTTTTGCAGTAACATGGATGCAGCTGACGGTCATTAAGTTTATTAACAGAACAGAAAACCAAATATGTGTGATCTTGCTTATAAGTGGGAGCTAAACATTGGGTACTCATGGACAAAAAGAAGGCAACATAGACACTGGGGACGACTAGGGAGGGGAGGGAGGGGGAAAGTATTAACAAACTAACTATTGAGTACTATGCTCAGTACTGCACGATGGGATCATTCATATCCCAAACTTCTGCATCATGAAAAATACCCAAGTAATAAACCTGTACATGTACCCCAGATCTAAAACAAAAATTAAAAAAAAATTTGTTGACCACCATGTCTTTGTTTCTCCGTGTGTCTCTTATTTCTGAGTACGTTTTAAAGTTTCTCTTTATTATTTGTTTGAGACAACTTTGCCATGTTGTGCCCTGATGTAATTTTTGTCTGTCTGTTTGTCTTACGCTGGGTTTTCAGATGTTGCCATACCTCTGCTTCCAGCACTCCCTGTATAACATATTGTTTCTGGATTAAGTTTTCCTGGATACTACATATGTGCCTCTTGTTTGGACATCCATGGATATCAACTCTTATTGAACCAAAACAAACGTGCTATGATGCTCTGCATCCTTGAACCAAATCTGTATCCCTAGTATCCTGCTTGTGAGTCATTCCCAGTAACGTGATCATGAGGCGCCCGCATGTAATCACACTCCCCATCCCAGAATACTGGGAAGCTAATTAGAGTTTTGTCCTTGGAGAAAAGTATTTGTATGCAAAAGAATCCTTGTCAAAATTTAGTAAGTTGTCTAGTTGAAACTTCTCTTGCCTTCTCAGTTTACAGATGAAAAACAAACAAACAAACAAAAAATTTTTTAAGTCCAGCAAAGTTAAACTGAGTTTCCTAACATCACAGAGCTCATTAATGTTAAAAGTAGTACTGAAACTCATCTTCTGCATCCTAATTGCTTTTTTTTTTTCTCCTGGATTGCCAACAATTAGGTAGTTTTTTGGCGAGCTATTTATCATTAATATTGTTCCTGGATGAGAACCTCCCGACACCCCACATATACACTCAATTACTGTGTCCCTGTAATTTTTCTAAACCTGACTCGGAGAGGGAGAATTTTTTAAAAGAGATTTTGTAACCTTCTCAAGCTACCTCTTATTCCACTCCCTCCTGTAACATGACGATCTGCAAAGGAGACCACAGAGAAACTCTTGGCTTCAATCCTTTTCTTTTTTTTTTTTTAGAGTCAGCAGCTTGCTCTGTAGCCAGGCACCAGGCTGGAGTGCAGGGAATAGATCTTGGCTCACAGCATCCTCCGCGTCCCGAGTTCAAGCAATTCTCCTTCCTCAGCCTCTCGAGTAGCTGGGACCACAGAAGCGCCACCACGCCCAGCTAATTTTTGTATTTTTTAGTAGAGACGGGATTTCACCATGTTACCGATCTCTTGATCTTGTGATACGCCTGCCTTGGCCTCCCAAAATGCTGGGATTACAGGCATGGGCCACCGTGACCAGCCCTATTCTTTTTTTAAAAAAACTCCTTCCTTCTGAAGAGCCCGAAACTGTACAAACTTTCAGACATCATTTTCTAAAGATGCCAAGTTGCTTAATCTACACTTATCCCAGTAGTTGAGTGGCTTATACTACAAACTGGTACATGATAAACCAATGTTTTTCAAACTTAAGAAAATGGATCTATGAGGGATCTTTGATTTTCTTTTTCTCTTCATGGCAGTATGGCGTAATATCCACATATGCATAACCATTATATTTACAGTTGCTGTGATTGGCATAGGGAGGGGAATCCCAGGCCATGATCATTACTTCCTTGTTGTTTATCGAGGAAGCAGCCTCAAACCCAAGAAGATAGTATAATAGGGGTTGGGCAGTCACTATTGGTGAGTGCCCACCTGAATTAAATCCAGATATTATTCAAAGCTGAGTAAACATTGTAGTTCGCCAGCTTCTCCCTGCCTTCTCCCACTTCCTTAACTGGAGTGTTCCACATTGGAAAAAACTGAAACATGATCCCCAGTGTCTAAATGAGATGGAGACAGGGTTAGGTTTAAAACCTAAGTGTCTCTTTTCCTTTTCACAGCCTCTTGTAGCTCAGGTCATCATATGCCAGCATCTCCATTTATTGCAGAGCTTCTCATATGGATTCACAGAAGTCCTTAAATTCTCAACCCTGAGAAACTCTACAGAAACACTAAAGATGGCAAGAAGGGCATGAGTGAGAGTTGATAGCAGAGAACTTTTAATACAAAGAGTTCTTTCTTTGCATTAAAGAAATTAGTTGGGATATTAGAGGGAAAATAAAGCAATTATGGAATAAAGGACTACTTAAAGTTATTTAATCTTGAGTAAATACTAGCAGAATCCTCTATTAGACACGCATACTTATGTACAAATGATTCAAAACATTTCTTACCTGTCAGCTTGGTTTGCTCTTACTCTTTCTTTTAATTTTTGTATTTAATTAGGATCAGTGTTGGCTTTTGCAGCATCAAACATTGGAAACCTTATTCATTGATATTCCTCTAACATTGGCAGTAGCAAGAACGTTGTAATTGCACAAATACTAGTGATGTACTCACCTAAATCCTTTAAGTCACCTCTAATCTAACAATAACCAGGTAGCTATAATTATCTCAGTTTTCAGCTGAGAAACTACCACCTCAGAGAGGGTAAAGAACTTGCCCAAGGTCACACAGCTGGCAAGTCATATAGTCAGGATTGTATTCGGTACCAAAGTCCTTACTTTTGCTGTTCGAATTATAGCTGAAGTTAAGTTCTTCCTCCCTGATTACCCTGTTCCCCTAACTCGAAGGGTGGTCATTAGGAGAATCTTGGAGCTGCTTCAAAGACATGGCGGCCCTGCAGATTCAACTACAGGATGAGAAAAGCAAATAAAGCGAGTGTTCATTTTCAGCCTTTATGTGGGTCTTTTTATCTTCAAAGTCCTTTGTGAATATTAAACAATTAATCCCCCTGGAAGCCCTCAGCGTTGGGAAAAGTGAACGTTTCCATTCATGTTGACAGATTCCTATTGCTGTGGGTGAAGTTTCGCCTTTCAGACTGCATTTCTAAAGCCTGAAAGCCTTTCCATATGAATGAAGCACATTTTTATTCACATGTCTCTCCCAGGTGTATGAGGGAGTTGCTGAGGTGTCTAAACATCGTGCTTTTTAAGTACCTTTGAGGAGTTAAAAAGCTTTGCAGGCTCTGCTTTCTGAACATGTGCGCGTGCGCGCACACACACACACACACACACACAATGTTTATGCACATACCTACACACATATACAGTTATTATTAATCAGAAAAGTTGATGGTATGTGTGTGCATGTTGCTGGTGCTTGTGTGCTATTCCAGACGAAATGGCACATAGAAGAGACTTCTCTGTTACAGCTAAAGTCAGAGCCAAGCCATATAGTTGTCTCTGTGGTGTGCTTGGTTAGTATATTTGGTGGTTAACTGAAAGGTTAGTTGTTCAAACTCACTCAGAGATGATTTGATCGTCTCTTCAGGAATTTGTGAACAATGCATTTCAGGAATCCATTACTCCTTTGTAAAGCGCTGGTCAGTGTTCTCTCAACTGGTCTATTAAATAGCACCCCAGTACTTGTTAAAACCACAAGTTCCAGGACCTTGAGGTTCTGATCCAGTTGTTCTGAGAAGGTGCCTGAGAATCTGCACTTTTAAAGACATACCCTTAGTTTCCAGAAAATTATCATCATCATTCAAGATCATATCGAATCTGTCTATAAAATAAAGGAATTGGCTCCAGAGCCATGCTGTTCAGGATTGAATTTCTTCTTCTTCATTTACCAGTTCTGAGAAATTTCCCAGCCCCCTTCTAAGGTAGCGGGCAGTGACTCTATCACAGCATCACACTGTAATTATCTGCACATTGGTATCTGATGTTTTAATCTTCATTTTGTTTGTTCATTGTCCGTTTCTCTTAATTTGCCACCACCCAACTCTTCCCACTCTGCCACAGTGGTCTTGTGCTTTGTCAACTTAGCTAAGCTGGGGATGATTGGGGCTGCATGTGGTTGGCCATCAGATCCTGCTGCATGAGATTTGAGAGGTGAGACTGAAGCGGCAGCCATTGTTCTCCAAAGCTCATCATTAGGTAGAAGAGGTGAGGGACAGATGCAGATAGGCCAGTAGTTTCCAGCTTGTCATCTCTTTTCCTCATTCCATATCAGGGTCTCCTTCTGACATCCAGCTCTGCAGACCAATGACAATCACACACCCCTACGGGGTGCCACTCTGCAAACTCCCAGAGGGGCAGTCACCAACAGCCAGGCTTCTACACCATTCTGGGAGCCAGACTTGTCTAGTTTCACTCTTTCACTCATTCAAGGGCTGATTAAGTTCTATTCTGATTTTTTTTTAAGTTGTATATTCTCAGTAACTCACACAATTGTGTAAGGTCTAATAATGCCTTATTTAATATCATTTGTTGTGATTCCATCTTCATGATTAAACCCTAATGGCCTCACCTAAATGTTGTGAAGTCTAAGACCTGGAATGTCTTGTTCATCACTATTTCCTCAGTTCCTAGAACTGAGTCTCACAGCATTCAATAAGTATTTGCTGAATGGCTGATGAAGGTGATAGCTTCCTTATCTATAAAATGGGGTACTAAGTAAAAATAAATGAAATAAGATATAAAGAGCTCATTAGTGTTGCTGGCAGAAAGTAAGCACTGATACATGATAGTTGTTGCTGTTGTTATCATTGTTGTCACGGCTTTAAAAATATCAAATCTGCCCCATGGAATCAAGCACCTATAAGTGTGTGATACAGCCTGTCTCAAGAGTCAATCATCTCCCAATCAAACTGAGTTTAGTCTTGCCTCTGCCCTAGAATCATAATGGCAACCCGGAGAACTAAAGAGCCAGGGAGAATACTAATGAGTCCCAGTCCAATACCCATGTTCAAGAGATGAGAGAAAAGAGGCCTGAGCAGTGAGATTAAACAAAGCTATCCACCAGTTAGAAGAAGAGGAAACCTAGTAATAAGTTTTATCAAAGCAGTAAAGAGTTCTTTCTGTGAACTTATAGAAAATAAAAGCTTTAAAACACTTTGTCCAGCTGAAGCAATCATAGCTATATAGATGTATGTAGCTATGACCCTCCATGTGGCATGACTCTTGTGACTATGTATTGTTGTAGCCTAACAATGTTTATTAACCCTGGCAATGGTGATATCCTTTTCCAATGGGTAGAATGAGGATGCATCCTGGCTTCCTGGACAGTGCAGTTCATGTTTGTGCCTAGTTTAATTATTAAGTCTCCCCCTTAACTTTCAAAAGTGTCCTGGTTTATTTAAGAAATTATATAGTCTTCTATCTATAAGGAATGACTTTGTTCTTTCCTTTTGTCTACGCATTCGTAATGGAGCATCTACAGAGGCGAACCTGTGATATGAGCCTGATCAATGAGTAAATCACATTCATTTGATGGTGATGACCATTTTGAGGATGGGTTCACGTTTGTAATCAGAGCAATAAACCTTCCGTGGGGACTTCAGAGTGAGAGGCGGTATGTCTCATCTTTTAGGTTAGCCAACAGTGAAGGTGCAGTGTACCTGAAGCTGCCACGAGCATCTCCAGTGAGCATGAGCATGAAGCCAGCCTCAAACAAAACACAACCAAGAGGGGGTGAGGAGAAACTGCATCCTATACTCTTATTGTGAATTTTTGATCAAGCTCTGTCTGAAGCTTGAACAGCTCTGATGTTTTTGCTTAAATTAGACGAGATGAGTCTTAACTAAAGAGCATTATAATGGAAATAGTGACTAAAAAAAATAAAATAAAATACAGGGAATTAGACACATGTGCTACTGTCCTAGACACAACCCAATGTTGCTTCTGGGCTGCAGTTGCTACTTTGATAAGTTAGAGGGGAGGGCGTACGTATGCGTATCCTCACCTCCCCACCTGACCCCCGTGCTATGCAACTTGGTTACACTGGACTTTGCAATACTACATCCACCATTTATTCATTTAATAAACATAAATTGGGCACATTATGATCTCAAGAAGTTCATATTCTATTTATGAAAAAAAAAACAAAAAAACAAAATAACTGCTAAACAGAGTGAAAATGCCAGGCTTTATGAAATCTGACTGTGGAACTATTGCTGACAGATTTGATGAGTAGGTGAGCAGTGAAGGCTTCAGAGAAAAGAAGACATCTAAAGCAACTTTAGAGTATTCACAGGAATTTACTATCTAGTCAAGACATTATGAAGGGACCCATGAAGAGTGAGGACATGCAAATCATAGAGATGGTATATATCTGGGAAAATAAAAATATTTGTTAAAGCAAAGAGTACACAGGAGAATTTTGGAAGAAGAGTCTAAAGACAGAATGGGAAGTTCTGGTATACTGCACTGAGAATTTTAGACTTTTATACCGTGGGCAACAGAGAACGATGAAAAGAATTCCAGACCAGGTAGTTCTGGCTTCTCTTGGGCAGCTATAATCAGACTTCTTTGTTCTTCACTTGACCACCCTTTCAGGCAACTGCCCATAGACTTACATGGTCTTCTTTACTGACGGATCCCCACAAAACCTGTATTATGTCTAAGAGAAGACACCGCCCAGGAAAGCTAGAGTCTGACAATGTGTATTGCACTTAATTCGAAACTGTTCTCTCCTTTCTGACCCCCTTTCCTAATTTATAGATGGCTTCTGTTGTTTTTTTACAATTTAGTCCATCTTCATCTCCCTTATCAACTTTCTTTTGCTTTGGACTAACCATTCCTTAATCTCTCAAGTCACATCTCCTTCCTTTCTTGTTTTATGGATGCAATGATCAGATTTGAACTTTAGAAAGACTGCTATAAGGACAAGAGTTTCAAACAGGGTAAAAATTGAAGGCCATGAGAGGAAATGGAAGGTTTACAAAAATGCAGGAGAGAAATGGGGGTATTCGCAGGAGGAGGGATGATGGAGAGGAAAGAATGATTTGGAGCCATAGCCATTCCACATGTGGGGTGAGATGAATGAATGCAGTTGGGTCTATGCATCAAAAACCAGTTAACATGTATTTCTAGAAAAATGCCAGCATGTGGAGGCTTAAGCTACATTTTGAATTGAATTTCCAGGCTCAGTAAATTTACAATATGCTTCTTCAACCCCTACCCACCCCCTTGCTCCTCAGCTCAATGAAATAGCTAAATAATTAAATCCTGAAATGCATCTAGGATATGCTTTGTTGTTGAAACACATCTGCTACATGTTGGAGAAGCCCTTCCCAGCAGATGTTCTTTTCCTTTGGCTTGTTTATCTATGGAAATGAATATCTTAAACCTCCTCCCCTGCTAAGTTTCATAAAAAGGAATCCTTTCCACACTCATCTTCTTCACTATGCTTCTTGTGGTCCTTTATCAAACCATTAAGGACATATGCTGTGCAGCTAATTATTTTTTCCCCTACTGCAGTGCACTAATCCAGGGAAAGGCCATTTCAGCTCAGAACACAGTGCAGGAGATCTAATCTGCACACAGCATTCTCTCCCAAAGAAACAGTCTCTGTAGTTGGATAAAAAGATGCTGGAAACCAGGTCTCCAAAGAGATTGTGCCCTTTCTCATTAGCCCTGGTACAGGGCAGCCTATTCTTTGAGCCATTATTTAATTGAGTTTAGTAAAAGTATGACCCACCAATAAACTAGGAGACTAAGAAAACAATAAATTGAGACAGTAGAGCTTGATGACGCCAAAAACTGTACATTTATCCAGTTTTGGAAAGATTAAAAGTTGTGGAGAACAAGGAGGTAGACAGAGTTTCACATGCTCTTCATAAAGATCCCAAACATGAACAAATGCTTAGTAAATATCTAGCCAACATTATTAGTGGCCTCTGAATTTACTGAAACCCCTAGTGAAAGACACACTAGAGAACTCTTAAGAGAGACATTTGCTTTCTATTTAGCATGAAGAAGGTCAAGATTATATCGATTCAATAAAAAGACATAACTAAGTCATCTTTGAAATGCTGATGAGGGGGGAAGAAAAAGGAAATTTTCATTAAAGTGAAGTCTGGTACAATGCAGCAGCATGAGAGGCCATAAGGGCTATTCTTAAATTATTTGCATATGTTATAATAAATAGAAAAAAATGCTTTTTTATATTTAGCATTTTTGATGCTAATGTAAAATTAGTGAGCTAAGTATTTAACTCATGAATTTCATTTTGTGTAGCATTTAATGTTACTAAGTCCCTAGAACCTGAAATTTTAATCATGGTTAATTTTTTTTTTTTTTTTTGAGGCAGAGTCTCACTCTGTGGCCTAAGTTGGAGTGCCGTGGTGCAATCTCAACTCACTGCAAGTTCTGCCTCCTAGATTCAAGCCATTCTTGTGTCTCAGCCTTCCTAGTAGCTGGGATTACAGCCGTGCACCACCATGCCTGGCTAATTTTTGTATTTTTGGTAGAGATGGAATTTGCCATGTTGACCAGGCTGGTCTCGAACTCCTGGCCTCAAGTGATCCACCCACCTGTGCCTCCCAAAGTGCTGGGATTACAGTCATGAGGCACTGCTCCCGGCTTATTCATGTTTTTTTCTTAACAGTATCAGGCTTATATTTTACAGATCAGTATACTGTTATAAGTATTATACAACAAAAAAGAAGCCAGACTACTTTTTCTTCCCATGGCAAAAACACTTTTTTTTTTCTCCTGGCTGGATATTTGTGAATGTTTTTCTTCACACTTGAAATTTATGTTTCTGCCAGGGTGTGTCTTTATGTGTATGCATGTGTGACTCTGATTTTTCTTAGTGACATCCTTCCATCTACCTACTTAGGTCTCTGGCTCCGAGAAGATGTCTTAAATATCCCATCACTGCTTGTTGCACTTACTGATTTCCTTTTCAGGTTCAGGCATACATCAGAGATATTGCAAGTTCAGTTTCCAACCACCACAATAAAGCAAATATCATAATAAAGTGAATCACAAGAATTCTTTGGTTTCCCAGTGCAGATAAAGTTTATACTATACTGTAGTCTATTAAGTGTGCAATAGCATTTTGTCTAAAAACGCAATGCACATAACTGAATTTAAAAAATACTTTATTGCTAAAAAAACTGCTGGCACTCATCTGAGCCTTCAGTAGGTTGTAATCATTTTGCTGGTGGAGGGTCTTGCCTTGATGTTGATGGCTGCTGACCAATTGGCACGGTGTTTACTGAAATTTGGGATGGCTGTAGCAATTTCTTAAAATAAGACAATGAAATTTGCTGCATTGACAGACTTTTTTTTCACAAAAGATTTCTCAGAAGCATGTTAGACTGACAGCATTTTATTTACAGTAGAATTTCTCTCAAAAGTTAAGTCGACCCTCTCAAACCCTACAGCGGCTTTGTCAACTAAGATTATGTACTATTGTAAATTCTTTGCTGTCATTTCTAGAGTGTTCTCAGCATCTTCACCAGAAGTAGATTCCATTTCAAGAAACCGCCGTCTTTGCTCAACTATATTAAGCAACTCCTCATTTGTTCAAATTTTATTATGAGATGGCAGCAATTTAGTCACATCTTCAGGCTCCAATTCTAATTCTAGTTCTATGGCTGTTTCCATCACATCTGCAATTGCTTCCTGCACTAAAGCCTTGAACCCCTCACCCATCATGATCGGAATCCAATTCTTCCAAACTCCTGATAATGTTAATATTTTTAAATTAATCACAAATATTCTTAATGGTGAATTTATCTACAATGGTGAATTCTATCCATAAGATCTTCAGTTTACTTTATCCGGATCCATCAGAGGAATCACTGTCTTTCCACCGTTTGGAAACTATAGCTTTATGAAATAAATTTCTTATGATTTGAGAGTAAAAATTACTCCTTGATCCCTGGACTGAAGAATGGATATTGTGTTACCAACCATGAAACCAAATTAATTTCCTTGTGTGTCTTCATCAGAGCTCTTAGATTACTGGATGCATTGTGAATGAGCAGTAATATTTTATAATAAATCTTTATTTCTGAGCGGTAAGTCTCAAGAGTGGGCTTAAAATATTTAGTAAATCATGCTGTAAACAAATATGCTGTCATTTAGGCATTGTTCTTCCACTTATAGAACACAGGCAGGGTAGATTTAGCATAATTTATAAGGGCTCCACATTTTTGGAATGGTAAATGGGGATTGGCTTCAACTTAAAATCACCAGCTGCATTAACTTCTAGTGAGAGAGTCGGCCTGTCTTTTGGAGATTTGAAGCCAGGCATTGTTTTCTCCCTAGCTGTGAAAATCCTGGATGACCTCTTCCTCCACTGTAAGCTGTTTCATCTACCTTGGAAATCTGTTGTTCAGTGCAACCCCCCACGTCGTTACCTAAGTTAGATCTTCTGGATTACTTACTGCAGCTTCCGTGACAGCATCTGCTGTTTCACCTTGCACCTTTATGTTTGCTGTTTCACCTTGCACTTTTATGTTATAGAGCTAGCTTTTTTCCTTGAACCTCGTGAACCAACCTCTGCTAGTTTCCAATGCTTCTTTTGCTGCTTCCTCAACTCTCTCAACCTTCATAGAATTGAAAAGAGGTCGATTCTTGCTCTGGATTAGGCTTTGGCTTAAGGGAATGTTATAGCTGGTTTAATCTTCTACCCAGACTGTGGAAACTTTATATCAGCAGTGAGGCTGCTGCTTCACTTTCTTTTTTTCTTTTTTTTTTTGAGATGAAGTCTTGCTCTTGTCGCCCAGACTGGAGTGTTATGGTACGATCTTGGCTAACTGCAACCTCGGTCTCCCGGGCTCAAACAAGTCTCCTGCCTCAGCCTCCCACGTAGCTGGGATTACAGGTGCCTGCCACCATACAGGGCTAATTTTTGTAATTTTAGTAGAGACAGGGTTTCACCATGTTGGCCAGGCTGGTCTCGAACTCCTGACCTCAAGCAATTTGCCCGCCTCAGCCTCCCAAAGTGCTGGGATTACAGACGTGAGCCACTGCACCCAGCTGAGACTGCTTCACTTTCTTTGTTCACTGGAGTAACACTTTCAATTTTCTTCAAGAAGTTTTTGTGTTTTGCCTTCACGGTTTGGCTGTTTGGTGCAAAAGTCCTAGCTTTCAGCCTATCACTGCTTTTGTCATATCTTCCTCACTAAGCTTGATCATTTCTAGCTTTTGTTTTAAAATGAGAGCTGTGTAACTCTTCTTTTCATTAGAACACTTTATTGTAGGGTTATAATTGGCCTAGTTTCAATATTGCTGTGTATCAGGGAACAGAGAGGCTTCAGGAATGGGAGAGTGAGGAGGGAATTACCCGTCAGTGTGGCAGTCAGAACACACACATTTATTAAGTTCACTGTCTCATATGAGCATGGTTTATGGTACCCAAAAACAATTAACAACAGTAGCATCAAAGATCAGTGACCACAGATCACCCTAACAGATATAATAATAATGAAAAAATTTGAAATATTTCAAGAATTGCCAAAATGTGACACAGAGACACAAGTGAGCATATGCTGTTGGAAAAAATGACTCTGAAAGACTTGCTGGATGCAGAGTTGCCACAGACCTTCAATTTGTAAAAGCATATCTGTGAAGTGCAACTAAGCAAAGCACAATACAACTAGGAATGCCTGTATTGCAATGATACAAATATACATGTATCCCCAAACCTAAAATGCAATAAAAAATATATATTCTCTCTTTCTTAGTCTGTGCAATCATGTTCTCTTTTGCCCCCTCTCTTTATTTTCGTATCTTTGTTTTCTCAGGATTTTCTCCATAATCTTGATCTGACTTTTTTTTTTTTTAACAGTCTTATCTTTTATGTTTTCAACTGTCTTCAACACGGTCTGTAATTTTGCTACTGTAATTTTGGTGTTTTTGAATTTTTTTTTTGGCTCACCTAATTTTGTTTTTATCCTATTCTACTGTTCTTTTATTTCAGTCTGGTTTTTTCTTTGTGATGTGACTTCTACCTAATAGATACTTTTTTCTTGGTTTATTTCATTGAAACAATGTTTAAAAATCATTTTGAATTGTGATATATTCTTTTTAAAAGCATACCCGATATTCTCTTAGTTCCCTCTACTCAGGCTTGGATAAAATAAGGTGTCCCTAGATTGGGTGTTCACCAGTAATACATGGATTTCCCTTAACTCTGCTACCTAACTGTCCAATGCTTGGGTCCCATCTCCAATCTTCAACTGGAGATTTGGTAATGGACAGAGTTCCTAGCCCATTTCCTGATATCTAAGATATCTTGGCAGCACAGGTCTATTTAATTGAGGTAGGAACTTCTCTAGCCCTGCTGCATATGATATATGGAAGTATGAATCTCAATAACAAACAGTGAAAGATAATTTAAGTAATATATAGAAGCAGTGCATGCTGGAGAGTGGATGCACTGCTTCTACATATTATTTAAATTGCCTTTCACTGTTTGCTATGGAGAATCATACTTTCTAGACACTCCCCCACCTCCACCAACTCCTGACATTTTCTGCTTGGCCATATGCTTGAGGGGTCGAAGACAGACAAAAGAGAGATGGATGACAGTTTAAAAAAAAAAATCAGTACCCTTGAATTAGAAGAATAGTGGTTTTAATCCAGTAGAGACCTGAGTATCTTTAACAGGTGGGCAGTTTGAGATGGGAAAATTGTCTTTCAGTCTTCTTTGAGGAATAATTTTGACATGAGTAAAACCATTTGCTAAAAACTGCGTGGATGGTTTTTGAATTTTTATCACAAATATTTGATTGGATTTAAAATCATTAAGAATCTTTCCCAAATTCAAGTCTTAATTTCAGGAGAGGTAAATCTTTGCCTTGTCCGCTGTCTTCATGGGCAGCATGACAATGGACGAAGGAGGCTGTAATAAGAGCTGCTAAAAAGCCAGGTGCCATTTAAAACTGGAAGGTGCCCAGCAATTAGCATCTGTTCAGTGATTGGAACATAGTGGATAGCTTAAATACAAATAAACTTTTGGAATACAACCCATTCATAATGTGGGGACTAGTTGTACTCTAAACGTTGCAGAAAATTAATTATTTTTAAAAAGAAAAAAAGCTAAGACTTGGAAAAAATCATTATTGTCATCACAAGTTTGAAGATGAGAAAAGAAACAGATAAAGAAGAAGGAAAACTCCATCCTGCCTCACATATATAATTCATTTTAGATGAGGAAAATAATGTGCAGTAATGAACTAATGTATTCCAGGTAATGTATTCCTGCTTATTAAAGTTTCTTCTTCCCTTGAGGCCTGGCATAAGTCCGGGGAGAAAAGAGATGCTGGAGAGAGACCAAGCCAGCGAAACTCTCTACCACATTTGATCCTTTCTCTCTCCTTTAATGTCCAGTCCTTATCTTTGGACCAGGGAGGCACTCGTGTCATCACGTGCTTGAATAAATCAACCTACATTGCATAGGTGGTGTGATTTTTCTGGCAGTAGACACAATGTTTTCTGCATTGCCTCTTTCATTCTACCAAGCTTGTAACCTTTGGAGTTAGTGGTGGGCAGGCATAGAGGAAGGGTGGACAAAACTTTTCTTAGGGAAAAGAGCAAGTGTAACAGACTCATAACTCTGTCTAGGCAACAAAACTAACTGGTACACAGAAAGCAATGTCAGGAATCCTCTCCCAGCATGTCAGCTCTGAACCAGAACGCTGATGATTCTTCCCTCTTTAGAATGGAATGGAGGGTAGGAAAGAGAGGGATGTGCTCTTATGGTGTGTACATTGGCCTGTCGCATTGTCTGCCACCTGATACTGTGCAGGCTATTCACTGAAATTTTAAAGAGAGAAGATCTGTTGCCATGACTGTCTTTTATGATTTGTACTCTCATACCAATTTTACAACTAGTAGGTTTTAAAGAATCTGGTATCCGTATCGTCTGTCCTAGTGGGTTTGAGAGCAATAAATAGACATAGACCATGGAATAGTTCTGGGAACACTAACATAAACAACTAAAATTCCATTTCCTATTCACCTTCCTCCTCCCTACTCCTCCTTTCCCTGTGCATCAACTTTTTATTTTATTGTTGCCATGCTTAGAGGTTTCTGTAAAAGTCTTTCACCTGTATTCTCAAAGCTAATTTTAAAACCTGGACAAAATAAAGATTAAAGACAGTTCTGGAGATGAACCACTAATTCTTATTGAACAATCGCAGGAAATCTTTCATGGGTAAAAGAGAGCTTCTTTATGTGTCTTTAAAAAGCTAGTATGTCATCCATCTTCCTTGGGCATTGTTTTAGTGAAAGTGCTTTTAAGAACTGCACATTTATGAGCTGTGTCTACATAGCATCAAAGAGCAAAAAGTAAGCAACAAATCAAAAAAACAACAAACATCAATTTTCTGGGTACTGGTTCCAAACACACTAAACAGTGGGTGTTTGATATTTTTTATTTTTGAATCTAGATGTTAGATGCCCATATCTGATTTATTGTCTTATGCCCCAAAGTACCTAGCACTCTGTCTTACTCCTGGCATATATATCCAATACATATTTATTAAATGAATAAATGCATGACTGAAGATAATGTACAGATGTAGATAACTAATGGCATTTTATTGAAAGGAATTGAAGAGATAAAGTCTTGAGACTCTCTTGTACATTGAAAATAACAGAATAT
The DNA here is from genome assembly GCF_009761245.1 of Sapajus apella. NCBI lineage: Eukaryota > Metazoa > Chordata > Mammalia > Primates > Cebidae > Sapajus > Sapajus apella. Next base: position 49,547,473 of record NW_022436943.1, read on the forward strand.
TAAGAAGACAGAATTTCTCTGTTGTTTTTGTGTATTAGGACTGTATGAATTCTCTAAAGTAATATTCTCAATCACTGCGTGTTAGACAAAAATAGTGGATGAGAGACAGTCTTTCTTAAACTCAGATGACACTTCAGTTAGAACTGCAGTTAACACTATAGCCTTTGTTAGCTGTTCATCCACATATCTAAATCTACATTTGTTATACATAATAAAATGAGTCCAAAGGTGAGTATGCCTAGGTTTATTTTGTGTGATTTATAGCAGAACAAGAGTCAAGAGAGTGAAAGGAACAAGGCAGTAGATTTAGTCAGATACAAGAAATGATAGTCCAACAACATGAACTTCTACTCATCAATATAAGAGCAGCTGCATAAAATAGCAGGTTCTACCAACAGTGGGAATATTTAGCTCATTGATCTGTATAAAGTGCTTAGAATAAAGTTTTGCATATACAAACATTATATAAACATTTCTTCAAAAAACCAAGGTGAAAATATCCAAAATACTAAATAGATGACTCCTGTGTTTTGTAAAAGTTTTGAATCAATGAATTTTGTAATGGCTGAGGTATTTTGGATGAAAGTCCAGAAACTAACTTTATAATTGTTATGGCAAATAGAATCTCATTGCAAGGATGATGCAGGGATGCAGACTTATAATGGTGAAGACAGGCTGAAGACCCCACTTGGAACAGGATCCAGAAAGTCATGGAGGTTCCAGACACCATCTCTGGGATGAGTGAGAACTCAATTATTTTCAGAAGTTTTATTGTTCTAACTCATAACTCAAATTTCATGAAGAGGGCATCTGATAGGCCTTGCCTCTTGGGTCACACCCCTGCCTCTTGGCTAGGAAAGGGTAGGTCACTCAATTAAACTGCCAAATCAGACTGTATGCACTGATGAGAGATTCCTCAAGAGAAAATGGAAGTGCTCTTTGCAAGAGAAAGTGTAATGGATATTGGTTAAGAAAAAAGCAACAGCGGCCTACAATATTCACTAAGCCCCTTCCAGACCTATGGTTCTGGAAAACTCTAGTCATATGATATCGGAAATTTCAAATTCATGAGGTCCGTGACCTCCTCACTTGCTCCGTGAGTATTTTGGCTACAGGCACATCATTGCTTAACATTCCTATCTGATAATGACAAGAAACTCACACTCCCAAACATAATGGTTATGCATGCCATCTCCTTCCCACATGTGCTTAGCCACTCTGGACAGCATGGAAAGCAGCATATTCCGGGCCTGACTGAATGGGCTCTGCATTGAATGGCCATCTTGATTGTGAATCTTGAGTCAGCCCCTTACTTATGACTTTATGCAAATCACTGAAAGATTATATATATCTCAGTTTTCTCATTTTATCAAACATACAGGCTTGCTATATAAAAAGGTTAAATTTGATAATGCATTCAGTGCCATTAAACAGACTGGCACCAATTCATTCTCCACAATAAAGGACTGCTGATATTTTATTAATGTTAATATTATCATCAGTACTATCATCAACTACTATTACTTTATTGTGCAGGATTTATCTCAGACACCAAGGCTGGTAGCATGCAAATTTGCAAAGATGACCAAGTTCTTCTTCAAGTCATCGTGTTTCCTAAACAGAGGTAAAGTACTGAAGGTAGCAGCAAAGTGTTACAGAAAAAGCAGAGAAGGAGCGCTCAATGCCTGCCACTCTTAAAATTTACACACCTTGTAATGGCTCCACCATGCAGTGTAGACCAGACACTCCCAGACTTTCAAGAGTAATCACATAAAGCAAAAAAGAACAAAACAAATGAGAAACAAAAACAAACAACAACAACAACAACAAAATCCCTTATCTTCTCTCTCTAGCCAGGGCATAGCTTTTCAAAAGACATTTTTTGGTCTCATTATAAAAATACTACCCAGTTGTAAGCAGAGAAAACATCACCGTGAACTACCTTACTCTCCATTGCACTAACCAATTACTGTTGGCATTCAGTACATATAGTCTTGCAGGACCGATTTCCATGTACATACATTTTTATAAATACAAGTGAAATAAAATATAATTAAATACTACTGAAAATTAAGGGAGTACCAGTTGTAGCTCTGAATGGGAGAGCTCTGCACACCTTATGAAGTAAAAGACCTTTAGGACATACATCCCTTTTCAGGCTACAAAACTATTTAGAGGAAGCCTAATCCCTTGTTATCAATGTGGCAGGAGTTAGCCGTAATGAGTCTTCATCCAGGAAAGGCTGAGGCAATACCACTGCCTTGATTCACAGAACCCTGAGCCTTAACACATTGGCATATGCTCTTCGGTTACCTTCATTTAATTGGATCTTTTATAAAATTTTGAAGTGAGGTGTTTCAGTTTCTTAGGGGTCATTAAAATATTTGGTTCCTGTAACCACTGACATAGTAATGTGTATTATATGCGGACATATTTTTTATTCAGTAGTTTCTCAAAGAAACTATGAGAGGGGAATTAGCAAGCCCATTTTACAGATGAAGAAACTGAAGCTCAGAGAAATGAAAAGATTTGCCCCATTTTACACACCTTCTAATATCGCAGTAGTAGAACAAAATTGCACATTTTGATATTAAAAGTTTGTTCCTTACTCTCCAGAGTTGCTATTTCATTGTTTTGAGACTGAAGTTGCCATTTGCCTCTTTTGAAAAAACATGTTGGGTCCTGAAGTAGGATTTCTGGGATGTCAATCCCAATGACTCTTGTTTGAAAGTAGAAGCCAATGAGATAGGGTCAGGAAACCAAACAGCTGAGATGGAGAAGGCTCAAAGATGATAGAAAAATAAGGCATCCATCTGGGCTTTTTGCCTATTCTCTGAAGCATTCAGAGGGGATCATGAAGAGTAAAAGCATAGGTAGCTTACATTTCACTGTTAATGGATTTTAACTCACTTTTAACTCAGCAACAAATGGAAGCATCTCCCCTTCTTTGCAGATCTAACATCCCATTCTTCCTCTGAAGTATCATTGGCTGACTGTTTTAATCAATGTTGGCATGGATACAGTTCTAGTAAAATGCAGGGCACTCTAATAGAATTTACATTTTTTCCCAATTACCATTTAACTCATCTGATATTTGCCACATGGTAAACTTGTCCACATTCCAGACATGCAATAGCTGATTTTTAAAAATTTTATAAATAACATTTGGTGTTATTTTTCTTAATTGAAAAATAATACATGTGCATTAAAGGGCTTTTGGAAAACATGAAAATACATAATAAAACAAATATCTCTGTGGTCCAACCATCCAAAGACAAAGACAATTAACAGTATATAATGTACGATTTTTTTCACTGTGCATATGCACATTTTTAACAAGATTGAAATCATATTATCTATACCAATTTATAACCTACTTTTCTCAAATGTAATAATATACCATGAATTCTTTTGTGATTGTCTTCTAAAACATTATTTTTGAAAGATGCTTATTTTTTTATAATTTTAAAAGCTAACATTTTTGTTCTGCAAATTTAAAATATTAATTGGAATAGAAATATAAACATAGGTTCAAAAAAAGGACATGGCACCACTTCATACTTGATACAAATTTTTTTCCTAATTAATATAAATGGTGCTCAAAATTCTCTAAAGGACTCACATTTTTCTTCTATACCTTTGAACCATAAGTGTAATAAACAGAAACGTTCCCTCCTTTGGTCATGCACACACAATGGATGTGCTCATGATAGATGTGCTCTTATAGATGTTTATTGGCCTTGTCCAGGATCAACTGGAAAATTTTCAACAGCATTTTTATTAATCACAGGACAGGCAGTCAAGTACCCTTGATCATCATGAATTGTATCTGCAGGAGCAAAACATGGGTGCACTGGCTCAGTAGCAGATATTTTAGTGAATGTAAAGATATGGGATCCATCACTAACGTTACAAAAGGAAATGATCCTAATATCCGTATTCAGGAAAATCCCCACTTGGTGTAACTAGGGGCTCACTTTGAATTCCCATGTGATATGGGAGGGACCCAGGAGGAGATGATTGAATCATGGGGGCAGGGCTTTCCCAGGCTGTTCTTGTGATAGTGAGTACATCTCACAGGATCTGATGGTTTTATCAGTGGGAGTTCCCCTGCGCAAGCTCTCTTTGCCTGCTGTCATCCACATAGGATGTGACTTGCTCCTCCTTGCCTTCTGCCTTGACTGTGAGACCTCCCCAGTCATGTGGACCTGTAAGTCCGATAAACCTCTTTCTTTTGTAAATTGCCCAGTCTGGGTTATGTCTTTATCAGCAGTGTGAAAACAGACTGGTACACCCAGAAACCAAAGGCATAGTACTGGTGGTAAAGTATTGTCCTTCTCTTAAACCCCCAGTCCGGAAGCCAAGTGCTGAAGAAAATAGAATTTTCCCTTGTGGATTCACAGATTCCCTGCAAAGGCCCACCTCCTGGTCTTTGCTTCTGCCCAGCTAATGTTCCCAGTGGCCAGTCATGGCAGCTGGAAATGAACAGAGGGGAGCCCAGATACATAAGGCAGAGATGAACCTCTCAGCAGGGTCTTTCCTATTCTATTTGAAATGCCTGCAACTGACATTCCTCAGGTCATCAGAAATGATAAGTTGGTTGTTGGCTGTCGTACAAACGTTTTCTTATTGGATACTTGTATTTTTCTAACTTTTTAATTTTTTTTTTTTTTTTTTTTTTTTTT
>NW_022436943.1:49552257-49753189 GCF_009761245.1 Sapajus apella
TTTTTTTTTTTTTTTTTTTGAGACAGAGTTTCGCTCTTGTTGCCCGGGCTGGAGTGCAATGACGCGATCTCGGCTCACCGCAACATCCGCCTCCTGGGTTCAGGCAATTCTCCTGCCTCAGCCTCCTGAGTATCTGGGATTACAGGCATGCGCCACCATGCCCAGCTGATTTTTTTTATTTTTAGTAGTAGAGACGGGGTTTCAGCATTGTCATTATATCATTGTACACAAACTTTTTAACATATATGTATCTGTGACTAGCTCCAAGTACAGAAAAGCTAAGTAGCAGTCTTAAATGATACAGATGTCTTCTGCATGCAACAAGGCATTTGGAGGTGGAAAACCAGGGTAGGGGCCATGGCTCAATGATAACACATATTCAGGTCTTCCTCTCTTTTTCTGCCCTGGCCAGAGGTTTTGCTTTTTGTATTTATTCCTTTGGTGCTCATTGTTGCACTATGGCTACCATAATTTTAGGCATCATATCTCTACTTAAGGCAGGAAGAAGCAAAAAGCAACAATTGCAGTCACCCCTAGCAGACTGCCATTGGTATCTTAGGGGTGCTTTTTGTGACATGTGTCCACTCTAGATGCAAAGAAATCTAGGAAACCAAGTGTTCAATATTTCTAACCTCCCCATAGGATGTGGTCAAGGAGAAATGAAATGAAAATCAAATTAGGCTGGCCAATGAACAGTGCGTGTCTCTCTATTAGGCTGGCCAATGAACAGTGCGTGTCTCTCTATTAGGCTGGCCAATGAACAGTGCGTGTCTCTCTAATTCAAAATAAAAATTTTCTTCGATAGGAAAAATTTATAGAAGAGTGAGTTTAGAGCTGTATTTTTTATTGGATGCAAAAGTAATATATGTTCATTGCAGAAACTTAAACCAAAAAAACATAAAATCATAAAGAAGAAAATATTTTATAATTTTACAAAACAAGAAGATATAATCAGTGAATCTCCAGATAGTGGAGGTTATATATAATGCCATATATATTTATATTTATAATATATGATGCCATATACATTTCTACTGTTTAACCTATACTAGCTCAGATAACTCTATGTATCATAGAAGCAGGAATTAGGGGGCTTGTGTAATAGAAAACATTACTAGTCCTAAGAATCTTCCATGAAGGCCCAATGGACAAAGGTACTGAAGTTCAATCCAACTGACTATTCCTTAGCTAATGCTAAATAAAACTGTGCCTACCATCAATAAATTCACTGTCTATTAAGGGGTACAGGCATTAAAAACAAATATATATATATATATATATATACACACACATATATGTATGTATATATATATGTGTATATGTGTGTGTGTGTGTGTGTGTGTGTGTGTGTGTGTGTGTGTGTATATGGTGTTACATCTCATAATATAATCACATGTAAAGTACTGAAATAGCAGAGAGTAGGAGGGGTTCTTTCTGGGAGAAAAATCAAGAGCAGCTTCTTAGGAACAATGATTCTGAAAATCAGTTTTAAAGTTTAATTGTAATTTTCCATGTGGACAAGGGCAGTTTGCAGTGATGGAAATGAATGTTTCTGATTCAGAAAAAACAGCATGTAGCAAGTATCAAGGAATAAAACCAAGAGTACATGCTTAAAATCACTAGTAAATGAGGAATTAACAGATTGTTAAGTTTGAGAGATGGAGGTTTTGTGGGAGCAGAAAATGCTGGAAAAGTCAACACAAAGCAAGATCCCAAAAGTTCTTGCAGTACATGCAGCCGAAGGGCCACTCTCTTCTGCCCAGGTGCTAATGAGGAGTCCTGGGATGGGAAGTGAGGGAGGGAAGTGTCTTAATCACATTGTTTGTTGGAAAGATCATTGGGTCTGCAATATCTCTCATAGATACACAGAAGAAAAACCTCTAGGCAGACAGCTAGTTTAAGAAACAATTGCAACAATCTATACTGCCTCCTTTAGAAACTTATTTTCCTGGAAAACAAACCCTATGCAACTATTGACATGCTCTCATGGGAACTTCTTTGAACTGAGAATTCAAAGGACAATCATTGTCAATATCATCATCATCCTCATATCAGTAACTGTAATATCCTGAACGACATCTACATTTGCACCATCAGAACTAGGAACTTTATGTATGTTGTATCATAAGAATCTAATCAGCTGCTTTTAAAACTGTATTTTTGAGTGTCAGCATTCTGAATTCTTGACTACCATCTCACTCAAAAGATGGGGGCTGAGCATGTCAAGCTCAGTTTCCACCCCTATGCCATCCACCAATTTTAAAGAAACAGTTTTATTTTTATTTAATTCAGGTTGTCAAAGGATAAAACATATCTCTCTCTTCACCTCTTCTTACCTGAGTCTAGTGAAGGAGTTTCTGTACCCTTACCTCCTACCTTTCTACTCTTTGTTGGCCAAGCATATACCAAATTTTTAAAAAAGAAAGGAAGTCTTCTGTATTAGAATTCAAAGCATAAAAAAGAAACAGAAATTCTTAGCTTAGTAATACTAAAGAGGCATGGAAAAAGAAACTGTAAAAGCCTGATTGCCTTATGAATGTTTGAATCTGCCAAGCAATATTCCTTCACCTCTCTTTTTCACCTGCATACAACTCAAACCCTCTCAGTTATACCCAGGGAAAAATCTAATGGGCTGGAAATGCTCCTGAGGCCAGAAAGAAGAGCAATGAGCAGAGCATCTGGGAGTAATATAAAGATGAGAAAAGAGTCAAAGCATTACTAGGGAGGAGTAGAAGGGAGGAGGAGCTCAGAGAAGGGTAGCCACTTAGACCAAGCTAGTTAAAACTAAAAGACCTACAAGCTACCTTACAAGTTGGTATGCTGGGTAAACTAGAACAGAGGTCATTTCCAATTCCCTGCTATTTCTAAGACTCCATGTGTCTTATAATAGGCAAAATAACCCTGAAATCAGGACAGGGCTTCATAGTGCTAGCTTCAGACTGTCAGAGATTGAATCCCTTACTAAATATGAGATTTGAGATAAATTATTAAATACTTCTATTTCTCAGTTTTCTCATCCATAAAATAAAGATAAAAAGACTACATATTTTCTTTTGATGAAGGGATTAGATAAGATAAAACATGTGAGGTGTTTAGATCGGTGCTCAGGCTTCAGCAAATTTTTTTCTATAAAGGGCCAGATAGTAAATGTTCTTGGCTTTCAGGGACACGTGGTCTCTACTGAAACTACTCAACCCTGCTCTTGTATCGGGGAAAGCAGCCATAAACAATATGGAAACAAATGAGTGTAGCTGTGTTCCAATGAAACTTTCTTTATAAAACAGGTGGTGGGCCAGATGTGACCTGCTGCTGTGGTTTATGGGTTCATGGCTTCTCACATTACTAGACACACTAAGTGATTTCATAAATATTAGCTGATATTAGACAATCATTATTAATAGCTGATTGCTATATCCTTATTTTTTTGTTTGATAATTAGCCAAAATGAATTTCTACATTAATTTTTATGTTAATGTCCTATCTCATTCTTCCAAAGTCAAAGCCATAATAAAGAGATGATATAGTACTGGAATTTCCCATAACATTTATTTTTAGAAAGAAATCCTGCTCTCTTTCTTTCTCTGTATACACATAATGTGTGTGTGTGTGTGTGTGTGTGTGTGTGTGTGTGTATCTATATCTAGACTAGAGTTTGCAAAGCTCCCTTCTGCCACAAATTTTTATAACCTCAAATGTTCACAAATCCTTTCCATGCAAATTTGAGGTTTGAGACTTCTTTGTAGGACACAGGCTTTTGCACAGCTTGCAAATGGGTAAGAGCTAATTTTCAACAAGGCTGGTTCTCCTTGACACCATCCTCACTGTCACCAATGTTACTATCATCCAGAAATTTCCCACTTCTTAAAGGGAGCACCTAGGTTCCAGGAGCAGGTTCTCTTAGCATCTTGGCATCTTTCCAGTGGGCCCATCTGTTTGCACTGCTCAGTCACGGCCTAATGGCTCAGAACATATGGCTGGGGCTTCTCATCTTGGAGAGCTGAAGCTGACAAATACTTGAGAACACATACTTTCAATGGGAAGTAAGTTGGCCCAAGAATCTTGGTCTATTAGAAAGCCTGTGGCTCATAGGGATATTACCTGAAGTCCTTGAAGAGGAAGAAGAACATTTCCATTTTTACAACATATGGAGTAAAGGGATGTGAATATACATTAGAATGATAGTGTTCAATCTATACAAATACAGGAAGTGAGGCTCAGAAAGTGAAGGACAAGCCCCAGTTGATTGGTACAGGGATGAAGTGGGAGAAACTGAATTAGTAAATGTGCTGACTGTCACAACAGGGCTCTGTAGATTTACATTTTGTATTTTATTCTTAACCAGAATATCTCATTTTATAATCACTCCAAATAAGCAGAATTTTACCATACGTTGGTGTAGTAAATGGTTTTGGATAGACGATGATGCAAAATTAAACCTGAGCACAAAAACAACTGGGCGAAAACTACTGGAAACGCCCTGTAGATTGGTGCAAAGAGGGCAAATGGTTTACCTCTAAACTTGGATGCTTTAAGCAATAGGACTCATTTTTATTAGTTTGTCAGGCTCTGTGAGATCATGGAACTAGTTGTAGATTTTTTTTTAAGATCTAGTTATTCTTGAGGATGAGTCCATAAACAAAACAATCATGGTTGCTGTTTTCCTGCAACTAACCATGTAGTGGGATGTTATCAAATCGGTTCAAGTCCTAGCATGCACTCAAAGAGTTTCGCTGGAAAGAATTTAATGAAAAATGTATGAGTTATAGCAAGATAAAGGAAACCAGAAAAAAACAGAGAAGCACCTGAAAACTGGCAATAGGTGGGAGTTGTTACCACCTCTGGCACTGAAGAGGCAAAGGAGAGGGAGCTATGCCATGAGAGCCTAGTGGGAGTCTTGGAAGAGGACTGCCTCATAAGATCTATGGTTGCAAAGGACATAGCCCTGACAGAAAAAAACACGACAAAGCAGGGAAGGACTAAGTGTGGGAAATAACTTTTTCTGCTCTCTGAACTCCTTCCCATGGTCCTCCATGGCTGAACCCCACCAGAAACCAGAGTGTAACAAGCCTGGTTGATGCAGCCTATGAAGTTCATTTCCCCAAGGTACAGAATACAGTTGAAAAGAATAAAGAAAGAATCAGTGGCAGAAAGAGGGTTAAAAATGAAGATTAATACTCTTACTTGCAATATCTTCTGAAAGTCTGGACTCCATGAAAGGCATACTATAGGTTTTTAATGAACCCTTACTTAATGGAAAATGGTATAATAGAAATAAATGAGTTTGGGGGTCAGCTAAATATGGGCTACGACTCCATCTATGTCATTTTATAACTATGGTATATTGGGCAATTTTCTTAAATTGTTGGCTCCAACTTCCACAACTGTAAGGTGAGAATAACATTGCTTTCTTCTTAAGGTCTTTGAAAAGATTAAGAAGCCTTTTCAAACACCTGGTTTGTAGACAATGTTCGTTCCATTTTTCTTTTATGGCAGTGCATCCTTATTACTATAATAATTCCAGAATTTTATAGCCCAGCAAGTATAAAGTTCAAAGTTGGACATAACTGGCAAATATTTTAACAAACTTAAAAGTGTTTTTTTAAATCCCTCAAAATAATAGCATAAGTAAAATAATGTTGGTCTTAAAAGAGATTAAAGAACCCAAGCTAAAGATTATAGCCATCTAAAATTCCACTCCCTAAAATAGCTTCTTGATTTTCACATCAGAGAATTCTGGACAATTGTTTAAAACTGTTGTAAAAGTTATCATCCAAGAGGTGATTGATGTGCTTCTAATCTCTCCCTATCCCACTTCTTTCCTGCAAAGTGACTTGTTCAAACACAGAAGTGTTTATATCATTTTCCACTCTTAAACCTGCCTCCTACATGCCTATAGCAAAAAGCTTAAGCCCCTTAGTAAGACATCCTAAGATTTTCCCAACCTCCAAAGTATACCTCTAATTCAATCTCCTAGCACAACGGGTACTACAGATCAGCTTCACTGAACTACTTATGCTTTGCAATACATTTGTATACCCCGTTCATTACATTGTTCTCTTTGCTCATATCTCTCTTCTTGGCTGGGTAAAACCTTATTCATCTTTCAAATCTTGGCTCCAATGTGGTGTCGTGTCTTACATGAAAAATAAGTCACTCCTTCCTCTCTGTTTCTATAGTTCTTTGTTATAACTCCTACTTCTGCCCTATGTTATAGCTAGTTGTATGTCTGTAGTCATAGCTGCATTATGAGCTCAATTCAATCTATATTCAAACTACAGAGCCTATATTTACCAGATATAGCTAATATCTATTGATTTCACAATTACGTAGAAAATAAGGAAGATTCATTTTGTGAGCTTCTAAAGCAAGGAAAATGTAAAGTGAATATTAAACTTGTAAGGTGGAAAATATATGTGCTTTCATAAAAGATAATACAAAAGTTGTGTTAGTTGGTATGAGTGCCAAGGCCAGTGCTTTGAGGGCTTGAAAAAGCAAAAGTGTTAGCATACAAGAACAAAGGGGCAGGGACAATCTCAGGAGAGGTAGCGGAAGCTAAAGAGAGCAGGAATAACTGATCCTTAATCCCCTATTTTTCCCACGTGGTCTTCCTGGCAAATTCAGCCCCCAGGAATCAGCTCCTAACTTGAGTCCATTCCGTAGCACACACAGTCTTCAGCATTTTGGTGATGCCTAACTAAAGTTCTTAACTTTGTCTTTCTTTCCCACTAAATCATAAGCTTCCTGAAAGCTGAAATTACATCATTATCCTCAATCCATGTATATACATCAAAAAGATTTTGTTGAATAAAATGACAAAACAAAAAAAGACCTTAAATCCCCAACCCCAATTTTGACTTTGTTGGAATAGACCATGCGATGGTACTACAAAGATGAGGGCCTTTATTACTCATCTGGTCCTCCCTTTTAGCTACCCCTGCCCCCAGAAGTACTTATTTATTCATTTATCTTATTTTCATTGAGCCTGCTACATGGCAGTCCCTGTCAAGATGCTTGGATATAGCAGAGAAGACAAGACAAAGTCTTTAACTTAATAGAGCTTACTTGTTGCTGAAGGAGGCAGATAAACAACAAATAAAAAAATACAAAATAACATCTCTCAAGGAATGGTAAGTGCTGGGAAGAAAATGAAAGCTTGATGAGGGTCACAGAGTGGTGGAGTAGCAACAGGAAATGATTTTCCCTAGAATTGTCAGGAGAGGCACATCTGAGCAGGTGCTCAAACTTTGAGACACACGTATTGTGAGGAATAAAGCCACATGGTGATGCTACAGTTAGAATATTCCAAGACGTTCTCAACTAGATATTGATGCTGTTCTCAAGCTCATTTCCCACATTACTCACAAGGAAATCTAATCCATAGAGCATAATTTTTTCTTCATAGTTCTTCAGCATCCATTGCCAATTATTTTGTTAGTCTCTGAACATTTTAATATTTATTCAATGACTCACTAGTATCTGAAATGAGATACAGTCCCTGTTAATTTTCAGGTTATTTTTTCCATAGTCACATTGAATATTAGAATCTGCGTTAATTTTCTCTGTTCTTTCTCCCTCTATAAGGTCTCATGAAGTTTATTGCCCATCCACAGCTTTGATAGCTGGCATTGAAAGCCAGCAACAAAGTGAAGATTGTCTCATATTGGCTTCAGTGCATGATATTCAAGGAGCATTCCCCTTGGTCAGGTGCAGTGGCTCACACCTGTAATCCCAGAGCTTTGAGAGGCTGGGGCATGTGGATCACTTGAGGCCAGGAGTTTGCGATGAGGCTGGCCAACATGGCGAAGCCCTGGCTCTACTAAAAACACAAAAATTAGTTGGGGATGGTGGTGCATACCTGTAATCCCAGGTACTCAGGGGTCTGAGGCATGAGAACTGCTTGAACCTGGGAGGAGGAGGCTGCAGTGAGCCAAGATCGCACCATTGCACCCCAGCCTGAACAGAGCAAGACTTTGTCTCAAAAAAAAAAAAAAAAAAAAAAAGGCATTTCTCTCAAGTTCATTCAATTCAAGACACATTTATTGAATGCCTATCATGTGTCAAGTGCTGCTTTACCTGTCTGGGATATATCAGTGAGTAAAATATTGAAGATTCCCTCCCTTTATGAAGCTTACATTCTTGTAGCAGGGAGACGGATGATAAACATAAGACAGATACTAATTACAAAGTATTAACAAAGTCTGATGAGTTCTATGGAAAAAAGACAATATTGAGCCAAGTGTGAAGGAATTACTGGCATGGGGTTTTTGGTGCTTAGGACCACTTTGCACTTTACAAATAAATAACTGCATGAGGAAAGATGCCAGGTGGGTTTAGGTGCCCAGTGTAGCCAGAGTGGAGGTTAACTCAAAAAAAAGCAGAGGAGCAGAAAAGACAGTCAATTGAAATGGATCCTGTAAGGCCTTGGAGACCACTGTGACATCACTGACTTCTATTTGGAGTGGCTTTTACTCCCCCTGGAATACACATAGTCTCTATAGCTTTGCTGTCTTTCAATACTAGCTGAAAAAAATGCACTTCTAAAGTAATTATGGCTAACGATCTTCATAATTGAAGTTACATGCGACTTTAGAATTGACATTGTGTTTTTACATACACCCATTTAATTCTCCAAAATCATTAAGTTAATATTATATTAGTTGTTAAATGAGAAAACTGATCTTTGAAGATACAAAGGACCTGCCTTAGTATCCCTGCTAAGGTATACAGGATCAGAATGCAATTTATATTCAGGAACATCATTGGAACAACCTCTTTCGCCCTCACTATTACCTTTGTATATTGAGTGACACTCTTCTTTTCCTGTGACTACTTCACCAGCCATTGAATTGATACACTCTCATTCATTCTTTCCTTACTGTGGCAATAGTCAGTCTGACCATATAACATCCCTATTTCAATGAGTTCCCAATGACTTCCCTATTTCAATGAGTTCCCAATGACTTTTGTGGTCTGCAGGACTCTAAATGAGTTAGCTTCTCTCTCACACACACCTTGACACATAGTCCATCACTCTTCTTTGTGCAATAGCCACATTCATTCTCTTTTATCCTCAGTCTTGTTGCAGGTCTATTGCATATGGTGTTCTCTCTACCTTGAAAAAAAGTCTCCATTTCCCTAATAATTTCTACTTTTCATACCTCAGCTCAATCATTTCCTCATATCACCCTTTTCTGGCATTCCTGGGGTTTCAAAAACATTTGTTCAATAAATGATGCTCTACAGTCTCAATAAATATTTGTTAAATAAATGGATACACAAATGTGTGAAAGACTGGGACTAAAGTCCACATCATTTTCATGATATGCACGGTTCTGACATAGTGTCTTATTTTCTGTTACTATAACAGAATACCTGAGACCAGGTAATTTATAAAGAATAAGGGTTTATTTAACTCACAGTTCTGGAAGCTGGGAAGTCCAAGATTCTATGTGGCATCTGGAGAGGGCTTCGTGCTGCTGCATAGCATGGCAGAAAAATGGAGGGAATCACATGGTGAGAGAGGAAGTAAGAGGAAGCCAAGGCAGCCAAGCTTGCTTCTATACTAACCCATTCTGTGATAACTGACCGCTTTCTAAGTGAACTAACTCATGCCCTGAAAAACAGTTTTAATCTGTTCTTGAGTGCAGAGCTTCCATGACACCTCTTAAAGATTCCACCTCCACTCAATACCTTTACAATGGGATGGGGACCAACTTTTAACATGAGTTATGGAGGAGACAAACCAGATCCAAACCATAGCACCTAAATATTTTATGCAGGTCTACCATTTGTATGGAAGAGTAAACCAGAAGGAACCTTAACAGCAAGAATAGAACTGTGTGTGGTGATACAGTTAATGTCTCATTTATTTTGATGGTAGATATACTAATTCAGGTACTCAACACGTATTTGCTGATTTGTTTATTAAGGTTGCAATTATCTTCTGTCTTTTTTTTTTTTTTTTTTTTTTTTGAGACAGAGTCTCACTCTGTCGCCTAGGCTGGAGTGCAGTGGTGCGATCCTGGCTCACCGCAGCCACCGCTTCCTGGTTCAACTGAATCTGGCTCACTGCAACATCCACCTGGGTTCTTGCTCAGGCTGGAGGTCAGTGGTGCAATCACAGCTTGCTGCAACCTCCACCTCCCAGGTTCAAGCAATTCTTCCTCAACCTCCCAAGTAGCTGGGATTACAGGCATCTGCTATGATGCCCGGGTAATCTTTGTATTTTTAGCAGAGACGGGGTTTTACCATGTTGGCCAGGCTGGTCTCAAACTCCTGACCTCAGCTGATCCGCCCACCTCAGCCTCCCAAAGTGTTGGGATTACAGGTGTGAGCCACTTGCACACGGCCACAATTATCTTCTCTTTAACCACAAATTCCAGCTATTAATAGGCAATTAACAGCTTACATTTCACGTTCATTTACTCTAGCTCACTGAACCCTTTTCAGGGCCCTGTCTTGTGGGCACTAATTCAGCATATCCCCAACTGTCACTGGAAGTATTTTGTCAATGTTGGTGACTCAGACAGTAGAAAACTTAAAGTCATTTCTAATTTTTCTGAGAAACAATCTTGAAACTCACTAGTTAGTGAGTCTGATTAACCATCTCGTGTACTTATGTCATCATTTTTTTTTTTTTATAAAAGGAAATTTAAGCCAAATGCTGGTGAGTAAGTGAAGAGAGAGTAAAACTATCTAAGAAAGTAATGGTTCTTGGCTAGGGGTACATGACAGGCTATAGTGACATTGGCTAATGACATGCTTTAAAAGCTTCTTTGCATGTCTTTTAACTATCTCAGAATAGTACCAAAGTAAAAAACAAAAATAAAAACAAAAACAAAAAAACCCACGTAATTTATAACAATTGTCAATATTTTACCTAAATTTTGTAAACAGAATAGGGAGACTCTGCAAATTTCTTAATATTCCTGCTTTTGTTTCATTAACTTCTATTACATATTACAGTTACTGACACAGCTCATACTCCAGTCTTCTGCTCAGATATTTACCAGCCCAGGTCCCTAAGCAGGAAAGGACTTGAGTATGAGTCAAGGCAATTATTTGATTCATCTTCCCATTTTGTCTGGGTTCTGCATTCAAAGTCTAGAATACCAAGCTCACTGCAACCTCTGCCTGCCAGGTTCAAGCAGCTCTCCTACCTCAGTTTCCTGAGTAGCTGGGACTACCGGCGCTTACGACCATGTCCAGCTAATTTTTTGTGTTTTTAGTACAGACGGGGTTTCACCATGCTGGCCAGGCTGGTTTCAGACTTCCAACCTCATGATCCACCCTCTTCAGCCTCCCAAAGTGCTGGGATTACAGGCATGACCACCTTGCCTGACCCCTCCTACTTGGTTTTTAATCTTTGCTGTCCCTGGATCAGTAATGTCAGCTGTTCACGGATGCTCCAACTCCAGATCAAGAAGGGACGGTGCCGTATGTCCAACACTCAGGGCTAGCACAATGTAAAACTGGGGTTTGAATTTGATACCAAATGCTTGCCAGAACAATCAGGTAGATTATCTCACGAGCTCTGGGCAAAACGAAATTGTAGTGTGAGTCAGTCTAATCTTTGGAGAATTTTTTCCTTTTCTTTTTATCATCTACTTTTGCAGCTCATCATTTCCTCTCTCCTGACACTAAACTTAATGCCTCCAGCTATTTTCAGGGAATAGTCCCTGTTGTTTTGTCTCAAGCTATGCCACATGCTGAAAAACCTGATCTCGCACTCAAGGTTCTTCTAAGTTTCTGTCAGTCCTGCAGCTGCCGGAGAGCACTAAATGTAGGCTTGGAGCCAGAAAACCCATGGTTTGGTTTGCAGTCTATTACGAGGTGATTTTGAGGAACAAAGCTGTCTACATATAGTGTCTATCACATAGTATATGCTAGTTCACCTTACTAACCCCTTACCACCACCTCTGATTTCTACCTGGTATCAATTTGTTTTCATGGATTAACACTATTTAATTGCAAGGCTCTGGAAAGGTCTAACACAAAGGACTCCACTTTAATCGGAGCTCTCAAATAGACCTTTCTTCACTGATATTTCTCATTTACACTGTTTAGTAGAGAAGATACTGACCATATGTGGCTATTTAATACTTGAAATATGGGTAACGTAAATGATAAATTAGATTCTTTTTATTTAAATGTAACCTAAATAGTCACATGGGTCTAGGACCACCATACTGGGTAACACAGAGTTAAACATAAAACCTGAGACATTGTAACCGGGTTATGGGGTTCTTATTTATGTGAATTGGTGACTTTCTAACACCTCTCAACTGTGGTAAATTGTATCCATTTTGCCTGTTCCTCAGCTTATTCCTGCTACATGACTACAAAGCTCCAAGTTGTACATGTTTAAGAACACGTAAGGTTATTATTATCAACTTTTAAAATATGTCTTTATTACAATTATCAGGATTGCAGTTGTATTTCCTTTGTTCAAGGCAGATGCAAAAATGAATTCAGGAAAGAAGCCAATTTAGAGTCACCATTAATTTCATTTAGTAGGTTATCTCTTCAGTCCCTCGCACTGGAACTCTCTCCTTCTTATAAATGCATTTTCATTCCTTTAATTCTCTTGGGCAAGGTTTAGCTCACTATTGATGGCCCAATATCAGACCTTTATTAAGTCAGAATTCTGCAGTTTGGAAGTTTTCCCCTGTGGCACATTTGCTTTTAATGAGGACTTCATTCCCTATATTTCTTCTCCTTGGATGGGATATCATTTAATAAATTAATGTTTCAGACTTTATACATAGAAGTCTAGATAAAAACCAAAATCAAATAAGTCAACTTTTATTTAATTTTCTGTATATACATTTTATTGTGGTCACAAATTATTTACCTGATAAGATAGTAAATTCCATTTTGCCGGAATTATCCAAGCAAAGGTCAAGTTGAGAAGATTCCAAGTATATGAGTCTTGACTCCAAGTTCTTGGCAGATAAATGGCTTTTATGTTGTAATGATAAAATGTCTGCAAGCTTGCCTTAATTTCTCATACTTTGTCCAGATGCTAGAAACTTTTCTACAGTGATGTTTCTGATTTCGCTCCTGGGTATTTTTTGCTACCTGTCTGCTACATTTTTCTGAGTTTCCTTCAAGAAGTTGTCTTCCCTTGCCAATTGGACGAATAGTTAGTTTCCCAGAGTCCTCTGTTCAGCCTTCTTTCCATCCCAGTCGCTATAATCTCTTTGTGTGATATCATCTACTACCATGGCTCTACCTGTACCGTGGGCATTGATGACTGCCAGACATCCCTAAGGTAAGCTTCTGAGGTACACACAGTACTGTCTACTTAGACAATAGCTGTCCTACAAACACTTCATAAACAAAATATCCTACCGGATGTCCTACAAACACCTCATAAACAAAATATCCTACTGGATGTCCTGCAAACACCTCATAAACAAAATATCCTACCGGATGTCCTACAAACACCTCATAAACAAAATATCCAAAGTGAAACTCATTGTCATTTTCAAACCACCCAAAAGATATATATATATGTTTTATTTTACATACATATATGTTATTTTTCTTACATTCTCTAAGTAGGTAGATGGTACTATCATGGAACCTATTACTTTTTCTCCTGCTGTCCTGTCTCATGTCCAAAAGATCAAATCCTGGCTACGCATACTACTACCTTCATTCATTCAGAAAATATTGATTGTGAGATGGCTATAGGCTATGTACTTTACCAGATGCTGTGAGTGGGGATGTGAACAAGGTAGACACAACCCTTGCCCAAATGAAGCTTAGAGTACATTAGGGAAAGACAAAATTTAAATTTTAAAAATAGATATATAAAAGTAATTTTCAACCCCTGCTGTAAAACAGATGGGCTCAAATAGACTGAGTTCTTCATGCATCCTTGCTTGTAGAAAAATTGTCAAAATGGCCCTGCGCTCATATTTGCACATTAAAAAAACCTAGATTCCAATATTCTGCAGTTCTTTCCAAAAAGGTGATTACTTGTCTATATAAATTGCTTGGGGTCTGAATCATTTGCACACTGAAGACCTTCTTTCATAAAAACTCATTTTGATGCAGAATTCAGAGTTAGTCTAACCTCTAACTTAATATGAAATTCACTTTTACGACGGTATGACCTGCTTTTGAACCATCAAGCTTTGGGCAACTCACGCTATGATGAGGCAGCCTACTTCATTTTTTAATAACTTTGCCTGTTTGAGAGATCCCCCGAAATTTCTCTCCACTGCTGTTGTTCTAGAGTTACATATCTCATATAACATACCTCAAAGTTTTCTTTTGTGATTGCATCTCAAACACCAGAAGATAATTTTCTGAAATTTACGTTCTCTGGGCCAAATATTCTTAATTCTTTCAATGTGATCCCCATGCAATTTATATGGTCCTCAGGCCTTGCATTGACCCAAATCCTGATGGCACTCTAATTTTTAATTGTCCATGTTAAAATGTAATATCCGTAACTGAACACAAAGCTCCAGATGTGGATGATGATGAAAATCATATTTATTGTATGCTTTCTCCGTGTGAGACACCACAGTAAGAACTCAATTGTCTCATTTAATGCGATAACTTTATAGGGTGCATACAGTTATTATCTCCATTTTTGCTGATGTGGAAATTGAGACTCACGGTGGGCAGTCACATGGCTTATCAATAGTAAATGGCTTAAAAGTGGCAGAAGCCAGCTTGTACCTAGTTATGCGTGTCTTCAAAGCCTTGCTCTTAGTCACTTCTTTGTTCTGTTTCCTCTGTATAAATAAAACAGGAACAACAAATTTTCTTCACCCCTCCATGCCTATGTAATTTTAACCTGTCTTTTATCACAGATCTTAATCTATAATTTTGGAATAATGATGATACCTGCCTCATAAAATCTATGAGGAATAAATTATGAAATAAACATCTAACGTTCTGTGACTAGCACATGAATTTCAAAATATGAACACTTATTAGTATTGCCATTATTGTGCCATATAATACTTGATAGTAATTAATAATAAATGATTTAGTACTGAGATACTGGATCCTAAGAAAATCAGAGTTACAGCTAGTGGCACTTATCGAGAGAATGCAGAGGTTTCTGTATTTTCAGCATGTTTCTGTAATAGGATAGATAGGCAATGTGGCAGCAACAACTACCAATTCTTAATGTCTTAAAACAAAAAAAGGTTTGTTTCCCATTTTTGCCATGTTTCCAGCACAGTTTCTAGGATGGCTCTACTCTTTGTATATATTCAAGGTCCAGGAACGATCATGGCTACACCATCTTGCAGCCACTGTATCTGGAACCTGTTGCCACTTTGCAGCAGAGAACAAAAGAAACCCGAAGATCATGCATGAACTATTCACCATTCCAGCCCAGTAGTGATTCACTTTTTATTGACCAGAACTAGTCTCCCAGCTCCACCAAACTCCACATGAAGTTCATGAGCCCAAGAGGAGAGGAAACAGCATAGGTGAAACCAGGAATACTAGTTTGACCACACAGAATTGCTTGCTTGGGACTGTCTCAGTCTGAACTCATTATCTTAGCACTTATTATCCTCAAAAACTCCCTGGTTTGGATGATAATCTATATGGTTACTCTGAGTAATGTCAACTGCCAGTTTCCTATCTACTTCATGAAAAGTCATTTCTGAGAAAGGCCATGTCTCTCCACCTAATCGAAAGTTAGACTTCCATTTTCTTTCTAACACATCACCCCCCTTTCTTTTCTTTTTTTTTTTGCATTAATTATTTTTATTTACAGAAACAGTGTACATTTAACCCAGTTTCGTGGCAAGTTCTTTAGCCTTTGCCATTTCTAGCTTGGCTATGCGAGCCAGACTTGGGACCCAGGACATTGCCTCCCCAGTGACGGTGGATCTTCTTATATCTGTAATTGGTGCAGACAGCTTCCACCAGCTCAGCCAAAGCACCTTTCTCTTCCGAGTTAACGTGTGTGAAGGCAACAGTGGTGCAGGTCTTCCTATGGACCCAGTCTTGCCTTCCCCTTGATGATGCAATAAGGGACTCCCATTTTATGACATAGGGCAGGCAAGAAGACAACCAGCTCAATGGGATCCACATCATGAGCAATCACCACCAGCTGTGCTTTCCTGTTCTCCGCCAACATGGTGACGGTGTTGACTCCTGCTCGAAGGACAGGCTGCCTCTTACTGGGGACGTCCCCTTTGCCAGCCGCTTTCTTCTCGGCCCAGGCCAACAGCCTCTGCTTTTTCTCTTGCTTCATCTCCAGTCTGTTACTTGTGGGCCAGCTTAAGCAGCTGGGTTGCTGTTTGGTGGTCCAGGGCCTGGGTGAACTGGTTAAAGTGCAGGAGGCACTTTCAGCCGCTTATAGAGGATGGCTCTCTGCCGCTGCAACTTGATATAGCAGGGCCATTTCACAAAGCGGGTGAGGTCTCTTCTGGATGTCTTCTCCAATGCCAAAATTTTTAGGCCTTTTCTCAAATAGTGGATTCACCACTTTCTTGGCCTGCTTCTTCACGACAGCAGGAGCCGGAGCCACCTTCTTCCCCTTGGCCTTCTTTCCTTTCATCTTGGGTGGCGGGAAGCAAGAGAAAGGAAAGGGCCACCCTCCTTTATTTTCATCACAGCACAGGTTGCTATTTCTTTGCTTATTAGGTTGGTGCAAAAATTATCATGGTTTTTGCCATTAATGTATTTGTGTGTTATGCATAATAGCAAAAACTGTGATTACTTTTGCACCAATCTAATATTATCTATGGTCCTTCATTAAAATGTAATTAATGAGATCAGGCATCTTTTTTGTCTTGCTCAATCCTGGCTTCCTAGTTTCCAATTCAGTAAATGTTTGTTGAGTATATGAGAGAATATAGCTTTTTTTTTTTTCAGTGAAACATTAACTGGAAAAGACATGAACACTTCATTAAAATATTAAAAATTCTTCCACCAGAAAGGAACACTAAAAATATTTTTCAGTAGCAAGTATTGATGAAGATGTGGAAAAACGGAAACTCTCATCCATTGTTCTTGAGAATGTAATTTGGTAAAACCACTTCGCAAAACAGTTTAGCATTTCCTAGTTGAGCAGATCATGATGTACATTTTCTACCACCCAGTGATTTTATTCTAAAGTATGTGATCTAGAGAAACTTTTGAACGGTGCTCCAAAAGACATGTATGTACTATTCTTTTTTTTTTTTTTTAATTGTACTTTAGGTTCCAGGATATGTGTGCAGATCATGCAGGATTGTTGCATAGGTATACACATAGCAATGTGTTTTGCTGCCTGCATCCCCCTGTCACCCATATCTGGCATTTATCCCCATGTTATCCCTCCCCAACCTCCCTATCCACCGCTGCCCCTCCAATCCCCCCAAACAGACGCCAGTGTGTGTGATGCTCCGCTCCCTGTGTCCATGTGTTCTCATTGTTCAACACCCACCTATGAGTGAGAACATGCAGCGTTCGATTTTCTGTTCTTGTGTCATTTTGCTGAGAATGATGGTTTCCAGATTCATCCATGCCCCCACAAAGGACAAGAACTTATCGTTTTTGATGGCTGCATAATATTCCATGGTGTATATGTGCCACATTTTCCTTGTCCAGTCTATCATTGAAGGGCACTTGGGTTGGTTCCAGGTCTTTGCTATTGTAAACAGTGCCACAATAAACATACGTGTGCATGTGTCTATAATAGAACGATTTATAATCCTTTGAATATATACCCAGTAATGGGATTGGTGGGTCAAATGGAATTTCTATTTCTAGGTCCTTGAGGAATCGCCACACTGTCTTCCACAATGGTTGAACTAATTTACACTCCCACCAACAGCGTAAAAGTGTTCCTATTTCTCCACATCCTCTCCAGCATCTGTTGTCTACAGATTTTTTAATGATCGCCATTCCAACTGGTGTAAGATGGTATCTCAATGTGGTTTTGATTTGCATTTCTCTAATGACCAGTGATGATGAGCATTTTTTCATATGTTTGTTGACCTCATATATGTCTTCTTTTGAAAAGTGTCTGTTCGTATTCTTCACCCACTTTTGAATGCTTTGTTAGCTTTTTACTTGTAAATCTGTTTTAGTTCTTTGTAAATTCTGGATATTAGTCCTTTGTCAGATGGGTAGATTGCAAAAATTTTTTTCTATTCTGTTGGTTGCTGGTTCACTCTAATTGATTGTTTATTTTGCTGTGCAGAAGCTCTGGAGTTTAATTAGATCCCATTTGTTTATTTTGGCTTTTGTTGCCAATGGTTTTGGTGTTTTAGTCATGAAGTCCTTGCCTATGCCTATGTCCTGAACGGTTTTTCCTAGGTTTTCTTCTATGGTTTTTATGGTGTTAGGTATTATATTTAAGTCTTTAATCCATCTGAAGTTAATTTTAGTGTAAGGTGTCAGGAAGGAGTCCAGTTTCTGCTTTCTGCACATGGCTAGCCAGTTATCTCAACACCATTTATTAAACAGGGAATCCTTTCCCCATTGCTTGTTATTTTTGTCTGGTTTGTCAAAGATCAGATGGTTGTAGATGTGTAGCATTGCCTCTGAGACCTCTGTTCTGTTCCATTGGTCTATATTTCTGTTTTGGTACCAGTACCATGCTGTTTTGATTACTATAGCCTTATAGTATGGACTATTCTTAATATGAAAAATTGTCTTAATCTGAATGTCCATCTATAGTAGAATATATAAATGAATTGTGGGTATTCATATAATAAGATGTTAAATGGCAGTGAAAATAAAGGTAGCACAATTACACACACCCACATGAATGAATCTCAAAAGTCCAATGCTGAGAGAAAGAAAAAAGCCAGAAGAAAATACATAAGGTAATATTCCATTCCTTAAGGATGAAAAAGAAGCAAAGTTAACATAAATATTTTAAAGAAACATGCACAGTTGGAAAAACTCTGAAAAGAAAGAAAGGAAAAATCAATAAGAATGCTAAAGTCAGAATCGTTATCGTTGGGGTCAGGGAGCAAGGTATCATTTTGGAAGCAAGTGAGGTATCATTGTGGAAGCATACACAGGATTTCAAAGGTACCAGGTATATTATTTATCTTGAGCTGAGTGATAGGTCAGTGACTGTTTCATTATTATTTGTACATTCTTTTATGTGAATGATCTATTTCATTATGGAAGTATAATCAAGGAAAACAAGTCGGATTGACTATTTTGGTTTCTGTGTGAATCTTGATTACAGCAAAGTATTCAACCCATTGTGTGAGGATTCACATGAGTTTTCAGGAATAAAAGAGCCCTCCAACCCCCACTTCACCTGCAAAAAATAAATCCCACTTGTTATAATTTCCCTTCTTTTCCTTAGGTTGATATTTTTCTCTCTCCATCTTCATTTTCATCTCTTCATCTTTCTCATTTATTCATAGCTGCAATTTATATAAAATTCTAAACTAATCTCAGTTTAGTTGCAGTTTAGTTACATCATCCAAGATGAGAAAATTCAGATTGGAGGGATTTATGCCTTCCATTTGCAATGTAAAGGATTTATGTTCCCTTTAAATCAAAGCTCAACCTTGACTTAATGTACTTGAGAGCTATAAGGGGATACACAAACACACAAAAATATATATGCAAACACACACATACATATATGTATATATATCCATGCATTGGGATTAGTTACATCTATACTTATGACCTCACACAGTATTTGAGATGATTGAATGACACAGAGTACATAAAAGAACCAAAGATAATATAAAGTGCTAGAGACATTTCTGGAACTAGAGAGGCAGTGTAAAGTCAAGGTTACAGTAAGTGCAGATTCTAAAACGAGACAGGTTGGGTTCATTCTTGGCTTTGCCCCTTACCAGTTCGATGTCCTCGTGTCAGTTATTTAAGCTTTCTAGTCTCAGATGCCTCCTCTGTACAATGAGGAAATGGTAAGTAAAGGGACTTCACATAATTGCTGGAATAATTAACCATGACAATGTGTGTTCAATGCTTAACACAAAGCCTGATATGTGGTAAGCTTTCATTTCACCAGTGATAAAACTAGACTGGGTTCCATGCTTGTGCCTTCCATTCAAACAAGTGTTTGGCAAGTGGGTCTTGAAAGGGATAGAATGCCCAACAGTGACCAAAATAAACATTTTTTTTTTTTGAGACAGAATCTTGCACTGTCACCAGGCTGGAGTGCAATGGTGCTATCTCGGCTCACTGCAACCTCTGCCTCCTAGGTTCATGTGATTCTCCTGCCTCAGCCTCCTGAGTAGCTGAGATAACAGGTGCACACCACCACACCCGGCTAATGTTTTGTATTTCTAGTAGAGACGAGGTTTCACTATGTTGGCCAGACTGTTCTCAAACTCCTGATCTCATGATCCACCTGCCTCAGCCTCCCAAAGTGCTGGGATTACAGGCATGAGCCACCATTCCCAGCCAAACCTTTTTCTAATGCAGTGTTTGCAATGCAAGATATTCTGTGCAGAACAAGCTTTATTACAGTCTAGCATCCTAAGGCAACCTCATATGGAGTGAGATTTCACTAAAAGAGAGATGTCAAGAGAGAGAAAGGAGAGAGGGATGAATATGATAAGTTGTAAGAAAAATGAGGAGAAGGCTAAGGTAGGTAGATGTCACAGTGGCCCTGTGATACTTTGAAATCTGCCCATCATCAAGAGATGCAGGCATTGTGGAGCTACAGATGTCAATGTGTTGAGACCAGAGCTTTCTTTAGCAGTCAACAATAGGTGCAAATGACATTCTCTATTTCATTGGGGGTGCTAGAGAGAGGAAGTGGAATTACTGATACCTCAGCAAGTGCCAGTATTCTAGAAAGATCTAGTGAAAAGAGCAATTGTCCCAGAATGCAGTAGCTTCAAGTGGGGTGGAGAATGCTCTGCAGTGTGTTGGCATTGATTCATAAGATATAAGAGCTTAAAGGCAATCCAGAGACTGGCTAATTCAAACTTTCATGGTCCAGAACATAGGCAAGTAGAGCAGTGGTAGTACAGAGTCACTTTATGAGCTTTGCTACACCCCAGTGCTGTTTCAGTCTATCAGTTTCCCATTCTCTCAGGTTTCTAATATCCCAGCCACTCACTAGACCTTTTCCCATCAGTGGCTCTACAAGATGACAATCCCTATACATAATACAAGGACAGAAGAAAAAAGAAAACAAGGAAAAAGAAAAACCAGCAGGTTTCCTTTAGAAAGCTGCCTATCAAATTTCCCTCTTAGAAAGTCACATGCACAGTAGCTCTTAAAGCATATAAGAAATTCTGCACATTAATGTTGCATGTGGACATTGGCTACCCACATCATAGCAAAAATACTGGGCACACATTTTGGAAAAATATAATAGAATTATGGTTTTCTATCTGACAAAGTTTTATAGCTGAGATATCTCAGAATTATAGGAAGGAAAGAAGAAAGAAAGGAAGGAAGAAAGTAAGGTAGGAAGGAAGGAAGAAAAGAGAAAGAAAGAATGAAGGCAGAAGAAAGGAAAGAAGGAGGGAGGGAAAGAAAGAAGAAAGGAAGGAGGGAAGGAAGGAAGGAAGGAGGGAGGGAGGGAGGGAGAAATTAAATATATCAGGTGGGTTCAAAGAAATATTCTAAGTCTCCACATCAAAATGTGATTGATATGGTAAGTCTGTAGAGCAGCCCTAGAATGTACATTTTAGTAAGGAAGGACTCTATGTGATCCCAGTTCAGGTGGTCCCTTAACCACTTTCAAGAAATACTATTCCGTAGTCATAAGAGAAATTGAAAGAGAACGGGATTTTATAGTGTTCGAGAACCAAGAATAGTCCATCAATGGTCTTGTCAACAAAAATCACAGATTAGGTCTCAAAGTGTGGTCCCAAATGTGATGTGCTCTTTAAAACCCAGGTACCTGGACTGTACTGCATAGCTACTGAATCAAAATTTCTGGACTGGGGACAGAAAATAGGCTTATTATTCAAGCTCTCCACATAATTAGAAAGCGTAACATTGAAAAATCATTGCCATAGATAATGTAGGAAGGCATTGAAGCATGATTTTCCCCAGAACTCTGAATTCAGAGGTTAATGAGCATTAATACATTTTAGTATATGAGGTCTAATACTGATAACATAATAATTTATTTCTAAATAAACTCACAGCCACTAAATCAAAAAGTGGCCAGCGTTTCCATTTTCATATACACATTTGGGAACAAAAAAGCAGCCCACGAGTAGCCATCTGAAACAACATTTTACCCTGTTGGTAATCTTAAATCTAATTGCTGAAGAATTGCCTAGAAAACACAGTGAGATAATCCCTGTAGAGTTGAACTCTAGGAGAAATACTTGCCAAATTACTGTAATGATAAAAGTTTGAAGTGACATTCTATTCTCACAGTTATTGCAAATAAACCTGCTACTATACTATGTATTGACCTTACAAAGACACCCAATAGAGCAGATTGTTACATCAGGGAAAATTTTTGTGCTTAAAAACAAAATGCAGCTCCTTAATTTATTTGTATACCAGAGAAAAGAATTGTTATCGCAAACACTTGCTGCTCTCGTTTTAAAACAAATTAAAAGGGAATACAATTGTTTCAATATTGTATTGTTTACTATGCCTATTAAAAGCTCCAGATGAAATTCAGAATTTTTATTCCAGTTTTTTATTAAGATTATTTTGTTCTCCATCAAAACCATTACTGTGTTGCAAAATCCATCTGCCTTCACTGATCCTAAATGTAACTACATTAATCCAAGCTGATAACTGCATGGGAATACATATAGAGCTGGTTCCATTTATGAACAAGCACCTCAGCATACTGTTTTAACAACTTATTCTTCTCAGCTTGACAAATATAAACATTTGTATCCCAAAGCAATTTACATTTTAAAATCCCATGCCAAGCTGATAAGATAGAATATTGAATTTTAGCACATAAATAAGCTTTTCCAAAACAAAAAGGAGAATGCTAGTAATGACTTTTATTTAGACAGCATACTTTACCCACTGGAAAATCTAACGAGCATACTTCACAAAAATAGAGTGGGGAAGTTTGCATTCTTTAAAAATAAAAATATGATGAATACATGTTGTATCCACACTGATTTTGTCTGATATGTCCCTCAAACTCAGAATGTTAATTAATAGGCTAATTTCTAAGGTCTCATTTTTAGGAACTTACGTATAGAGGTATAATGTCACAGCTACTTCTACTGGCGCTTGAAGGGATAAAAAGAAATATGGCTTTATAACCAGGACAATATAAAAACGTATGCCTATAGTTACAGGACTACACCTGGAACACGGCTTTTTGGAAATAGTGAAGTAACCCTGTCCAAATGCAGACTATTATCAATTGTCCATTTTTTAGGTAAGCATATGGAATGGGAGTATGAGGTTATCTGAATTCTTGATAAAAATAACTATACAAGCAATGAAAGCCATGTATTAGTGAAGTTCTGTTCCTAAAGAATTTAATGAGCATTGTCTAGTGCTTCAAAAGCACTTTTCAACAGGCAGTGAAATCTAGTTTAAAGTGCTAGGGTTTTAAAATGAATCAAAACTTACTTCCGGCCGGGCGCGGTGGCTCGAGCCTGTAATCCCAGCACTTTGGGAGGCCGAGGCGGGTGGATCACGAGGTCAAGAGATCAAGACCATCCTGGTCAACATGGTGAAACCCCGTCTCTACTAAAAATACAAAAAATTAGCTGGGCATGGTGGCACGTGCCTGTAATCCCAGCGACTCAGGAGGCTGAGGCAGGAGAATTGCCTGAACCCAGGAGGCCGAGGTTGCGGTGAGCCGAGATCGCGCCATTGCACTCCAGCCTGGGTAACAAGAGCGAAACTCAGTTCCCAAAAAAAAAAAAAAAAAAAAAAAACCTTATTTCCAATCTGGCTTTGCCATTGATATTGTGATTACAAGCTATGGGTTGTATGCCAAGAAACCTCTGTGACCTTAAGAAAGTATTTTACATCTTTAGACCACTGTTTTTAATCTATAAAATGATAATAATACTAATAAAAATAATATCTATTTCAAATACCTGTGTTACAATAAATAAAATAATGCATGCAGACAATGTTTGGTATGAAATAAACTTTCAATGAAAGGGAGCCCAAAATAAAAATACTGGTTATCTAAGTGTAACTCAGAATCTGTTCTTTTTAAAATGTAGTAATTTTGAGGAGATGCAGAGATACAGAAATTACTCCAAATCATGAGGTAACAAGGAGGTAAGAAAAGTTTAGGGAAAGAAGAAATTTAAACAAAACAAAGCAAGGATCTTACTAAATTAGAAAATTAAAAATTATAATTAAAGGTATTCATAAAAGCAGTGTGTATTTTTAGTGAAAATGTAGATGTTATTTGGAAAACAAGTTTACCTTATTTTAAAAAGTCAAAAATGTACATACCACAAGACATAGTAGTTTTACTTCTAGGCATATATCCTAGAGATGTGTACTGGGAAACATGTACAAGAATGTTTGCAATAGCCACGTTCATTGAAAAAAAGTAGAAAACAAACAAAATATCTACCATGGCTAGAACAAATCATAATTTATGGAAAATCCATATTACGAAACACTGTGAAAGGTTAAGTGTACATTGTTGAATATCTTGTTTTTGTTGTCTGGCTTTAGAGAGTTTGGCTTTTTGCAGATGAATTTGATTCCTTTAAGGCCTGTTTTGTTATGATGGGTCTAGATTAGCTTATACTTCAAAGGTAATTCAGCTCTACTGCTAAAGCGTGACACCCTTTCTCTCTAAGGAGTATTCACTAAGTGTACTGTGTGATCACCAAGGATACCCTGCTCTAATTGGTTGGCACTTAAACATCTCCTCATTTGTGAGAGCTGCAGACATGCCGAGAATAAGAAAAAAGCAATTCACAACCAGAGAAAAAACTAGAAACAAACCCAGAAATTGCAGAAAAGATAAAAGATACAAGAAAAGAACATTTGTTTACATGGTATTTTCTTTAAAAAAAAAAAATTTTATATATGTCTACATATTTGATGTGTATTGCTTATAGACAGTATATATAGTTGGGCCTTGTTTCTTTTCCTAAGCTGAGTTTGGCAAGCTCTGCCTCCTATTTGGAATGTTTAGATAATTATATTTAGTGAAATTATTATTTTGGCTATGGTTAAATCCATCATTAAGACAAATTTTAAAAAACCAAAACCAAGTGTATGAAAATTGCTGAGATACACACCTTAAAGAGTGCATCTCATCCATTGAAATACTTAATACCAAAATATAAATATTAAAAATTAATAACCTTTCAACCAGAGAAGTTAAAGTACACCCTATGAAACTCTAAGATGTGGAAGGAAAAATACATTAAAATAAAAAAATAATAATAATAAAATAAAATAAAAAGGGGAAAAATTATAGAAAATAATAAAATAGAAAAGCATAAAACAGTAGATAAAAGGTATAAAATCAAAAGCTGATTTTTGAAATAATAAAATTGATGTGACTATGTCTAAGCTAACTGAAGAGTAGAAAGGAGAGAACACAATATCTTCCATGTTAGGATTAAAGAGTGGACATCACTACAGATCTGAATGATATCAAAAGAGTAATAAAAGAATAATATAAAAGTATTTATATGGACAAATTAAACAACTTATTTAAACATGGAAATTTTTTTAACAATCAGCTTTTGATTTTTTTGCTTTTACTTATCGTTTTAGTCCTTTCTATTTTTTTAAAAATAATTTTAATATACTCTTTCTTCCACTTCTTAGAGTTTAGTAGGCTGTACTTTTAACTCCTCTAGTTGAAAGATTAATTAATTTTAAATATTTATATTTTAATATTAAGCTTTTCATTTCAAAAATTAATGACCAGAATTTACTCAAAAAAAAAAAAAAAAAACCTAAAATTCTGAATAATATTAAGATGGTTAAAATTGACTGTCAACTTGATTGAAGGATGCAAAGTATTGTTCCTGGGTGTGTCTGTGAGGGTGTTGCCAAAGGAGATTAATATTCGAGTCAGTGGACTGGGAAAGGCAAACCCACCCTCAATCTGGGTGGGCACAATCTACTCAGCTGTCAGTGCAGCCAGAATAAAAGCAGACAAAAGAACATGAAAAGACTAGACTGGCTTAGCCTCTGAGCCTACATCTTTCTCCCTTGCTGGATGCTTCCTGCCCTTGAAGATCGGACTCCAAGTTGTTCAACTTTGGGATTTGTACTAGCTTTCTTGCTCCTCAGCTGTGGAACCTCACCTTGTGACAGTGTGAGTTAATACTCCTTAATAAACTCCCTTTTACATATATACCCTAGCCTATTAATTATGGTCCTCTAGAGAACCCTAATACAAATACTTTATCCAACAAATAATTCTTTATTAAAGTCATTCTGAAAATGAAAATTTCTGGGCTAGATGGCTCCACTGGTAGATTAAACCAAAACTATCAGTAAAAAGTGATATTAATCCTATAGCAAACTTCTTAATAAAACAAAGGAAACCATTCCCAACTAATATAGAGGGTATTATCCTAAAACCAAAACTGAAAACATTACAGAAAAAGAATACTGTAGGCCAACATCTCAATTAAATACATGTGGAAAAGTCCTTTATATAGATTAGCTAATAAAACCCAGGAGCATATAAACAAGATAATGTACTACAACTAACTGTAACTTAACCCAGGAATGAAGGATTGATTTTCATGTTAAAAAATCAATTAATGTAACTTACCAAATTAACAGATTAATGTACTAAAAAGAAAGTATTATCTCAAAAAATATAGAAAATAATCAAGCAAAATTCAACACCCAATTATGGTAAAATAGTTCATGAAGGAGCTTCCTCAAATAGATAGAGAACGCTTATGAAAAGAAATCTATGACTACCATGATATAGAATGGTATAGGACTAATTGTTTCCCTTCAAAGAAAAGGTAAAGATTACTGATCTCACCAGTCCTAATGAATACAATAAGGCAAGAAGTATAAATAAAGGCAATTAGAAAAGAAGACAGTCTTTGCAGAGAACATGACACTGTATATAGAAAATCCTAAAGCATTTACTAAAACAGCTACTAGAATGAATAACTGAATGTATCAGGACACAAGGTCAAAATATAAAAATTAGTGGTATACTTATGTACTAGCCATCAAAATTAGAAATTGAAATTAAGAACAATCATATTTTAAAAACATAAAATTATTGGGGATATAGTTATAGAATATGCTAGATCAACTAGATGTAATTGATATTTATAGAGTATTTCATCCAAGAGCAGCAGAATACACGTTATTCTCAAGCTCACATGCAACATTCAACT
This sequence comes from Sapajus apella, assembly GCF_009761245.1. Lineage (NCBI taxonomy): Eukaryota > Metazoa > Chordata > Mammalia > Primates > Cebidae > Sapajus > Sapajus apella. The sequence goes on from NW_022436943.1 coordinate 49,579,488, forward strand.
AGATAGACTACATTCTGGAGATAAGCTTGGAAACAGAAAAAAGCTGAGAAATCCCAAAATATTTGAAGATGAAACAATATGCTTATAACACATGAATCAAACAAGTAATTCTCAAGGGAATTAAAGTATATTTGGAACTAAATAAACATAAAAATACAATTTATTGAAAACTAGATTTTAATTCTTATGAGATTTCAGACATCATTTTCAAAAATTTAAAATTTTTCTTTTCAATTTTTATGTTAGGCCCAGGGGCACATGTCAGGCTTGTTACATGGGTAAAACATATAAGAATGGCCAAAAAGAACATAAAAAAGTACTCTACATAATTTGTTAGCATAGAGGTGTACAATATTCACAAAGAAATATCATTTCATGTCCACTAGATTGATAAAATTTTAAGGGAGAAAATGACAATATTAAATATAAGCAAGGATATTGGGATCTTGGAAACATTTCACTGGTGGGAGTGTTAATATTAAATAACTTTGGAAAACTTAAAAGTTAAACACATCTGTTCTATTAGCTAACAATCTCATTCCTAGGCATTGAGCCAAGAAAAACAAAACCACATTTTCACAAAAAGACTTATACAATGTTATACCAACTTTATCTATAAAACTCCTAATTGTAACAAATCAATTGTCCATCAACAAGAGAATGGATAAGTAAATTGGGGTATACATACACAGTGAAATAATAATCAGCATAGAATGACACAAACCACTGATAAACACAACAATATGGAGCTACACACAAAACTCATAAATAGTGAGGGACATCAGAACAGTGGTTCTCTTTTGGTAGGGGAAGAGGTGTAGACTAGAAGAGTCATGATGGAACTTTCTGGCAGAATGGGAATTTTCTATATCTTGATTTAATTGCTTCAATCACTTAAATTGGGATAAATAAATTGATTCTATATCTCAATTTAAGTGATTGAGGCAATTGCCAAAACTCATTGAAAAAAACCAAAACAATTAAAAAACACATTTAAAATCTGTGTCTTTAAATGTATATAAATTGTGACTATTTTTTAAAGTGTCTATGAGAAACAATTCTTTTTTATTTATTTATTTTTTTTTTTGAGACAGTCTCACTCTGTTGGGCCAGGCTGGAGGGCAGTGGTGCAATCCTGGCTCACCACAATACCTGCTCTCATATTCTAGCAATTCTCCCACCTCAGTCCCCTAAATAGCTGGGACTATAGGCGCATGCTGCTACACTCAGTTAATATTTTGTATTTTAGTAGAGATGGGGTTTCACTGGGTGGCCCAGGGTGGTCTCTAACTCCTGAGCTCAGGGAATCCACCCTCCTCAGCCTCCCAAAGTGCTAAGATTACAGGTGTGAGCCACTGCGCCTGGCAGGAGAAACAATTATAATGGTTCCAAATGAAATGAAATAATGACTGAAATAGATGCTACAAGAAGAGGAACTTAGTTCTTTGATAACTTATCATAGGGAAATGTGTACTAGTCAGGGAAACTGGGGAAAGCCTCCCTGAGATTGCAATGCTTGACTCAACATCTGAAAGTTGAGTATAAATTAACTGAGGAAAGGGCTAGAGAAGCCTTGTAGGAAGAGGAAGCAGCATTTGTGGAAAAAAAAAAAAAAGTATGGTGAGTTTGGAGTGACCAAAAATTAGGAAAAGGATAAACCAAAATTAGGATAGAAAGACTAAGAATCAGACAGTGCAGAGCCTTGTAGATTCATTAAGGTATTTTCACTTAACACTAATGACAACTGGAGGCCTTTCAAGTCCTTTTATCAGGGCTGTGATGTGATCAATTTGCCTTTGGAAGAAATCACTCTGGCAACAGTGTGGACAATAAAGAGGGAAGTCAGGGTAGATAAGGGTAGACCAGTTAGGAGACGACGAAAACCATGTTAAATTGGCCTGTCTTTGGATGATGATGGTAGCATCCAAAAGAAATGAGAAATGGATAGTAGACCCAGGACTTGATGATTTCATTTACTTTTAAGTGAGGGAGGAGTAAAGGTCAAGATCATATTGAGTATTACTCCTGTGTTTCTGGCTTGTTCAATCAGGTGGATGTTGATACTATTCTCTAAAACAGATCATTGGGAAGGAATTAGATTTGGATAGGAATGTGGAGGAGGGTAGTAAAGGAAGATGCTATGTTTCCCTTTGGGCATGGTATGCAAAATATCTTGTAAGAGGAGTCCCCTAGGTTTGGAGTGCTGAAATGAATTGGGAGTACAAGAGGTTTATTAGGGGGACATAAAGAGAAGAGAGGCAAGACTAAGGAGAGCCTCAGCCTGAGGTTCCGGTCTGACATAGGCTCTGCCAACTCACTGGAGAGCTTTCAGATATTGGGTAGAAATGTCCAGGACCCAGTGTTCCTCTCATGTTCAGTCCTTGGCTGGAAACTGCTCCCAAGTTTCTAACCTTGGCTTGAAAGATGGGGCAGACCCTAAAGGTGCTGACAGCAAGGGGCTGTTATTAAATTAAGTTTAGCCCAAAGCCGCCTGCTTATGTAGTTTAAGTTCGGCCTAAAGGTTCTCCATAGATCGTGAACTATAACCTAACTGGATATATAAAGAGACTTTAACCTACTCTTGTACCAATCACAGAGTTGCAGCCAATCACAGCCAATCAGTCACAGAAATACTGTTCAAACTGTATTTAAATAAGGCAAAGTCCAAGCTATGACCAATCCAGCCGTTTTTATACCTCACTTCCTTTGTCTGAATATCACTTTCCTTTTTATGTCCATAAATGTCATCTGACTATGTGGTAGCCCCCAGGAATCACTCTAAACCTACTGTGTTTGGGAGGGCTGCCAGACAATTCTTTGTTCAATTAAACACTGTTAAATTTGTCTAAAGTTTTCCCTTTAGTGCTGTGAAATAACTGCACTCCTTGCAAAAATAGCAAGGTCTTTCTTGGATGGAGATTTAATCATGCCCCTTCATAGGTGCCTCAAGTATTTTGGAGGTGTCCAAGAGCTGACCATCAGAATGAGTAATATACTTGAAAATGTCATCCAAATTTCCTTATTCAGAGCCCTGTTCTTCTAATTTTTAATTTCTTTTACATCCCAGGCACATATCTGCTGGCCCATATGGAAATTTTTGTCAACATATATTTGTCTTGGCAAATATTGGACTCACTATCCCGAAGCTAATCATCAGAAGAGCAATCTTTGGCTGACTATCTCAATGGCTAATCATCTCAGCAGTATTGTTAGTATTATCCACACATTTGCTAGTCTTCTCTCTAATTACAGTTTAAACAAGTGCAATTTGGAATCAGTCCTGAGGAATATTCATTTCAGTTTTATGTGCAAATAGGTATTTTTCATGTAATTTATTTTGTTTTGAATTTCACATTTCCTTATCCAGAAATAGGGTATGGTCTTTTCAATAACTACATTGCAATTTAATGCTTTATCCTTATAACAATCTTTAAAACATCAATCTATTATGTTTCTCTTATACTTTCCATTCATAAAGGCTTCATTTGTCATAATTGTGGCAAAGATGAAATCTGATGAACCCTAATTTTTAAGCTCCCTTTTTCTCTCCTACTTTTACTTCATTTATCTTTGAAGCTCTATTTGTTGGCTTTTAAATATAATTACTTTTTTTCTAAAATGCATATGGATCACAACAAATCAGTTGTACCTAAAACTCTTTTCTACTATAATTAAATATCACACATGAGCTACAGAAAAGGTGGGCAGAAATCATAATGGCTGGAGCCTAGGGAAGACAAAAAGCTTCTATACTTTGGTTGGCTTAGGATGAGGGACACTGCCTACTACTTTGTATTATTATTTTTAGAAGCTTAGGAATATATGTCCAGTCAGATCAAACCAATTTTACTAAGAATAGTATTGGAGACAAAGAGGTCAAAATGAGTGGGTCAAAGGTAAAGCCCAACCACTTGGCTTCGGGATGGAAAGAGCCTTCTAAACAAGCTCTTATTTCTCCTGTCCATATTCATGCCAGAACTAAAAGATATAAGAAGTCATATGTGCCTAAATAAGTTGTCTGACAGTGTTTTGAAAATGTGATATCTGCTTTGGGCCCTGTTTGCTTTCTGCCTGCAGAGCAGAAAGAATTGTGTGTTCATCCTCACTAGGCAATACTATGATAACCAAGAAACTACTGATGTTAGTGTTTATTCCCCATATTATTAAATCCCCACCTTCCATGCCTGGTCTTGGCTCTGTCCGTATTCCTGGGTTTGAATCTTTAGTTCTACATTCTGCAAACTCCAAGATCAAAAAGTCATGTGTCAGTTCTCGTTCTCAGTTTTAGTGGGAGTGTGTATTGATAAAAAGTTGTTCAGAAAAATAATTTCCCATTATATTATAAAGTTGAAAATTATCCTACTGTATGATCCAGAAATTTCAATTAAAGGAATAGAGCGTAGAGAAATTCTTGCAGTATATAACTCAGGAAAACTCTTTCACATGTTCACCAGGAAAATTTTCAGAAACGTTTACAATATAAAATATTATACCATAGTGAATATGAATGAACCACAGCTACATGAGCCAACATCCTTGAATTTTGGAAATAGAAAGCCAAGACTATATTAAGAGTGATTTCTGACTACATTAAGAATGATAGTATTTCATGCACAAAATAAATAAAAATAAACATGGGAATACTTATATATAGTCAATAAACATTATTTTAAAAATTAAAAAGAATTAAATGCAAATTTCAGGATAATAGTTACCTCTTATGGACAGGCCAAGATTGGAATAAAAGAATATGAGTTGCAGATAGATTTAATGGTATTGATAATTTTATGCTAAAATCTGGAGTGTTAATTTTGTTGTTATGCTTTCTAACTCACATACACATTAAATATATACTTAGTCTACTCAAATGATTTTGTGATCCTCTATTTGGTTCGGAACTAGAGTTGGAAAAAATTCTGGATTCTATCAGATTTGCTTGCTGTTAACAAATATTATTTAAGAAAAGGAATTCATTGTCTAATATGTTTAAGAAGTTGCAAGTTAAACAAGCTCATTTATCATGGGGCATTCTTTCTTCTTAAATGCCCATATATGTTAATATACAATGTGACTATCCAACTAGGGGATCTGGTGTTCAGTTTCCCAAACTTAACTGATAATGGAGCAACTTGTGGAACTAGCGCAGTACAGAATGGACTCAAGAAATATTTCCTTAAGGTCATAGCTCCATTTTTACTATTTTTCCTTTTCTCTATGCTGCAAATTCTTTGTTTCACTTGTGATTTCCCCAAACACATTAGTAATGATTAGGCTGCATTAAGTGCATGAAGCGTAGTGATACAAATAGACTTAGCTAAAAAACAAAAAACAAATAGACTTAACTGAAAATGGTGAAACTATTAGAAATGTCAAGAAACCTCCCATTTTCACAAAAACATCTAGCAGCACTCCTATTCTCCTCTATTGAACCTGATTTGCCTGTGTTAAAAAAGAAGGAAAGACTTTCCAAATACTTAAGTTGGTTATTTATCTATTTAACTTATTGATTTTTACATTAGCTTTCATTTTCTGCCATTTACTGAAAATCTGTAAGTGTTCATTGGGTTTAGTAAAATGGACTTTTGTCTCTGGATTATTTATATTGTAATTTATATGGGATAATGCACTCTAAGTTTCAAACAACTGACTTACAAACAACTTACAAATGTATTCTGGAGAGATTCATCAATAAACCTGGGTCTGCTTAATACTCTGGAATCTTAATAGGTTAAGACATTACCAATGATTAAACTCCTCTATGGGTATTTCCTTCTCAAGAAGAGTAGAGTGATTTGAACCCTACAAATTTAGGGTGGCTACCACAGCTGGAAAAAATTTTCATGAGAATACTTCTTCATGACAAGGAACTCAAAAGTAGGTGAGAGGATACCAAAGACAATTTGCTTATTTCTATTTTATTATCTGTTTTTCTATTTTATTTTCCATGAGAAAATATTCCACCTCAAATAGAACACACTGTTAGTCGCATCTTAATTTCTGCTCTATAGATGGGAAAAATTGTTTAGCAATTGAATTTTCATGGCTAGTCACTTTAGGATCAATCATTCAAATTTCCTAAGTACCTGTATATCTTTTCACATGAGTTCTCACTCAGAACCTTGGCTTTCTGGCAACTGGTATTTGTTTCTCCCAACTCAGTGGAATGCAGAAGCTGGCATGCAGTAGGTCCTAAAAGCTGATTGTATGCATCTCATCCCAGGTCTGCTTAAAATCAACTCTCTTGAGGGTATTTACACTAGGGAAATGGTAAAATGCTACAAATTTCCTTTCGTTTTGTTTTTGGTGGTCGGCTTGCCAGCACACAGCTTCCTGACATAGACAGCCTTTCTGGGCACCCACATTCAGTGGGTCCCAAGCTTTTGTCCAGCATCCAAGAATGAGGATGCACTGACAGCCAAAGAATGAGCAAGATGGAGGGTTCTGAAACAGCTTTCCACAGGAAGGGTATGCAGGGGTGGTCTCCCTACCTGAAGGTGACTGAGTCTGAGGCTTTTATGGGCTCAGAATAGGGGATAGTCAAGCCATAGGTAGTACTGAAAAAGGCAACATTCGATTAGTTGAAAGGCATTATTCAGAAACAGTCAATCAGGAAAGGGTGGGTAAACAGGAACATATGTTCTCATTACAGGTCGTGGGTTCATCCAGGACCGGCAGTCTGGTCTTTCAGCCTTCAGGCTGTTTTTTGGCTTGAAGGTAGGGCTTCACCAGGGATCCATCCCTATCTGCCTAGTTATTTTCCTGCCTCCTGCCACTATCAAATCCCCCCTCTGAAGAGGTATGTATAACTGCCATTAGAATAGGGACAAAGATGGATCTTAACTGCTTCCTGCTAGCAGGGGTTGCTGTTTTGGGAAAACAGCAGTCAGATCTCCCTCAGAGGCCTATCTAAGGGTCCTCAGTAAAAGCAAGCCATTGTCTAAGGCTTCAGTTTTATGACCATTTGGAATTTGATGGTCTGAAGGCCAAAAAGACAAACTGGGTTATCAGAAGACATGTATCAAAACTAAATAAGGAAGTAAGGACAGCTGAAAAATCCTGACGCTGCTGACACAACCAGCTAACTAGCGGCTAGTGGCTAGTGGCTACAGTTATGCCTGCTAAGATTTTGGTACATGTGACTTCTCTTTGGTTACTTCCCTTTGTCCCATTTTCCCAAATAAAGAAATCTTCAGGTTATGGGCACCCTTATTTATTCCTATCACCCAGCAAGATTTGCAGGATAATTCCCCAGAACCGGAATACTGATCCAGATTTTTACGTTACCCATCTCTTTTGTTTCTTCTAATCTGCAGCCAGAGATCACTGGTTGGTTCACAGGAATAATCAGGGTTAGCCTAAAATTTAGGCAAAAACTTAAAAACAACTAATGAGACTAGAATTTAGTGACAAGAATATGGTAAGTTTTGAAACACAATTCTCTCCCTCAAGTCCTCATTTTTGTTAAAAAACAAATAATGATAGGACTGAGTTGTTTGCAAAATAGACTCTAATCTTATACTTTGTCTGATTATTTGCATAAAGTACAGAAAGAATAATTATTTTTCACATAGGCTTTTAAAATTAACTTTACTGGAACTCTGTTCTACAATGAATCTCAGATAAGACCTTTTAAAGCTGAGCCCAGCCCTGGGTTTGTACCCTTAAACGCTATAAGTTGGGTAAATTTTTCTCTTCTTGAGGTCCCAAGATAACATGGGGCTTCTGGGCCTGTTATAAAGTGATGTTCTTTAGTCACCACAGGTTAGAAACCCTGTATGGGGACTGTGTAGACAAGGTATGTGGCCAGTTTTCCCTAGGGGATTTTATTGGCTCTACAAGTCAAACTTGATTCCTTAAAGCCTTGGTAAAACAACCAGTTTGTCCAGTTGTGTTCTGTTGCAGAAGAAAATGAATTCTTATTGTACAGATGCACATAGCTATATTTTTGTAAGTTAAGAATACTCACAAATAGCTTTCAAATTCTAGAGAAACCAGGCAGAGAGAACTAAACATGCTCTAAATTTTGTTCACAGGAGTATATCTTACTAATTGTTAAAAACCTGTAGATAGTTTAAAAGAAAAGTCTCCTTGACTCTGAGAAACAAAACAAGAATCAGCAATGTTTTAAGCAAAAAATTTAAAAAAGATTACTTCAGTTTCCAATTAGTTAAGTAGATTCAGTTAACTTTTGTCTTGCTTAATTTTCATGAGCATTTCAGCTCTTCATGAGTCTTGTATGTTTTTACTTTATTCCAGTGTCACAATCTCCAAAGATATCAGAAACCTGCATGTAAGAGCACATGTCAAAGTCCTATAGCTGATTAGAAACCATCTTTTAAAAAGGATTAAAGCAAGACAATAATTGTTTGGGAATTACAAAACATAGTTACAGTCAAAAACACAATTGACAAAGAAATTTGGTTATTTCTTTGGTTTACAATAACTTAATAACCTTAATTATGATTGATAGCATATACTCATACATTAGTAGAAATCTCATACAATTTTGGAAGATATATTATTAATAAAAATATAACTTGAAGAAGATTAAACTTTATTTTAATTTTGGAAATCCCATGTAACTAAACATGTTAAATAATCCTGTTTACATCTCTTTTGGATGCTGCAGTGGCCTGCTGTAGCATCCAAAAGTTAGAGGGAAGAAAAAATTTTGAAGCTGTAGTTTGATTTTGGGAAGCCTACTAAACAGGTTAAAGATTTAACACACTTGATATCATGAAACAGAATTTTAGATGATCATAAGTCATTTATTTTAGCCCAAATGATGACTTAAAAATTTTAAAACAAGGCAAAAAACCTTTACTCATTAAGATGGAAGACTTAACTTTCCAGCAATCTGTCTCTTATCTTCTTTTTTGGCAGTTTATTCACCAAGCAAACAAAAATCTTTCATTATCCTTTATTATTACATGAAAATCTTGCTCAAGGGAAAGAAAGTGAAATTTCACCCTTGCATTAGTCTGCTATTAATGTCAACCTTAATTTTTTTTTTGAGACAGAGTTTCGTTCTCGTTACCCAGGCTGGAGTGCAATGGCACGATCTCGGCTCACCGCAGCCTCCGCCTCCTGGGTTCAGGCAATTCTCCTGCTTCAGCCTCCTGAGCAGCTGGGATTACAGGCATGTGCCACCATGCCCAGGTGATTTTTTGTATTTTTAGTAGAGACGGGGTTTCACCATGTTGACCAGGATGGTCTCAATCTCTTGACCTCGTGATCCACCTGCCTCGGCCTTCCAAAGTGCTGGGATTACAGGCGTGAGCCACCGCGCCCGGCCCAACCTTAATTTTTAAATTAAACCTTCTAGATAATTCTACCCAATTTGAACCAGTCTGACCATGAGATGAGATTCTTGTCAACCTTTTATAACCCTTTACCAATTTTTGTTAGTCAATCAGTGCCTTGAGAAAACCTTGTTGCACTTTTATTTCAATGCTCAATTTATGGAAAAACCATATCATCCCTTTTTTAGTTTAATCGATACTTTCACACATAGAGTTTCTTCTGCAAGCTTAATTTTTACAGACCTTCCAAAACTTGTTTAAACCTGCAGCTTTATATTGTCTAATTAAAAGCAATTCTTTAGCCCTATAAACTAGGCAAAAATTTATATTTCTATGCCTTCTTATAATATTTTACTAAAAACACATTTTACTTTCCTTATATACCTTTCATGTAAATCTATTTTTGGTAATCTCAATTACGTGTTATAATGGTAACTTTTAGCATTTTTAATTTTAATGTAAAGGCTGTTAAGTTATTTTAATTATGTTCTATGTACAGCTAAGGTTTGACTCTATCCACTATAATTAGGGGCATGGTTAACTCCATATACCCCAGGCCTTATCAAACTATAAAGCAGGCAAGTTGAACAATTTTCAAAAGCCTAAGAAGCAGTTTATGACCTTAAATCATTTAGAAAACCTAGTATCTGACCTGCATAATTTAGGCCACATATTTACATTTTGAAGACATTTGTATAATATTTTACCAATCATCTTTAAACCTTTTTTTATTTCTAAATGATTAAAGTCACATGAAATAAAAGGTATTACAGCTTTATTTTCCTTCAAAAAATATGAGATCTAAGCACTTATTTTCTTTAAGCCAATTAATTAGAGCTCTTTTTCTATATAAACATCATACACGTAACACATATATAACTACACAGGCAGACAGAGGAAGACCCAGTAGTTGTAAGATTTTTCATATGCCAATCTCCTAATTGAATTACTGGCCTTTGGGTGGCACCCTTCAAGAAACAGGGCTAGAAAAGCATGCATTTTCTAAGGTCTAATAAATAGGCATAGCTGAAAGACCAAAATCAGATTTTGAGAGGGATCTAAACTCTTTTAATTCCTGGGGTTCCATGAGGAAAACACAAGCTTTGTTTCCCAAAATGAGGTCTGTGGCACATTCTCTGTTGTTCCCCTAGGAGTCCCATTCTCTCATAAGTTATCTTAGGCCCTCTCATGCATGTATTAAGAATAGCAAGACAAAATGGAAAAAAATAATTCAGTCAACTGAGAAGGAGGAAAAAAAAAACTTTTTTCAGAAAAACAAGATCTAAGAAAGAAAAACACAAAGGCCTTTTAATATACCTATAGTTTGGATATCTACTTTTAAATAAGCTGAATTTTAATCATAGTGCTCTTTAAGAGAAATCCTTTTAAATCTCTTATTACCTGACTTAACCTACACCAAGTAGCCAGTATTTCTGGCTTTTGAAGCTTACCAAAAGTAACCTCACAGCTGAAACCAACAAGACTCAACTAAGGTTATGACTTCACTGTGAGTATACCAGGTATTTTCAAAGAGGTAGTAAGTAGTTTTTACAAAATCTAGAATCTTTAAAGGTACCTCAGAGAAAGGCAGATTTAAGAAAGGAAGCTAAAAGTTGTTCATGGAGGGGAAGAGAATAAGCCAATGGTACAGTCACACAGATATTAACAAGTAAGTACTCATTCCTTAAGCCAGGATTCAACCCATGCCACCATTGTAAAATGGCAAAGACTAAAAGAAAGTACTGCCACATGGTTACAGGTTAACCTCCCAAGGACACAAAACAAGGAGACCTGCAGCAAAGTTTGCTACTGACCAGTTTGTTGGGCTGGCTTGAGCAGTGGGGTTCTGGGGTCCTAGGCCCATGTTCTATCCTAAGGTATTCCTCCTTATGACACAACCATAGAAAGATACACAAAGCACACCAGATTGGCTACAGCTTAACACTTGCCTCATAAATCCTTTTTTTCTGCTTATCAAAACCTTACAGAAGACATAAACAGTGATTTTTATCATTCATTCTACTGGTTTGCATAATGAGAGGGAGCCCAGAAGTCTGACTGGTAAGAAAAAAACTTTTACCCTTTTGTTGGTATGTCAGGCTTCTGGATTCCCTCCCCCCAAGCTATGCAGCCCCATCTACCCTAGAGTCCTTGCAGGAGGAAGCATGTCAGTAAGAGAATGCAGGATCCAGCTGGCCACTCAACTGACACAGGAGCAAGCTCTGTGCAGTGCTCACAACCTGGCCAGGCATGTCATCTCAAGGGGAATGTGGCAGCACTCAGGCAAGGGTGCCTGCTACCCTGAAGCCCCAGAGGGGGAATTAATGAGTTAATTGGCTTTTAGTTCCACTGTCCACAGCCTGATGGATGGCAGCATGTTAATAGCTCAGTTGCGTAGGCTGACTGCCCTCCACTGGTGAGGGCAAAAGTCCAGTGCTTCATAGCTTCATTGCTTGGGGGAGGGCAATCTAGAAGCCTTTCTGGGTACCCACACTCAGTGGATCCTGAGCTTTTGTCCAGCATCCAAGAATGAGGATGCACTGAAAACTGAAGAGTAGCAAGGCAGGGAGTTTTATTGAGTTATGAAACAGGTTTCCACAAAGAAGGGAAGTGGTGGTGGTCCCCCTACCCAAAGGTGGGAAAGTCCCCCAATTGTGACTGAGTCGGAAGATTTTATGGGCTCAGAATAGGGGAGTCATAGGCTGTAGATAGTATTGGAAAAGTCGACATTCAACTGGTTAAAAGGCATTATTCAGAAAGAATCAATCAGGAAAGGACAGGTAAACAGAAACAGAAGTTCTCACTCTGGGTTGCAGGTTTCATCTGGGACCAGCAGTCTGGTCTTTCAGCCTTCAGGATATTTTTTGGTTTGAAGGTAGGATTTCATCAGGGACCCACCCCCATCTGCTGAGGTATCTGGCTGCCTCCTGCTGCTACAAAAGACACATGAACATAGGACTTGGACACCCAGCTTTTAAAGAACTATTTCAGAAAGGAAATACCACTGTGAGGCATTTTCTTGCTTTGCTTCACAAGGTTCATTTTCTGACAGAGAAAGAGAGAATGAACTCACCAGGAATCCCCTAAATGCACAGGTTACATTACAATGCAATTTCACTATGAGCTCTTTTCATAGAGTGAACTCAATAGCATTTGGGCTTTTTTTTTTTTTTTTTTTTTTGCCTCAAAAATCTCTTTAAAGGAGAAGAAAAAAAATCCAACTCGTTCAAATTGCTTTCCACCTAAAATTTGTGACCACAAATCCCTGATCACCCCAGCGTCTTCCTGCCTCCTAGAACATCATGTTTCCCAGGCTCTAGTCACCCATATTGAACATGTACAGTACCTGGGGCCACCTTCCACTTAGTCAGGCCCTTCTCAGCTGCATGTGGTCAAGATCCCTTCCTTATCTGGGCTTCCACCAGAGCTCCTGAGATCCAGTATCATCCTCCACATACAGGCTAAGATGTGTGATTCCTAGGATTTATACCACAAAGATTAAAGTTTTGATCCTAACAAAGATGAAAACCCACAGGAGCTCTGGCAGGTTGAAGGGGAGTGGGGGGAGAGAGAGAGAGAGAGAGAGAGAGAGAGAGAGAGAGAAAGTATGTGTGTGTGTGTGTGTGTCTGTGAATGAACTGGCATCCTTTCATATGTAAAAAAGAAAAAGAGATTCCAAAACAAAAAGATACACTTCTGCCACTTGAAAATCTCACTTAAAATTGGCCACTCCGTGAGCCTGGAAACCTAGCTGAAAGCCTTTTGTTCTAGCTCCTTGGGAAATCCTGGGGGGCAGGCACTGTCACATGGGAAGCAGGGATTATATATACGCTTTTAATGTGGGAGGAGGGGGTTCAGGGTTGCTGGAGGAGTGTTCATTATTGAAGGAGTAAATTTCTTATTGAATGGGACTCCCACTGGCCCTACAGACTGTGTATAGTGAACCATTCACTCACTAAGGCAAAAAAATCAAAATGTGGTGGGGGAAGATTAGCTTAAATCTCACATTTAGCCCCTAAAAGGGGGATCCCTGTGCTCTCTCTGGATTCATTTTACCCGGAGAGATCTTTACCTGGGGCAGCAGAAAAGAGGTAATAATAAGTAAAGTTTATGTAGGTCTTTAGACATTACATCAATTATCCCAGCTGATTTTCATGCCAGTCCTGCAAGAGAAAGACAACACTGTTGCTTAATTCATCCTGAAAGAAAACTACTGAAATTCTAAGTAACTTGCCCAAGCAAGAAGTGCCAGACCCAGATTTCAAAAGTCCTAAATATGTGTTCCACTTTTCCCATTATAACGGGCATAGGACAAAGACTGCAAAAGGAAATTCAACTAAATTGTGGGTCCTGGCTCTGGGTAAAGATAAAACTTTCCAGTCTCTTTCTCAGATACTGCTGTGGTAATATTATAAATGATTGCATAGAACACCTGATAATTCACTACAGCATTCTCTTCTCTTCAGCTGTAATCACAGAACCATGTTAAATATATATATATGTATATATAAGTATGTATATATATATATATACACACACACATACATACATATATATATATATATATATATATATATATATACTAATTCACACACATTCCATTAGGTTGAAAAATTTTAAGATTTGATAATACAAAATCTTGACAAGAATAGAAATAAAAATGAGCTGCTATATACTACCAGTGGGAGTGTAAATAGATATTACTACTTTGGAGACCAATTTGACAATGTCTAATAAAGTGGAAGATACACATACCCTATGATCTAGTAATTTCATTGCTAAGTGTTTTTTCTGGGAAAACATCCACATATGTTCTCATGGTAGCATTTATAAGAGTATTCTCTGCAGCACTGCTGATTGTGGTTGAAGTTGGATTTGAAAACTGGAACAAGGCTGGGTGCCGGGGCTCACACCTGTAATTCCAACACTCTGGGAGGCTGAGGCAGGTGGCTCACCTGAGGCCAGGAGTTTGAGACCAGTCTGGCCAACATGGTGAAACACCATCTCTACTAGAAATACAAAAACTAGCCAGGTATGGTGGTGCACGCCTATAGTCCCAGCTACTTGGGAGGCTGAGGCAGGAGGATCTCTGGAAACCAGGAGACAGAGGCTGCAGTGAGCCGAGATAGCAACACTGCACTCAGCCTGGGCAACAGAGCAAGACCCTGCCTCAAAAAAAAAAAAAAAAAGAAAGGAAGAAAGAAAGAAAAAGAAAACTGGAACAAAACTATGTCCATTCACTTATTGATATGTCTCTCCATTCTTTCATTTGTGTGTGTGCATTCATATACTATGTGCCAGGCGTAGTTCTAGGTATTGAACATCCAATGGTGAATACAACTAAAAAAAACACCTTGTCCTCCTTTATATTTTGTTGGGAACAGGAAATAAAGAAGGAAGCAAATAAATATATAATTTTAGGAAGCAAAGTGCTATGAAGCAAAATTAAGAAGAGTCAGAATCTAGGAGGCATGTAAGTTAAAGAGAGACATGTAAGAGAATATGCACTAGTCTAGTTTCTTTGTATGGGTAACATTTAAGGAGATAATTTGGCTGAATTTGTGCAGACAGCATGTGAGTAAAAGAGGATCAGTTGAATGCTTCAGGGGTAGTAGGTGGTAGGGACTGAAACCCATAGCTATCAAGACCCTGAGGTGGGAGTGTGTTTGATATTTTCTGAAATTCAAATACGTAGAAAATAATCAGAGATTTAGGAATTATGAATAAAAACTTTACAGAGACAGAAATGCAGTTTATGATGGCAGCAAGAACTTATTTAATAAGATGTTAACCTCAGCTCCATAAGCAATACAAGTTAAAAAAGAAAAATTGCTACCTACACCTAGGTTATTATGGAAGTGAGCATAGAACACCAATGATAATTGACATTTAATAACTGCTTAAAATGTGTTAAGCACTGTGCAAAACGTTTTTCTCATATACCAATTCATTTATTTGATTTTTTTAATAATAAATTTCATTGTCTATAAGAAATGCTTAAGGTGCATATTAGTACCTTTGATTTTCAAATGAAGAAATTAAGGCTTGACGTGTTTAAGAAAGTTGCCTAATGCGACCTAGTTTAATGAAACTAAAAGAGCCAATTAACACATTAACTCTCCCTCTGGGGCTTCAGGGTAGCAGGCACCCTTGCCTGGGTGCTGCCACATTCCCCTTGAGATGACATGCCTGGCCAGGTTGTGAGCACTGCACAGAGCTTGCTCCTGTGTCAGTTGAGTGGCCAGCTGGATCCTGCATTCTCTTACTCACATGCTTCCTCCTGCAAGGACTCTAGGGTAGATGGGGCTGCATAGCTTGGGGGAAGGGAATCCAGAAGCCTGACATACCAGCAAAAGGGTAAAAGTTTTTTTCTTACCAGTCAGACTTCTGGGCTCCCTCTCATTATGCAAACCAGTAGAATGAATGATAAAAATCACTGTTTATGTCTTCTGTAAGGTTTTAATAAGTGGAAAAAAAGGATTTATGAGGCAAGTCTTAAGCTGTAGCCAATCTGGTGTGCTTTGTGTATCTCTCTGTATGGTTGTGTCATAAGGAGGAATACCTTAGGATAGAACATGGGCCTAGGACCCCAGAACCCCACTGCTCAAGCCAGCCCAACAAACTGGTCAGTAGCAAACTTTGCTGCAGATATAGTTAATGTTTACCATTTTAAACAATGCAGCTTTATTTTTTATTTTATTATACTTGAAGTTCTGGGGTACCTGTGCAGAAGGTGCAAGTTTGTTACACAGGTATACATGTGCCATGGTGGTTTGCTGCACCCATCAACCCGTCATCTACATTAGGTATTTCTCCTAATGCTATCCCTCCCCTAGCCCCCCACCCCCCAACAGGCCCTGGTACATGATGTTCCCCTCCCTGTGTCCATGTTTTCTCATTGTTCAACTCCCACTTATGAGTAAGAACATGTGGTGTTTTGTTTTCTGTTCCTGTGTTAGCTTGCTAAGAATGATGGTTTCCAGCTTCATTGATGTCCCTGTAAAGGACCTGAACTCATCATTTTTGATGGCTGCATAGTATTCCATGGTGTGTATGTACCACATTTTCTTTATCCAGTCTGTCATTGATGGCAATAAAAGCCAAAATTGACAAATGGAATCTAATTAAACTAAAGAGCTTCTGCACAGCAAAAGAAACTATCATCAGAGTAAAAAGGCAACCTACAGAATGGGAGAAAATTTTTGCATCTATCCATCTGACCAAGGGCTAACATCCAGAGTATACAAGGAACTTAAATAAATTTACAAGAAAAAAAAAAAACCATTAAAAAGTGGGTGAAGGATATGAACAGACTCTTCTCAAAAGATATTTATGCAGCCAACAAACAATGCAGCTGTATAAAAGCAGCTGTCCCGCTCTGCTTAGAGACTGTGCCCAACCAGCATAGCTCACCCTTACATAAGAAAACAAGAAATCTAGTATTGTATCCTTTATTTTCAGGATGCTTTGATAATCTGCTTTAGGCAGATCTGTTTATTAACCCTAGAAACTCCCAGTTCAGTAACTTTATTATGTTCTTTTCTCTTTATTAATCTTATACTATTCACCCGTATAGGCTTGGTCAAGTTTCATCTGCTTTATGAAGATTTTTTTCATATGAATTCTTCCTTCCTTGAACATCTGTAACTTTCAGAAGAGAACTCATCTGAGTTATTGTTTGTTTATTACCACCTTTAACTGTTTTCCATCGTTCAGTGCCTAGCTCAAGTGGAGTCTAAGAAACTTAAAGCAATGGAGTCTAGGAGAAGTAATGTGAACTTATCATCAGATAGAGTTGAATTCATATTTTGATCTATGATCTATTTATTCAATCAGTATTCATTGATCTCCCATGTGTCAACTAGTGTGCTAAATTCTTGACATTTAAAAATATGTAACTATAAGTGAGTAACTTAGCCTCTTGGAGATTAATTTCCTTGCAGGAAGGATGGAATAAAGTGAATCACTAAAAATACCAGAATGGTGCCTATGCTGATATTTCTTTTGTTGGTACATCCGTAGATTTTATTATAGTTTTTTTATGCCTCTGTAGGACTTGTCACAGTGTGCCATGAGTTAAAATTCTGTAGCTATGAGTTATAGTTATCTCTGTATACTTTTAAAACACAATGAGAAAAACAATTACTCAGTTTTGAAACTGAATTTTTATTTAGGAATTTTTTGTTACATAGCTAGTACATTATACTTTTATTTTATTGCATATTTAAGGTAAATATACTATATCCATCTAACAAGATTGTAAACTCATGTGTTCAGAGATAATGTCCTCTCTTTTATAGTCAACAATTCGTACTATGGTGCTTAAAGATTAATTGTTGACATGTTTCAAATTAATGAGCTATAACAACCTCCCTAGATCCTAATTATATATTGTTCTAAATAAGAAATAATGAGTTCAGTTTAATATACTTTACTACCGAAAAATAAAGACTAATTAAAGCATTTATAACACCAAGTTGTGGAGGAAATAAAATTGTGAAAAGTTTACTGTGAAGAATACGTAAAATAAATATGTCTTGGTTAACTAGTTATTAGTGGAAAACCTAAGTAAGGAGAATGTTGTGGTTTTTACAATATTCCTTGAAGAGATGAAAGACCTCAGAATCTTTATTGAAGACAAAAGAAGAAACTATCAGAAAAAAAAAATATGGTGGCAGAGATGCTATAGGCTGAAAATGTTATGTATAAAAAAAAGAAGAACTAAAGTAGTTTTAAAATTTTTGAAAAAAATATGGTGAGAAGAATCAGTCTACCTGGTTTTAGATTCTACATGGCTGTAATAATGGAGCCTGTATAGTATTGGCAGAGGAACAGACACATAAATCAATGAAACAGAATAGAAACCCAGAAGCAGACCCACACAAAGAAGCCCAATTGATTTTGGGGAAAGGCGCAAAAGCAACTCAGTGGGGGAAATCCGTGGGATGTACGGCTAAGCAAGGAGTTCTCACACCTGAAACCCAAAACATGGTGCATAACAGGAAAAATGGATACACTTTACAATTAAAAATTTTTTCTCTGTAAAAGATGCTGCTAAGAGAATAAAAAGAAAAGCTAGAGAGTGGGAGAAAATGTTTACAAACTCGAAGGGCTCATATCAAGATGATATAAACACTCTCAAAACTCAACAGTAAAAAACGGCAATCAATCCATTAGAATATGAACCCAAAATACAAAGGGACATTCTTACTAAATAAGATATCCAGCACAGGTGAAAAATAAGCACATAAAAATGCTAAACATCGTTAGTCATTAGAAAAATGCAAATTACAACAACAATGAGGTATTACTACATACTTTTTGAAATGACTAAAGCAAAAAATAGTGACAGTACCAAATGCTGCTGAGGATGAAGAAAAACTTAATTGGTCAAACATCACTGGTGGGAATGAGAAATTATACAGCCTCTCTGCAAAACAGTGTGACAGTTTCTTATAAACTAAACATGCAACTGCCATGTAACCCAACAATTTCATTTACCCCAGAGAAAAGGTTGTATCTGTTCACACAAACCCCTATACACAAATGCTCATAGCAGCTTTATTTAAAATTGCTCAGAACTAGAAATACCTTAGATGTCTGTTGATGAAAATGCATGGTTAAACAATGTGCGGTATACTCATACCACGGATGCCGTATAGCAATGAAAAGGAACAAACTACTGATACATGCCACAACCTGGATGAAGCTTCAGAGAATTATGCCAATTGGAAAAAAAAAAAAAAAAAGCCAATCCCATAAGCTTACGTATTCTTTGATTCTATTGATAAAACATTCTTTGCCAGGAGCAGTGGCTCATGCCTATAATCCCAGCACTTTGGGAGGCGGAGGATGGCAGATCACCTGAGGTCAGGAGTTCGACACCAGCCTGGCCAACATGGTGAAACCCCAACTCTACTAAAAATAGAAAAATTAGCTGGGTGTGCTCGGGAGGCTGAGGCAGGAGAATTGCTGAACCCGGGAGGCTGAGGTTACAGTGAGCTGAAATCATGTCACTGCACTCCAGCCTGAGCAACAGAGCAAGACTCTGTCTCAAAAAACTAAAATAAAACATTTTTGAAATGACAACATTATAGAAATGGAGAACAGATTAATAAGTGCCAGTTGTTAAAGAGGAAGTGGAGGCTGGAGGAAATTTGTGTAGCTGAAGAAGGATAAGATGAGGGATGCTGGTGGTGATGCAAATATTCTGCACCTTTAATGTATATCCTGGCTTTATATTGTATCACGATTTTGCAAGTTGTGCTACTAAAGGAAATCAACTAAAGGGTAAACAGGATCTCTCTATATTATTTCTTACAACTGCATATGATACTATAATTATCCTAAAATGAACACATTAGCTAAAAATATTAAATATTATACATTACTTACAAAGCAATTGTTTATTTTTAGAAATAGTATGATCAAGAATTGTTTATAATAAAAATACTTTTAGGTTCCCTCTAAATTAATCAGAAAGTTTAAGAAGCCAGAATACTCTATTGGTCTCAGCTGGTATAACAAAAAGCAAGGGTGTCTGTGTCTGGGCAGACCTAGTCCTAAATCTCAGGTCAATTTTGGAACTGTTATTTAAGCTCTCTGAGAAGTGGATATTGTGTTCATGATGTGCAGATAATAACACCCATTTCACTGAGTTGATATGAGATCTGCACGAGATATATTATGTAAAGCACAGAGAACATTGCCTAGCAAATTGTATGGCTCAACAAATGTTAGTTCCTATCTCTTCCCCATGCTGAGTAATGGGAACTAACTTTATTTTACACATAAATCCAAATGCAAGAAGAAGAGGAATGCTAGGCTATGTCTGCACTACAAATTACTTCGGGAAAAGAAAATTAAGATGACTTCTAAGGATGAAAAATAATCTTCCCAACAGAGTTCAAAAGGACTAAGAAATGGTCTCTAAGGGGAAAGCTTTCATTAAACAGAAAAACATAAAAGAGGTGACAGTCCTGCCCTGAGAGGTTAATGGCCAATTTGACCTATTAGGTGTTTACTGCATTAAGTTTATTTGTTGCCCTGAGTACAAACCACTAAGGGGACATTAGAAATGGGGAAGGACTGTCTTCGCTATAGGCATTCCTTCTAGATTTTTTTCTTTTGCCAACTGGTCCTGACACAATGTTTCTGGCGGTGATAAACTAACCTCTTTTGACCTTCAGCCTTCCCTAGGATGGCAGGATATTGAAGGAAATATATATTTGTAGTTGTTGGTAGTGAGGAAAAATATAAGACAAACTTCAGGTGCAATAAAAGGGAGTTGAAGTAGGAACATCCAAAAATTAATTTCCTGGCTCCAAGTGTTATTGGATTGTAGCTCAACAATCCACCTGGGACATGTTAGAAGCATATCATGGAAAATAGGTGAGCTGAGTGGTTGGAAACACCAAATGATGAGTAATGGAACAATATCTGTATCGGCGAGGATCCAAGTAACCTCTGGATGCTTTATTTGTCTGTGTCTATGGTGCAGGAGATTTTATGTTGCCTGCTGTCCAACTGCCTCAAATGAATCAGCTGTTTAGAAAGCTTGTTTGCATTTTAATAGGAGACTCAGGCATCTGTTCCCAGCACCTAGTACCTCCTACAGTATGCTTGGGGCTCTCCTGGAAGCTGCTTGTTGATTTGTATATGGGCTTGCTTGTCTCATCAGATTATCAGAATTAACTGGGCAAAATCAGAGTTCAAACTGGATTAAGACATCAAGAAAATGCTGCTAACCAATTAATTTCTCTTCTCCCAGATCAGAAAAAAACTATAGATCCAAGATACTTCATAAATGTAAATAATTAGCCCTACATATTTGTGCACACATTACAATTTATAAAACATTTCTTTAAATGCTGTGTTTAGATCCATGTGAACTCCTTGTAAAGTAGGCAGAGCATATGTTATTACACAAATAATCATCTACAGATGAGGAAACTGAGGCTCGAAGAAAATGATTGCCTAATGTCAATGAAGAACAAAGTCAAAGCTAAGTATTCTGACCCCCAGAATACCACCAATATGTAACCCATAGCCAAGAATACACAAGCATTTTGAAGCTGTGAGTGTTTGTCATTATTCTTTGCAATTTCTTTTTCTGTGGGAATGGAAGGTTAATATGGCATTGACTACGATGATATAGCTCTTTAGAAGGCTCTTTGGAAAGTACACATTCAGTCATGGTCCCAGGCCTGCAAGAACTTTAATCTGGTTTGGGAATAGACATATAATCATTGAATCTTTTACAACTCCCAAAGGAGATATCTGAATGTATGTTGAAATGACAGCAGAGAAAAGACTGCTAGTGAAATTCCAAGTAATTACATGTTATTAGGCACTAGAGAATATGCAGAAGGTTTTGTCATGAAAGCTGCTCACAGGCAAAGATGTGCAAAATGACAGGACTTACGGACAGAGGAGGAAGTGAGGCAGGAGATTCCAATGAAGATATAGTCTGAGCAGACATATGCGGTGGGCTATATGTTTTAGCACCAGAATAATGGGTACTAGAGGCTGAAATGAATATTGTAGAGTGGATTTAAGAGAGGTAGCTCTGAAACCAGATTGTTGGAGTTCAAATCTCCATCACTCACTGAGCAAGTTATATGACAGTTTCTCCATCCATCACTGGGGATGAGAATAGTACCAACCAACTTCACAGAATTTTGTGATAATTAAATGGGATGGTACATTTAAAAATCCTTCATTAAAATAGTACCTATACTTAGTTGCCATTTAAAAACAAAACAAAACTGTGTTATCGCTTTAAAAAAAAATGTCAGGAGCTAAGGAGGTGGTCAGATTTGGGAGTATCATGAGAGTGAATATATGATTTTTTATGCAAATCTTTTAGCCTTTGAAGTGAAAGGGTCTGCTATGGACAGTCAGCATAGAGCAATCGATGGCTGGCACAATCCAGGTGTGGTGGCCTTGTATACAGAAAACCTCACTCTAAATTTTTTTGTTGTTTATTCAAACATCCCAGTTATGTCACAAACTTTCATGATTAAATAGCACTACAGAGGTCTGGATCTTGTAAGCATTTTCCATAATACAATCCAAAGTGTTGAGTTTTGGATCAAGAATGTCCAAAAGAGAAAGGATCTTAAAAATCACCTAATATTCCTTCTACATTTTCAGTTTCAGGAGGAATCCCATTGAATTCAGGTGCTGATACAATGCCTGTGGTTTCATTAGGCAACATCTATATAAAGTCCAGTTAGAACTGGACAGGAGTAGCTTACGCACTCTAGTGGAGACCATTTTACAGATTTCAAATTATTATCAAAGTCCAGGGCTTTTTATACAGATGAGGAAATGGCTCCAGAGTAGCTAAGGGCCATATTCAAGATTTCTTAACATCCAGCGTGGTTTGTTTTTAACACAACAGTGTTTCCCAAAATATGTTTTATGCAGCATGAGTCCTGCAAGATGCTCTCACAGGGAGGGAGGAAGGGCAAGGAAGAGCATGACTGAATAAGCTTTGGGCACGATGCATATTACATTATACTTTTGAAAATTCAGAATATACGCTAAGTACTCTGAGAAGTCCTTAGAAAACAACTTAATCTTGTTCAAACTAGCATTTCCCATATGTGCTTTACCGTAAAACCCTTTGTGAAATATTAACGTTCTGCATAATTAGTGTTCTGATGTTACATGCTTTGCAAAGGACTACACTATACAATTTAGTACCACATGAAGAATTTCCAAACCAGTAAGAAGATGTAAACAGATTATTAGAACATTTTTGCCTTTCAAATAGATTTACATGTAGTCATAAATCAACATCTTTCCAGTCAAATTCATGCTTATGGTTGTTTTAAGTAACATATTTAATAAAGCTTATTTTTGTATAAGAAAGATAACTCATACACCCAATTGATCATTTCTTTTTCATTGTTGAATAGTTTGCTTTAGCTTCTGTCAAAGCAGCAATATTATAGGATAAAATAATTCTGCTTTGATTAAATATTTTAGAACTTTGAAAAAAACAGGGAGAAAATACTTTAATATTTATTCAAACCTATAGAGTGATGAGGACTTTGGAATTTTCAAAGCAATGGGACAATTCATAAAAGGAAAAGGATTAACTGTGTAAAATGTTATATTTTCACATATCAAAAAATCCAATTTAGGAAATGGTAAAAATAATTTACAGTTAAATATGACAGCAAGTGATAACTATGTTAGATAAGAAAATGACTCACATAAATAGAAAAAAGGCATACACACTTATAACTACAGAAGTCTCTAAGAGAACAATGGAAGTAGAAATAGAATGAATAAGGTCGCCACTTCACTTCTCCACATCCAGCATCTCCACAAGCCACACTTACCCCTGTATGTACCTATCCTGCTCAATCATTTTTCACCCACCTCTTTCCAGTCTCCATTACCGGCTACGTAATGGTTCTGAGTGATCTGCAACCTAGCGCTACAGCACCCACAGGAGTCATTATTAGTTATTTAATAATAGTTTTCATTCTCTGCAAGGGGACTTCTCCTTATGCCTAAAAGTCTATTGTTCAACTTAGAACCATTCAATTTGCAACACATATTTAAGAGCATATCATATACCAAAAAAAGGGACTTTTTGTAGACATAGTGACCTTGGAGAAAACGTCCTCCTAAGTGTAGCCTTCCAAGTTCCTAGGACCTCACTGCATTCAAGAAAGAGACTAGGGCGCCGCACGGTGGCTCACACGTGTAAGCTCAGCACTTTGGGAGACTGAGGTGGGCAGATCATGAGGTCAGGAGTTCAAGACCAGCCTTGCCAATATGGTGAAACACTGTCTCTACTAAAAACACAAAAATTAGCTGCGCATGGTGGCACGTGCTCCCCAGCTACTCCAGAGGCTGAGGCTGAAGAATTGCTTGAACCTGGGAGCCGGAGGTTGCAGTGAGCCAAGATCGTGCCACTACATTCCAGTCTGGGTGAGATTCTGTCTCCAAAAAAAAAAAAAAGAGAGAGAAAGAGACCAGAAAAAACTTTTATCTCGAACAGTCACCCCTGCTCTCTGTTGGTAGTACTTGACTAGCTTGCTTTCACATTTCTAGTACTGCCTTATGAAATCTTCAGTGTCCATCTTCTGAGAAGACATAGCTCCTAGTAACATGAGACAGTCTATCATCCTCTATCTGAGGCACACATGTCAATCAATCTTCTCCTATGTTTCCCAGAGAGGTAATTTAATTACAATTCCTGGCTATCTCTATCATCAACTGCTGCATAATAAACCACTTCCAAATTTTGTGTCTTAAAACAACAATTTATTATTATCTCTCAAGACTCTGTGGGTTGACTGGGGCTTGCCTTATGTCGTTCTTGCTTGGGTAGCTCATGCAACTGGAGCCCATAGTGGCTGAGACTGGTGCCATGTGTAGGCCACAGTGGGCTGAATGTGAAAGACGGCTCACTCATGTGTCTGATCCCTCAGTGCTCTTCCATGTGACCTCCCTTTAGGTAGCATAATCAGGTCTTCTTATATAGGGTCTCACTTACCCAGAAGGGAGTGTACCAAGAGCCAGTGTTCTCTCAGGGGAGAAAGAGGAACTGGAATCATTGCTAACTGTAGCTAGTTCCAGGCATTAGAGAATAGCTTAGAGTATTTCAATAAAAGCACCGCAAAATGTCGAGGGCCCCTGAAGAATAAAGCTCTGAACAGGGGCCTCATTGCCTAAAGTATTCTATCATCAAAGCTCTTACATTGGCTAGTATCATGCATTTGAGACCTTAAATCTGAATCTGTTTTTGCCAGATGTTAACAACAAAAAAATTACCTGTCAGCATTCAGTAGACTGGATTGAGTAAATGTACCACCAGTAGGAATTCAAAGGGAGGCTTATTAAGATGCATCTGACTATAAGAACAAATTAGTTGCTTGAGGTGTAGTGCTTATGAAGCCATGATGTATGCCACTCAGTCCCAGAGTAGTGTCACAGGTAAAAGAACACAGACTGGGATACTAGAGTAATTTTGAAATAACTGAAGTTATTTATATTTTTCAAGTTTCAATGATTTAGGAAACTTCTTAAAGCTTATTACCATATCTGCCTAAATACAATGTTTCACATACTTGCAAATCTCCATTTCCTTCCCTGTCTACCACAATTTTACCTTTCTGTCCTCCCCTTTCCCTCAAGTCTGCTCAGTAAGGATAAGAAAAGGTGTTGAAAGATAGGGCTCACCTTGGAGTGCAGAGTGGAGTGAAGAATAAAACAAGCTGCTCTCCTCTTGATCAGAGTAGGCCAAGTGATGTGGCAAACCACTGCAAGATCTTAGTGGTGTGAGGCATTAAGGTTTGTTTCTTACTCAATGAAGTCCTTATTAACCAATGCCATTTGCAGGGAGGAGGAAGCTTACTGTGCTCTACATGACACTCAAGAACCCCGACTCTTCCCATCCCCAACCACCTTCCCCCGTTTTTGAGTCCTCCACTGGCTCCTCTGCATCCATGCAGCATGGAAGGAATGAGATTGGCCTCAATGGAGATGAAAACGAGCTCCAGGGTTGAGGTAGGTTCCTCTTAAAATAGGCCAACTTCCAATCTTCAAGCTTCTAGCTTTGTGGTGGTGGGCATTGGTGGATATCATTATGTTCGTTCCACTTAACTTTCTTCTCCCTTTTCCCCAATTTCAAAATTAGGTCTATGAAACTAGAATTTAGTTTAGAGAAAGTAGTGTTAGGTACTGATACACTTAAAAAAAAAAAAGAAATATAACAAAAGAAAGTATTTTATCTTATTGGGGTAACAAATGTTATACAAATCATGAGTGTTTTTAAAAGTTGAGAAAAATATGGTCCATAGTGTTTGCGGAAGGAGGTACTAATTTTTATGAGGCATCTGATGGCACTGCCTTCAGAAATTGCAACAGCAATGCTTTAGGATTCAGGAGTCAGCCGGGCGCGGTGGCGCGTGCCTGTAGCCCCAGCTACTCAGGAGGCTGAGGTGGGAGGATCGCTTGAGCCCAGGAGTTCTGGGCTGCAGTGAGCTATGCTGATCGGGTGTCCGCACTAAGTTCGGCATCAATATGGTGACCTCCCTGGAGCGGGGGACCACCAGGTTGCCTAAGGAGGGGTGAACCGGCCCAGGTCGGAAACGGAGCAGGTCAAAACTCCCATGCTGATCAGGATTCAGGAGTCAGAGGTGAAATCAGAGACAGGAGAGTGGGCTTGCAGATATTTTAGGGCCATAGATGTTGCTGGAAACTTTCCTGATATCCATGTGGATCGCTCAGTGCTACAGCAACCCCACATAGCAGACAGCATGACACCCATACTGTGCTCAGGATCTGCTGACTGTCTGACAGAACACAGAAGGGTGCAAGCTGTGTCTCAGGTCAAAACTTGTCCTCAAGATCCAGCATTAGGGTGTTGGAATGCAGAGGTAAAAGAAAATTGGTAAGAAGAATAAGCAACTTTTGTATTAGGAATAGAAACAAAAGGGGACAAATGTTTTAAGAAAGATCCAAAGCAGGTATGTGCTACTGTCTACAAACCCGTAAAATTCTCCACGTTGGGAGGTGATTTTTTTTTTTTTTTTTTTTTTAGACGGAGTTTCACTCATGTTACACAGGCTGGAGTGCAATGGCGCGATCTCGGCTCACCGCAACCTCCGCCTCCCGGGTTCAGGCAATTCTCCTGCCTCAGCCTCCTGAGTAGCTGGGATTACAGGCACGCACCACCATGCCCAGCTAATTTTTTGTATTTTTAGTAGAGATGGGGTTTCACCATGTTGACCAGGATGGTCTCGATCTCTTGACCTCGTGATCCACCCGCCTCGGCCTCCCAAAGTGCTGGGATTACAGGCTTGAGCCACCGCGCCCGGCTGGGAGGTGATTTTAATGCTTCAGATGCCACTTGCCAAGAGAATGGCAATCTGCACCCAACTATAAAATACATAGGGTCATGATTAATATCTCAATGAGCAATTTTCTCCTGATTGAGTTTTAAGATGCGTAGACAATTGTCAAGGATTGACAATCACTGTAGAGAAGTTAAACTCAAGGCATTTTATTCCTCTCCTTTATTCTCCACATCAGGAAATGGCAATCTATGATCTGTGGGCCAAATCCAGCCCACCACATCTTTTTGTACATGAAGGTTGACTGGAGCACAAGCATAGTCATTTGTTTATGTATTGTCTACAGCAGCTTTCATGCTACAATGGAAGAGTTGAGGACATGTGATGGAAACCAGTTGGTTCCTTTAAAGCCTAAACTATTTACTCTCTGACCCTTTACAGAAATTTTTGCCAATATTTGCCTATGTCACTTCTCAGAAAAAATTCATTTTCTGCCTTTTTGTGTGAATAGTAATTCTAACATGCTTCTACAGTGTAACTTACTGGGCTTTGGGACACAATATTTTACTTGGAAATTATACCAAGTAAGAAAATTATTTTATTGGACATTGTGGCAGTGGTGGTATTTTATTCTGTGATTTGCTTATTCAATTTGAATATTGTATCTGCTGTGATTTAAAGCTTGTTTTATCCTGTATTTGGTTTTCATTTTTCTTTGTTCTATGACCTCTAATGAAGACCTCTCTGCCCCACAGATTATAAAAAGTACAAATCCGAGAATGTCCCACGAAAAATGAGGTGTAGTGGAAGGAAATTAATCCTGGTGCAAAGTGGATCACTGTAGTGCGTATGGGATCTTCTCAGGCTTGTCAAGTTGAGAGGTCTCTTTAGGGATTTGGGGCTCAAGCAACAGCAACTTTGGGTAGCTACTGTAACACTCACTCACTGTACACTTACCATGTGCTGCTCTTCAGGGTAAGCACGTTCTGTATGCTATCTCATCTAACTTTTATGATATGATATATTTTAAGGTTGATTTTGTTATAAAAATATTGCAGATAAGGAAACAGATGCCAAGAAATGTTACATAATTTGCCCAAGGCAACGTAGCCAGTAAATGACAAGCCATAGTTTGACCCCAGTCAAACTGACTTCAAAATCTATGCTTTCACTAATTATGTTATATTAACTGAGACTTTTATACAATATGCAAATGAAAAAAAATGTTTTGGAGGAATTTTATCTAAACACTCTCTATGGATGTGTCACATTAAAGGCAATATGGGGGTTTTCTTTTTTTATTTGCTATTTTCAACATTATATTTAAAACACATTTATTATTTTGAGCATATAAAAATAAAATGGAAAAATAGAACTGAATATGGTTGTCCCAGGGTCCTTAGCAGGGCATGTGTGGTCTGGATCCAATTCCAGGCTTCCAATAACTAGCTTCTAGGGTAAACTTTCTTCTTTCTCACCTCCCTTGGTCATTCTGTATCTCATTCTCTATGATTATTTGGATCAAATGAAAAAGTACTTTTAATTTCATATGTAACTAATACAATTAAAATAGTCAAGGAAAGAAAGAACCCGCTATCATCCTATCACAGGTGTACAATCAAGTTGATTTTCCTATTTTCTGATATGTTTTGCCCCCTTCTTCAACTTTTTCCAGCAAGGTTAATTGAGCCCACCTACAAATACTGACTGTATTCGAGAATAATTTTTTTTTGCAGGAGAATTTTAAGTCCAAACTCTCCTGAAAATGTGTGCTCTCTGAAAAGGAAACTACTATTTTAATTTTTAACACATCATGGATGTGTTTCTTTTAAAATCCATTAAAATTGTGCTTAATCAGGTTTTCCCATGCAGTGCTGGGGTTATGCTTATTATATTATGCTGCTAACATGGATAAAGTCATGCTTTCTTAATGTTTATCATAATAATCTCTTTTAGCATGTTGAGAGACAGTTTAATTTAGGAAAATGTCAACTTTAGCGTTACTTATGATTTTATAAAAGGAGCCAGGATCAACATATCATGTCTAATGAGGAAACCACTTACTGTTTGCACAGTGGTAGATGGCTGAATAGGAGATAAAGTTTGGAAGAACCTCTAAGAAGTGGATTCATAATGTCCACTGGACAAGTTGTGTCACCTTGACACTGGAACTGTTTTACCTAAGTTTGGGCCATAGAAACTGACAGATACTCTCTATCTAAAAGGTAAGAACCCCAGACGTAAAGGAGGAAGAATACTGAAATTCCCCAGTACCCAGCTCTTCCTCAGACACCTTCAATGCTCTCTAATTACTCTAGAACAGGGTATCTTGAAGTGTGGTCCCTGGAAATAATCAGCATCACCACTTAGACATTGCTAGAAGCTCAAATTCTCAGTCGTGCCTCAGGCTTACTGAGTCAGAAACTGTGGGTGGGTCACAGACATCTGGCCACCAAGTCTTCCAGGTGATTACGATGCATGCTAAATTTTGAAAGGAGTGGGTTCATTTGCATTTCTAACATCCCAGTGATGTTGCTGCTGATGTCACTTTTTCAGGAACCATATTTTGAGAACCACTGCTCTAGAATCTAGAATAGGTTTCTCAACTTTGGTATTGGCATTTGAATCAGATAATTCTCTATTGGAGAGAGCTGTCCTGTATAGTACTGGATATTTAGCAGTGTCCTTAATCTCTACCCACTAGAAGCTGATGTTATCTTCCCAATCATGAAAACAAAAATGTTCCCAGATATTTCCAAATGTCCCCTGGGGGTCAAAATTATTCCCAGTTGATAACCACTAATCTAGAACGTTGATTTCCAAGTTCAGTCTCAGAATCAGCTGAGAAACTTTTAAAAATTACTGATGTCTAGATTCCAAAACTAGAAACATTTTCTACCCATTCAATAAACATTTATTATGTATATATTTGTGTTTTTATTTTAAAATAATGTTAAATTGACAGGAGAGTTGCAAATAGTACAGTGTTCCTGTATATTCTTTATCAAACATCCTCTAATGTTCACATCTTATGTAATAACAGCATATTTATCAAAACTGAAATAGTAATATTGATACAATATCATTAATTAAATGTATAGGCCTTATTCAAATGTATCCCATTTATCCACTCATGTCCTTTTTTCTTCCAGGATCGAGTTCAGGATACCACATTGCAATTGTCCTATCTTGTTAGTCTCCTTAAATATGTGACTTTTCTCTTGTCTTTTATGATCTTGACACATTGAGAAGAAATTGTTAGATATTTTTAAGAATATTCTTCAGATTGGGATGGTCTGATGTTTTTTCATGCACAGACTCAGGTTGTAGGTTTTGAGAAAGAATACCACAAAGATGATTTGCTTTTATCATTGTATCCTACCAAAGGACTCATGATATCAATATGCCTTATTCTTGGTGATGTAAGCCTTGATCACTTGATAAAGATGATGCACCTAGACTTCCCCACTGCAAAATTGCTGTTTTTCCCTGTCCATACTCTGTTAAAGTGAATCACTATGTACAGTTCACGTGCAAACAGTAAACTAAGTGCTGCTTCCAAGAGAGATAGTAAATAATTCATGACATGTTAAAACCACCAAAGTAATTAACAACTTTAGAGGGAGATACCATTTGTCCTTACAAATTTCCCACCAATTTTAGCATTCATCAATTTATACTGTCTGTAACATTTATTATTGTGGCATTCTAAGTGTGATTTTCAGTTTGCTTTTTCCTTCCACATTTATTAATTGAAACTCTTCATAAGGAACAGTTTTCTTTTCTCTTGCATTTGTTTAGGTATTCTCCATTTATTTATATCAGTGTGAGTTCATGAATATTTACTTTATTCTTTGGGTTAGAATCCAATGCTGTTGTTTATGATGTTTGCTCAGCTTTGGCCATTGGGAGTTCTTTCAAAATAATGCTTGTTTTCCTTTAGCATAAGCTCATCTTTTTTCTTTTTCCTTTTCTTTCTTTCTTTTTTAAAATAACACCTGTATACTTACTGGCACTAAAAGATTCTCTCCTTCCCCTATCTCTAGAATCAGCCATTTCTCCAAGGAGCCTCGGCTGCTTCAACTGGAAAGTGGTATTTAGAAACCAAGATCTGGGTACTGAATGTACTCATAGTTACTGGGGTGTCACTGATATCTAGGCTGTTTCCATCAACAGAGCTAGGAAATTTATGTATGTGTACAAATCTGTATATATCTATATTTTTGCATCTGTCTACCTGGAGTAGATGTGTGTGTATGTGTGTGTGAGAGAGAGAGAGAGATTACAGCATAAACATAAATCCATATTGACATCTTCTACGCTAATTCACAGAGTTCATTGTAGGCTTCCTCTCCCCTCTCCTATATTTACTTATTTGTAACTTCTTTTTTTGACAATAAGAAACCTGCTTCCTATGATCTGTAATTTGTTTATTTATTTCTGTGTTTATCCCAATTATAGCAGTTTTGGAATTGCTAAACTGTATTCTTGTGAAAAACAAATTTATAATTAGGCTACAGTATTTGTTATATTTTTATTTTTGTCTTTAGTTTTATAATATCCAAACAAAACACTGTTTTCTAAAGTTAGTTAGGCCAGCTCTTTTTGCTCTCTTCCTACATCTTCAGTGAAACTACATCATACATTTGTGATAAAGTTAAATTCATTTATTTTAGTTTTTATTTGGTCCTAGGATCTACTGATCCAATGGAGGTATTTTATTAATTTCCATATAGTTAAATTTACTCTCTGTCATATATTGTGCAATGGGTTTTGACACATGCATAGAATTATGTACAATATATAACAATTTATTATCCTAAAATATTGTTTTTGTGACCCTTTGTAGCCAAATCCTCCCACAACACATATAAACTCTATCTCTTTTTGTTTCTATAGTTTCACCTTTTATTGGCTGGGCACAGTGGCTCATGCCTGTAATCTCAGAACTTTGAGAGGCCGAGGCGGGAGAATTACAAGGTCAAGAGTTCAAGACCAGCCTGACCAATATGGTGAAACCCCATCTTTACTAAAAACACAAAAATTATCCAGACGTGGTGGCAGGTGCTTGTAATCCCAGTTACTCAGGGGCTCAGACAGGAGACTTGCTTGAACTTGAGAGGCAGAGGTTGCAGTGAGCCCAGATCACATCATTGCACTCCAGCCTGGGCAACAGAGCAAGACTCCGCCTCCAGAAGAAAAGAAAAGAAAAGATATATAGCATTTTGATTCTGGTTTTTGTATTTTGTTTTTTGTTTTTGGCTTAGCAGAATGCATTGAGATTTATCCATAATGTTGTGTGAATCAATAGTTCCTTCTGTTTTATTGCTGAGTAGCATTTCATGTAATGGATGTACCAGAATTTTCATCCAAATTTTATCCATTCACCTGTTGAAGAACATCTTGTTACTAGCTTTGATTGTAATAAATAAAGCTGCTTTGAATATTTGTGTACAGGTTATTACATAAACATATTATTTCAATTTTCAGTTCACTTGGTTAAATAATGAGGAATGACGTCACTGACTCATACGATAAGTGTATGTTTAATTATATAAACTGTTTTCTAAAGTGGCTGTACCATTTTTCGTTTCCCCCATTAGTAATTAGAATTCCTGTTTCCCTACTGTGTCTTCTTATCAGTGTTTGGTATTGTCAGGAATTTTCCTTATAGGTGTATATTAGTCATGGTATGTCATTGTAGTTTTGATTTGTTAGTCCGTCCTGACTAATTTATCTGACATTTCATATCTTCTTTAGAGAATTATACGTGTATACATTTTGCCCCTTTTTTTGTTGGGCTGACTTCTTCTCATTGTTGGGTTTTAAGAGTTCTCTATGCAGTTTAACCATGTGTCCTTTACCCTTATGTGATTTGTACATATTTTCTCCATCTGTAGCTTATATTTTCATTCTCTTAACAGTGTCTTTCATAGAACAAATGTTTTTAATTTTAATGAAGTCCAATTTATCCTCTTTTCTCCATTTATTACTTACACATTTGGTGTTGCATCTAAAAACTTATCACCAAACCGGAAGTTACACAGATCTTCTATGTTTTCAACATTCGTGTCATATCTGAGCTAGTTCTGTTGATTGCCTTGCCTCTTAAAAAATACGCTTATTTGTCTTTCTCTTATTTCCTTATGTGTCTTATAATTTTTGGTTGAAAATCAAACATCTTGTAGTGCAGCAGCAAGTGAAGTAAATAATTTTATGCCTTGAAACAGGTAAACTTTTTATTTTTGCTAGAAATTGGCAAAAGAATATTGAGACAAGTAGCCAAAACCTGCGCTGCATTTGAGTTTTGGTGTTGCTATGTTTACATTCGGTCCACCACAAGCTTAAAAAAAAATTCCTCTAGCAATATTTTCCATTTAGGGTAGGGACTGGTTGACCAGATTTTTTTCCAGTGATGGTTTCACTTATAGCTTTAGTTCAGTTCTTTTTTACTCTCCTGCCTCTAGATGCATTAGGTCCTTCCTATGCTCTTGACCTCCCTTAAACCAGCCTGGTGCCTGTGTGTGGGAGGGAAGGGGTTGTAGGTGTAGTGTTCACTGTGGTCCAGTTTCATTCTTAGGCAAACATTCTAATCCTGGACTTCAAAGGTAGAGCCTCTATATCTTTCTTTGTCAGTTGGGGAAGGATAGGTAGGGATCCCACTCCTCTTCCAATGGCAGTGTTCTAGCCACAGGACACATCTAGAGGTCTGTTTCCGTTCTCTTCTCCCAGCTGCACTGGGTCTTAACCTGTGCCCTGAGGGCAACAAACTTTAACTCTTTCCCACATAGCCTTAAGGTTTTTGTTACACAGGGGAAATAAAGGATAATAATCCAGGTGGAGCTCTGCCCTTTGCTCGAAAGCTTATTTTGAGCAGCTGCTGTTGCTTATTCCAAATCTTTACCACAAGAGTTGTTTTATCCATACTCTCACCATATCCCTAGACTTTTTTTTGGAAGAAGCTCATAGAAATGTGAAGAAGAGTCTGTGAGTGGATATAAATGCTCTTAGTTTTAGTGGCTCCCAAGGGCACTATAATCGTATGCTGGCCCATAGTCAGTAATTTGTTAACATTTTTAGGTAAAATTTTTAGCTAACTTCTTCTTGCTTGTTTACATGGCATCTGGCATCTGCCACAAGCACTTTCACCCCATCTTTCTTTGCAGAAACCTTTTTATCTGAGATTTAAAGTAGGTGGTTGTCTTACAATATGATCTTTTTGGTAGATTCAAGAAAGTTGTGGTTTTACAAGTTATTTAGCTTTTTTAATTGTCAAAGTAAGATCTATGCTCTTTCTAACTTTCTACATTCTAAGTGGAAGCTGGTATTTTCCATTTTGTTTTGTGAAAAAGAGAGAACCATTAAAGATTTTTAAAGCTAGTCTGTGAAAAGTTCACACCTATATTTTTAGGAGAAAAAATAATATTCTGGTTGCACCATGCAGAGTTGAGGATACTAAAGGTTTGCAGAGAAATTAGAAGGGTATTACAATAATGTGGACAAAAGATGAACAAATCCCAAACACAGGATGGCCTGGGACAGAAAGATAAAGATGTATTTGAAAAATTTAGGATCCCACAAAACTTCCTGACAGATTGTGAACATGGGTGCCTATAGGCATATTCATGCACTTAAAAGTGCTAGAGTGTGGTCTACAAGAGAGATAAGATGGTGCCCATATTTTTACCTAGACAAGGAGGATGGTGGTAAAAGAGTCAAGACAATATTGAGATTTTAAGTGAAGCAGAATTGTGAAGCGAATACATAGGTGGGTGTTATGTTGTGAAAACACGTGGTTAGTTCACTAAAAGGGCTGTAAACACACAAGACAGAGGACTGCAACATTAATTTTGGGCAAATCAGTAAATGGACACATAAAGAAAGAAATTGCAGCATCAATTTGGAACTATACCTGCTTAAGAATCAAAATGACTTCTTTATTTTTTATTCCAGCAAGGGCAATAGGTTTTGTCATATTTAAGAGTTCAGTGGGAATAATTTGTACAAATTGAAATGCCCCATAAAATGTGAGCAGTGTTGAACTACTGCAGCCTTTCCCTGGCTGAGATGCTGAGGCTCTTTCTCATGGCTCCCCCATCACTAGAATTCCCAAACACTGTGTGCTAATTGCATGGGCTGATTAGTATAAAATTTAATTTGTTATAATCTGCCATAGGCCACTTAATAAACCTAATATGTCAGCCTCAGGTTTGGGAACAATTAAGAGAAATTTATAGTGTGAAGGCATTTAAGGTCCTGGTAGGAAAGAAGAGAAATGTTTAATGTCAATTCCCTAATTCATCTTTCAGAAACCAAAAAGGGATTGTTAGATCATAAACATGTTAATATAACAGTGATTGTTATATGGAAAAATTATGGCCAATTGTTTATATCATGATGTCACGAACTTACCCCCTCCTTTCTCTCTCCTGCAAGTATTTATGGAGCTCCATTTTATCAGACCTCTATCTTTGGTGTTTCAAAGCAAAGATGAGAATCTTCCTTTTGAAAGAGTCATAGTCTACTGGGAAGATGGCCACAACAAACATTTGCTAATGTAAAATTATGGATGTTAATCTCAGTGGGACAGAAAAGAGAAGGAAGGAGCTATACTGACTTGAATTAGAATTGTAGAACTTACCAATTC
Source organism: Sapajus apella (assembly GCF_009761245.1). NCBI lineage: Eukaryota > Metazoa > Chordata > Mammalia > Primates > Cebidae > Sapajus > Sapajus apella. The sequence continues at coordinate 49,615,259 of NW_022436943.1, forward strand.
AAATAAGCATTGTTCTTCGAAATAATCACTTTGACAAAAGTATGTACTTCCCAATCATGTTCTAAGTACTTAAAACAGTTTAGAGACTTTGCTCTTGGAGTTATCTTCATAAAATATTTGTAAGTTATAAAAAGGCATTTCATGATTTTATTTTATTTTTATCAAATTATAATAACCAGCTCAATGTGAGTGTGTATGTGTGTGTGTGTGGTGTTTTCTGTTTGTTTGTTTTTTTGAGTAGGTGGCTAAATAGATGCCCCATGAAACATGCTTCTGTGGTCAAATAAATTTAAGAAAATCTACTCATGCTCTTCCCTCATTTGATACATATTAACAGATCCAATCTCTAAGAAGTTCTAGAGTAAACTTAACCTTGTAGACCAGTGCTTCCACAACTCACTCTATTTCATCAAATCTAAAATGTCATCTCTTATAAGATGCACCATTCATTTACATACTCCCTCCTTTTTTTGAGACAGGGTCTCACTCTGTCACCTAGGCTAAAGTGCGGTGGTACCGTCTTGGCTCACTGCAGCCTTAATCTCCCAGGCTCAATTGATCATCTCACCTTAGCCTCCTGAGTAGCTGGGACTACAGGTGTGTGCCACCATGCCTGGCTAATGTTTGGTATTTTTATTTTTTTAGAAACAGAGTTTTGTTATGTTACCCAGGATGGTCTCAGACTCCTGGCCTCCACCTGCCTTGGCTTCTTATAGTGCTGGGATTACAGGCATGAACCTCCACACCCAGCCCATGTATCTTAAAAAAAAAACCAAAACAGAAATACCAATTAAGACTCAATGCTTTCCTAAGATTTAAAAAAAAATTTTTATAACTTTTAGGCTTATTTGAAATATTTTTTTTTGCAAATCACTTAGACAAATATTTCATCATATATTATTCTTGAGGATATATATCTACACATATATGTATAGATATATATGTCATTTGAGATACTTCTAAAACTTTGTAAACAGACAAAATATCAACTCTTCTGAATCATTTTTTGCCCCAGAGGTGCTGATATCCACACTTTTTCACCAACATTCTTATCTGTACCATGGAGAATATTGGTGATGCAACTTTTTTTTTTTTTAATTGTACTTTAGGTTCTTGGGTATAGGTGCAAATCATAAAGGATTGTTGCATAGGTACATACATGGTAAGGTGGTTTGCTGCCTTCATCCCCCCATCTCCTCTATCTGGTATTTCTCCCCTTGTTAACCCTCCCCACCCTCCCCACCCCTGCTGTCCCTCCCCTAGCCCCCCACCAAGTGACTGCAGTGTGTGATGCTCCCCTCCCTGTGTCCACGTTTTCTAATTGTTCAACACCCACCTATGAGTGAGAACATGTGGTGTTTGATTTTCTGTTCTTGTGTCAGTTTGCCGAGAATGATGGTTTCCAGATTCATCCACGTCCCTATGTAGGACACGAACTCATCAGTTTTTATGGCTGCATTGTATTCCATGGTGTATATGTGCCACATTTTCTTTATCCAGTCTGTCACTGATGGACATTTGAGTTGGTTCCAGGTCTTTGCTATTGTAAATAGTGCCGCAATGAACATACATGTGCATGTTTCTTTATAATAGAACAATTTATAATTCTTTGGGTATATACCCAGTAATGGGATTGCTGGGTCAAATGGTATGGTCATGCAACTTCTTAAAGCATCTTTCACTACTGTCTTCCTAATGTTTATCCAAGCCACTGACACCTATTCAGCAGGTATTGATATATTTGTGTAGGGAAAACAGCATCAAAACGACCACCTATTCATAGTAGCCAAGATTTGAAAGCAACCTAAGTGTTCATCAACAGATAAATAGATAAAGAAAATGTGGTACATACACACAATGGAGTTTTAGCCATAAAAAACATGAGATCCTGTCATTTGCAACAACATGGATGGAACCGAAGATCATTAACTTAAGTGAAATAAGTCAGTCACAGGAAGATAAACATCATATGTTCTAACTTATTTGTGGAATCTATAAATCAAAACAATTGAACTTAAGGACATAGAGAATAGAAGGTTGGTTACCAGAGACTGGAAAGGGTAGCGTGGGGCTGGGGTGGGAATGGTTAATGGGTACAAAAAAATAAGACCTACTATTTGAATTGCACAGCAGGGTGACGATAGTCAATAATAATGTAATCATACATTTTGAAAAAACTAAAAGAATATCATTGGACTGTTTGCAACAGAAAGGATAAAGGCTTTGGGGTAGAGATGCCCTGTTCTCCGTGATGTAGTTACTATGCACTGCATGCCTGTATCAAAACATCTCATGTACCTGATAAATATATATAACTACAATGTACCCACAAAAATTAAAAATTTAAAATGAGAAAGAAAATCACCTGATAGTGATAGTAAGGTACATTTTAATTTTAGAGATGTTAACATTTGAAAGAAGAAAAAATTTGTTACAGAGCCAGTGAAAAGGATCATATGCTCACAAGTGTCCTTGTTCATAAATCCAATAGAGTGGTTTTTTTGGGAGTCTTTGAGAAAGCTGATCTATCCTGCTTGATCAAAGTTGGACTAAAGCTAATGATAACCAATCTCCTATGAAATAATGATTTAATCACTACCTATCATAGCAACATTAAACTCAGGGAGCTCAAAATGAAGTTCCTGGAAGACAGTACATGGTAATGGTTGTGAGTACAAAATCTACAACCAGCTGGTCTCAATTTGTATTATTTCTTGCCCACGTGTTAGTTAGAGAACATTACTTAGCCTCTCCAACTATCAACTTCTTCATCTTTAAAGTGGGGAGGCTAATGACACCTACCACATAGAGTTATTCTGAGGCTTAGATTAAAAAGAAAAAAGAAGGAAAGCTAATAAAGCTTTTAGCACAGTCACTGTCAGTAATCAACACACTTTAGCTATTGTTATTATTTTCTCAGGCATTCATGACAAGCAACCACCTTTCTCAATTTATCTATGAAAGAATCCTGGTTATTTCTGAAAATTAAAATTACTCCTAGAGGGTTAATAATTTATCAACAAGAAAAGGTTCTCAGCAATATGCTACAGGGTCTGATAATGATTACTGAAGTGTAGCAGTTTAAAAAATACTTTTGGCAATGACAGCGTTATCAAAATAAGCACATGGCCTCCCCCATACCTGTTATGAAAGTGACTAGAGCCAAATCATGAGTGAACTCCCATTTACAATTGCTACAAAGAGAATAAAATACCTAGGAATACAACTAACAAAGGATGTAAAATATCTCTTCAAGGAGAACTACCAACCACTGATCAAGGAAATAAGAGAGGACACAAAAGATTGAAAAACATTCCATGCTCATGGTTGGGAAGAATCAGTATTGTGAAAATGGCCATATCGCCCAAAGTAATTTATAGATTCAATGCTATCCCCAACAAGCTACCATTGACCTTCTTCACAGAACTGGAAAAAAAAACACTTTAAACTTCATATGGAACAAAAAGAGAGCCTGCATAGCCGAGACAATCCTAAGCAAAAAGAAAAATGCTGGAGGCATCACAGTACCTGACTTCAAACTATACTACAAGCCTACAGTAAGCAAAACAGCATGATACTTGTACCAAAACAGAGATATAGACCAATGGAACAGAACAGAGGCCTCAGAAGCAATGCCACACATCTACAACCAACTGATCTTTGACAAACTTGACAAAAACAAGCAACGGGTAAAGGATTTCCTGTTTAACAGATGGTGTTGGGAAAACTGGCTAGCCATATGCAGGAAGCTGAAACTGGACCCCTTCCTTACACCTTATATAAAAATTAACTCCAGATGGATTATGGATTTAAACATAAGACCTAACAGCATAAAAACCCTGAAGAAAACCTAGGCAACACCATTCAGGACATAGGCATAGGCAAGGACTTCATGACTAAAACACCAAAAGCAATGGCAACAAAAGCCAAAATAGACAAATGGAATCTAATTAAACTCCAGAGCTTCTGTACAGCAAAATGAACAATCGTTAGAGTGAACCAGAAACCAACAGAATGGGAAAAAAATTTTGCAATCTACCCATCTGACAAAGGCTAATATCCAGAATCTACAAAGAATTAAAGCAGATTTACAAGAAAAAAAAAAAAAAAAAAAACAACAACACAAATTCATTCAAAAATGGGTGAAGGATATGAACATACAGTTTTCAGAAGAAGACATTTATGTGGCCAAGAAACATATGAAAAATTGCTTATCATCATTGGTCATTAGAGAAGTGCAAATCAAAACCACATTGGGATACCATCTCATGCTAGTTAGAATGGTGATCATTAAACAAAACTAGAGACAACAGATGCTGGAGAGGATGTGGAGAAATAGGAACACTTTTACACTGTTGGTGGGAGTGTAAAGTAGTTCAACGATTATGGAAGACAGTGTGGTGATTCCTCAAGGATCTAGATACAGAAATTCCATCTGACACAGCAAACCCATTACTGGGTATATATCCAAAGAATTATAAGTCATTATGTTATAAAGACACGTGCACATGTATGTTCATTGTGGTGCTGGAATACTATACAGCCATTAAAAATGATGAGTTTTTGTCCTTTGTGGAGACATGGATGAATCTAGAAACCATCATTCTCAATAAACTGACACAAGAACAGAAAAACAAACACTGCAGGTTTTCACTCATAGACGGGGATGAACAATGAGAACTCTTGGGCACAGGGAAAGGAACAACACTCACTGAGCTAGGTCAAGGGGTAGAGGCAGAAGGGGCAGCAAGTGGTGAAAAGGAGAAGGATAACACTGGGAGAAATGCCTGATGTAGGTGATGGTGGGGGTGGTGGTGGGATGGAGACAGCAAACCACCATGGCATGTATGTACCTATGCAACAACCCGATGCAGGATGTGCACATGTACCCCAGAGCCCAAAGTACAATCAATCAATAAATAAATAGAAAGTGACTCGATTTATTTCCAAATAGCAGTGTGATTACTACCCTATCTCTTTGCACTGTAGGTAAATTGTATAGAAACTGGTTTTCTGTCTTCTGCATTCCATCTTTCTCACCTCCCGGGTCCAATCCATTTGAAAGTCTTATGAAAGACAGTATGAAAAACAATGGCAAAAAATGTTTGTTTCACTTCCTAAATGTATAATTTGGGCGATCCAATTAATCTTTTTGGGTGCTGGTTTTATCTATGAAATATGGATACTACAAATACCCACATCACAGAGTCGTTATTACTACTAGCATTGGCATTATCACTGTAGTATCATTTTCTATTGCAGCTGTAACAAATTGTCACAAACTTTGCAGCTTAAAATAACACAAATGTACTATACTCCTGTTCTGGAGGTCTAAATTACAAACTGGATCTCACTGGGCCAAAATCTAGGAGTTAGGGACACTGGGTTCCTTCTGGCGGTTCTAGGGCAGAATCTGTTTCCTTGCCTTTTCCAGTTTCTAGGGCTGCCTACATTTCTTCGTTTGTTGCTCCTTCCTCCATCATCAAAGTCAGCAATGCACCACTACATCTCTCTGACACTTCCTCTCTTGTCTCCCTCTTTCCCTCCTTGCAATTACACTGGGCCTACTGGAATAATTTCCTCATTGCAAGGCTCAGCTGATTAGCAAACTCAGTGCTTCCTTGTTATATAACATATCCACAAGTTCCAGAGATTAAGACAGGGAGCTCTTTAGAGGGCCATTATTCCACCTATCATTGTCACCCTAACGATTCGGTGTTGCTGCATAACACATTCCCTGAAAAGGTAGTAGCTTAAGGTAAGATTTATCACCTCACACTTTCTCTAGTTCAGAAATTTGGTTGCAACTAACTGGGTCCTCTGATTCAGGGCCTTTCATAGGTTGCAACCAAGGTGTCCACTGGGGCTTCAGTCATCTCAAAGCTTGACTGTGGAGGTGAGGAGGGGGATCTACTCCCAAGCTCACTCACGTGATTGCAGGCAGAATTCAGTTTTTCCTGGGCCATTATGCCATTAGCCAGAGATCTCCTCCCTTGGGTCCTTGCCACATGGGCCTCTCCCACAGAACAGCTCACAACATGGCAGATGGCCTCAACAGAGTGAGCAAGCACGAGAAGAAAGAGAGAGAGAGTGTGTACTAACAGTAAGTCACAGAGTTTTGTAATGAAATCTTGGAAATGATACTCTATAACCTTTGCCCCATTTTATTCATTAGAAGCAAGTCACTAGGTCCAGCCCATACTCATGGGGAAAGGGTGACACAACAACATAAACACCAGGAGGCAAAAATTGTTGGAAGTCACCTTAGAAGCTGGCACCCCACGCTTGCTATCGTTACTGTTGCTCATCTCTATCCTCTTCAATTCCTAACATTTTAGCCCAACCCTTTACCGACTTAATATATCAGCATATTAGGGATGGAGCCTAGGCCCCGTTTTTTTTAGAGTTCTCTCTGCGATGTTACGGTGCATTGCCGAGAGCCACAGTCCTCCCCTATGCCATTACAATAGTAATTTATTTATGATGCACCATGACTGAGTCATTCTTTATTCAAAATCCCTTCACAACATTTTGTGTCTTTTCTAGTAGAAAGTACAAGCTCCAGCCGGGCGCGGTGGCTCAAGCCTGTAATCCCAGCACTTTGGGAGGCCAAGGCGGGTGGATCACGAGGTCAAGAGATCGAGACCATCCTGGTCAACACGGTGAAACCCTGTCTCTACTAAAAATACAAAAAATTAGCTGGGCATGGTGATGCGTGCCTGTAATCCCAGCTACTCAGGAGGCTGAGGCAGGAGAATTGCCTGAACCCAGGAGACGGAGGTTGCGGTGAGCCGAGATCGCGCCATTGCACTCCAGCCTGGGTTAAAGCAGCTAAACTCCATCCTCAAAAAAAAAAAAAAAAAAAGAAAGTACAAGCTCCATACTCACTTAGAAGTGCCTCTCTAACTAATCGCTGCCTCTCCAGCTTTGCTTCCAGCTGTCTTCCCTCCCTCACAGCACCAGTTCCTTTAATGCCTCACAGTTCACATCCTTCCTAAGCACTGGGCTGCACCACACCTAAATAAAAACATCGTTTGCTTGTGTATGTTGCATGGAATTGTACAGTTATTAGACCCATGTTGTTCCCTGTAGCTGAAAGGCAGCCATTTTTTACCATCTTATAGCCATCAGTTTTATGAACCCATCTCAATTGGTTTATCCACTCTCTGATTAGATCTGATCTACTCTCAGTGTTTCTGCTATTAATGATATTGCTGCTATAAAATTATTATTTATGTCCATGAGTACATATGTGAAAATGTTTTTCTGGAGTATTCACATAGAAACGGATTTGTTGGCTTATTAGTATGCGATATTCAAATGTACTGGATACCAAAGATTTTTCCAACATGTTTGTACCAATTTACACACCTGCTATCAGTATATGAAAGTTCTTACAGTTCCACATTCTTGCCATTACATCATATTGCTAGACTTAAAAAACTTCTTGCCAATATGGTAGATGTTAGCAGTTGCTTCAGTTTGCATTGACCTAATCATTAATAAGTAGAACAACTTTTCCCATGCTTGTTCACCATTCAGGTTGCTTCTTCCAAAAAGTGCAATCCAACTTGTTGGCTCATTTTCTTATAAGGTGTTCTTTCTAATTTGTAGGAGTTCTTTGTATATTTTGAATCCTAATTATTACATTTTGTAGTTTTTCTTTTATCTTCTTTATGGTGTGTTTCGATAAATAGATGCTCTTCTGTAAAGGCAATCAATTTGACTTAAACTTTAAGTTCTCACTTGCTTTTACATATCTTCTTTAAGAAGTCCACTTATTCAAGGTCAGAAAAGTCCTATCTTGTCTTCTGAAAGCTTTAAAGTTTTGACTTCTGTATTCAAATTTTTAATCCGTTTGAGATTATATGTTATGTCCAGTGTGAAGTAAAGCCTAAATTTCATCATTTCCCTCGTGGTTAATCAGTTGTTGGAGCATTATTAATGTATTAATTACATAGTCCATCATTTCTGTTTCTAGCCACTGGTTCATAAATAAAGTTGGCAATTATTTTTCTTTTACTGGACTCTTTATTCTCTTGCATTTGTCAAATTTCCTATCATAGAGCTGCATAATTTATTGCAATCATTATATTTTTATAATTATTTTTGTCTGACAAGGCAAGTCCTTACTGTTTTAAAAAATTATTCTAATTATTCTTTAACTTTTGCTTTTCCAAATTTTAGAATTAACTAATCATAGCTGGGAATTGAATTGTGCTGTATTCTGAATATTATTAACTCATGTTTGGAATATCAAGGGTAGGTGATACTGAGGGAAATTACTGAACACAGACACATATACACAGTACAAAATTTACATTTATTTCCTTCAACAAGGTAAGCAGGGAACTATTTAGTGGAGATGGCGCAAAGTTTTTAGCACTACTTTAATAAGATTGGCCATCCTTCTGCCTCAGCTACTGCTGACTTCCCACAGAGTTACATAGTGACTTCTAGAAGCATTTTTTTTTATTTCGGTCTGCAGAAGAACTGAATGGTTCTTAAGAAAGAAAAAAACTCAGTTCAGCATTTTCCAGAGAAGTACAGAAAGATGTGTATTGTAAGCTTAATTACACTCAGCAGACTGTACTTTAGTGACAAAGCTTTTACTATGGGACTTGGTTACACCTGCCAGAAGTATGTGTGTATGTTCTTATCTTTTCTCTCACATATAAATGACTTATTTATGGTACTTTATTTTCAGGTATAAACTATTTAAAAAATAAATTCGTCTCAAAAATATATTCAAAAACCAGATCCACATAATCAAGTTTATAACAATTCTTAAGAAAAATATGCTACAATTTGCCAAAGTGAAGAGAAAATACTTTATCAAAATTTAGGTTTCTGGGGATAAGATGTAAGACACTTTTATAAATATTTATAAAAATATATATTACTGATTAGAATTGTTCTGAACTAACAGAAGCCTTTGGAAAGAATTGTCAATTTTATGACATTGAATCTTTCAATCTATGAATATAGTATATCATTGCATCTATTCAGGTATTCTTCAATGTTATTAATAAAGTTTCATAATTTTTTTCTTTAAAGATGTTTTACGTCTTTTGTTAAGTTTAATCCCAGATACTTTGCATATTTATTGACACTGTTGCAAATAATTCTTTTTAAACTCTTATTTTCTAACTGGTACTGTTATATAAAATTTTAATTAATTTTATATTGATTTTGTATCTAGAAAACGTGTTAAATTCTCTTATAATTGTAATAATTTTTATGTATTCTTTTGCATTTTCTACAAAGCCAATCTTATCAGAGAATAGTGATAGGTCGTACATATTGCATATTTATTCCTTCTCTCTTTTTTCCGTGATTAATCTTGTCAGAAGTTTGTGTATTTTATTAGTTGTATTAGTTTCCTGTATCAGCTGTAACAATATATCACAAACCTGTTAGCTTAAAACAACACACCTTTATTCTTCTACTGTTCTGGAAGTCAGTGGTGTGCAGTGAATCTCACAGTATCATGATCAAATTGTTAGCAAGGCTGCATCGCTTCTGGGGGATCCAGTAGGGAAATTTATTTCTTGCCTGTTCAGATCCTTGCCAATATATTCCTTACCCACAAGATCTGCCATTGGCAAGTTAGAAACCCAAGAGAATTAATCGTGCAGCTCCAGGTCAAGTTCAAAAGCCTAAGAATCAGGGTAGTTGGTGGTGTCACTTATAATCCTTGCAGGATCAAGACCCAAGAATAATCAATGTTTTGGTTTGAATCCAAGCAGCAAAATACCAATGTCACTGATCACATAGGCAGAGGAAGTTCCCTCTAACTCAGCCTTTTTGTTCTATTTAGGTCTTCAACTGATTGGATGAAGTCATCTTCATCCATTGAGGCGAGTAATTGTCTTTACTCAACTTACTGATTCATATGTTAATCTCATCCAGAAACACTCTGACAGACACATCAAGAATAGTGTTTGTGCAAATGTCTGGGCACTCATTGGTGCAGTCAAGCTGACACATACAATTAACCATCACACTTGGCTTGTGGCTACACATGCCAATCTCTGCTGCTCTTGTCACATTGCCTTCTTTCTGTGATATTATTACCTCCTTATAGTTTCCTGTAATTACATTTTAGGAACAGCCAAATAATTCAGGATAATCTCCCGTTCTCAAAATTCTTAACTTATATCTGGGAAGTCCCTTTTGCCACAGAAGATAAAATTCACAGATCTCACGGATTAGTGTGAATATATTTGGGGAAGGGAGTGTTGTTCAACCTACCCCATTTCAGAACCACCTTTTGAGCCTGCTAATACTTTCTACCTTTGTTTTTATTATTGCTACCCTTTGGGTGTTATTGATCCCCTCTTTGCTTTAGTTGAATGTGAAGTTTATCAGCATTTTCTCCATTTCTAATATTAGAATAGAGAGGTATATATTTTTCTCCAAATACTTCTTTGGTGCATTCCACAAGTTTTAGTATATAAAATGTGTATGATTATCTAATTGTAATTATTTTAAATTTGCTTTTGTGATTTCTTCTTTGACCTATGAGCAATTTACAAGTATTTTTAAATTTCCAAACATGAAAATTTTCATTTCCTTTTTGTACTGAGGCTACCCTAAATGCATTATGTGATCTATAAGATGTTATTTAAAATTGATTAAGAACTGGTTTATGGCAGCATGTGACAAATTTTTATGTAAGATCAATGAGTACAATGTTCTGTACATACAACCTCTACTCTAATCCTACTGATGCAGATTTCTCTTCTCCACCACTTTGCAAGCCAGAGAACCCTGGCTGGTGACACCCCACCTGGGCCTTGCTCAGCCACACTGGTATGCCCCAGTGTTACAGCTTGTACCCACGTTCAGCTGTTCCCAAGCTCTTATATACCACACCCAAGAAGAATGAGGACATGGTGGCCACCGATATGAGTAGGGTGGAGAAGAATTTTATTGAGCAATGGAACAGCTCTCAGCAGAGGGGATGCAATGGGATGATTCTGCTGCTGGAAGATGGGAAAGCCTCTTACGTAGCTGGGTCCAGGACCTTTTGTGGACTCAGAATGGGGAGTGCATGCTGACTGGCTTATAAGTATGCAAAGTGAAGCCACCACTCAAAGGTAGGTAGGACAGTGTAGAAAACCAATTAGGTGTATGTAAAACAGGTGAAGGGTGGGGATCAATCAGAGGAAAGTGTACCAAACAGGAAGACAAGTTCTCAATCCAGTCTGAGGATTTAACTTGTAGCTTAGCTTTTAGGCTTTAAACTGTCTTCGGCTTGGAGGTGGGGTTTTACCAGGGACCTGTCTCTGCCTAGGCATTTGGCTGCCCCTGTTGCTCTCACTATTCCCACTTCTAATCCTGCTCATCATTCTTCTGTTGGTTTAGATTTTGTCTCTTCCAAGAAGCCTCCCTGGACTCCTGGACTAAGTGTCCTCTTGTGTTCTTCCATTGTGCTCCATGTATAACTTAGCAAAACTTTTTTCAATACTGTAGTGCTCTCTCCTTTATTTATTCTACTACAAGTTCATAAGATGCTCAAGGATAAGAAGTAGATTTTATTTGTGTTTCTCTTCTGCTTCCAGCACTTTATCTGCTATATAGGTGCTTGGTAAATAATTATCAACCTAAACAATGAAATGAAGTGAACTTTTTAAAAACTTGCCTGCTCTGTTCACCTCTTTGATGTAAATAATATTCACCGCACTCTAGAAATAATGTGAATCTGCCACAATAAAATTAGTGGAAAGCTCCTCTATTAAATTAAAAAAATACCAAGGGGGAATTTTTTATTTTATCTAAAAGGTGTTACTTTTCAAGGCAAAAGTGCTAATTTATCAAAGTCATATGCAGGTCAATAAAAAGAGAACAGGTAGCCACTGAATTTAATTTTTGACTCTTGATAAGTACATATGCCTTAATTCTGATGAAATTGCAATGTTGCATGAATGTATAGATGAACATATGGGTAAACCACAGCAGAGATTACCTGTATGGAATCTAGGATATTAAGAAATAATAATGTTCATGTCTTTGAAACAAAGAAGACTCTAACTTGAACTTGTTGTAGACCCAGAGTCAGAAAAAAAATTATAAATCTTCCAGCTTAGCCCAATTCTTACATACCTAGAAAACGTGCTAAATTCTCTTATAATTGTACTAAGATCCCAGGTAAAAATTGAAGTTCTGGCTTGAACATCTCCACTGATAGGATACCCACTACCTCTAACATTTTTAAGCTCAAATTTATTGCCTGTCAGGGATATGCTACTCTGGTAGTGAATTAAGTAATTTAATTAAAGAAAATAGAGTAACTCATTTTCTTAAAATTCAGTAAAATTCCTCTTTTCCCTATACAAAGAAATCTTCTATCATCTGTTTTTCTCAGTTTTGATTGTAAGAGTCATCCCAGTGTTGTTTATCTGATATAAAAAGAAATCCCCGCACCAAGTCAACTTTCTATGAAAAGTCTTAAACTTGGACTATTCAATAGAAAAAAATTTATTTCACAAAACCTGCAACATTAAAGAATCTCTCAATTTGGAACATAGCAAGAATTATATACTGTCATCTATTATTCAAACTTGACTACAGTTAATCATTTTTAAACCCCAAATACACGGAGAAAATTTTGAAATGTGTTCTTAATTTAGAACTAGAGCATTCCAAAGTATAGAAAAATGTTTATAATTCAAGGAAGGTTAACAATGCCTGAATGCCTTCATATACAGCAGGTCCTAGAAGTGAAAATGTTCTGGAAGTGTGATAAAGACAAGGATGGAGATTTTCATATTTTTATTAGAGACAGGATTTCATCACATTGGTCAGGCTGGTCTCGAATTCCTGACCTCAGGTAATCCACCCACTTTGGCCTCCCAAAGTGCTGGGATTACAGTCGTGAGCCACCGCATCCAGCCCCATCTCTTTGGATTTAATTCAGTAGACACTTATTCCCTTTAGCTTTCTCCCTTGTCACTACAAAACACCCTATGATTTGACAGCTTTGAAAGTCAAAACAACATTCATAAGAAAAAGGAATTTCCCTCAAAGCAAGCATCAGGAATAATGTGGTAACATGGAGAGTAATGGATTCAAAATAGTAATGGCGAAGGCTGTTCACCCATCAGAACTATTCCCACTGTTCTCCTTCTTCAGCACACATGGAAGTAGGACCTACAATTTAACCACATCTCCCAAGTTCATACAGCCCACCACAATTACTGATATTCTCAATAAAAGAGAAGGAAGATACCAAGTAGAGAACAACTATTAAAAATACAGAAACAACAATTTGTTCTAGCTGAAGCAAAATAAATGGACATGAGAGAAATAGCACTTTCAATATCCACACTAAAATGTTCAAAGAAAGGAGTAAAGGTGTTGGAAATGTGAAGGAGAAAAAAGCAATCACAGAAATAAGCAAATATAGAAATAACTGAAAATAAGCTGTATAAAAACAGGATTGTTAAAGAGTTGACTAGAGAGGTTGAATAATATAATATATTCCATCAGAAAATGAAATACCTACTTGAAAGATCAAGTCTAGAACTTTCACAGAAGGTGGAAATATAGCATTAATAGTGAAAAAACTTAAGCAATATAAAGAATAGCAGAAAAAAAATTTCATATCCATATATAAAGCATTATAAAATCAGAGAAAAGACAAAGGGGAGAAAATATATAAATAAATAAAAATTAGGAATATTTCAAAATTAAAGAAATATATAAGAATCTGATTAAATGGGCTCATAGAGATTAGAAAAGTAAGAATTATAATTAATTGTGAAATTTAAGATTATCCAAGTCAAGGAGAAAAAACTCCATGGGTAAAAACAGATCACCCAAAAAGGAAATGACAAGAATCATGTAGACTTGAGATTAAAATGAATAGAGCAATAACAATGAAGTGGTAAAGGAAAGAAATTCCAGATGTGGAAAATTATAACCAGCTAAATTATCGCTTAAATATGATGCTGAAATGTAAATACTCTCAAGAAATCTCTCAGAAATTTTAACACAGCTAGATCCTCTCTGAAAAACAGTCTTAGAGTAAATAATCCAGAAGAAAGACAATGAAGGCAGTAAGATATGGGAATTAAATAACTTAATGACTGATCCCCCCAACTATTAAAGTGTATCCATAGTACATTTCTAAGTAATAACTATATGCTGATCAGAAGGACCAAGAAGAAAGACCAAAGGAAGTGAGAGATAGCTTTACAGGTATTGATAAACTTAAGAGGCTGATTGGGAAAAGTAAATAAATAACTACAAGCCCCAATAAGTTAGGGATATCTAATGCAATTGAAAGAGAATAGAATACTTTCCAACTACCAGAATGACTTTTAGTCTATGGAACTTAGTGAAAGTTACAGAGAAATCCAAAAATAAGGTAATGCAAATAGAAAACATGAAATGAGATTTCAGAAATAAGTGAAATTTGTTATAAATTTAACTGGGTAAATATGCCAATCAAAAGATAAAGATTTCAACCGGATATTTCGACAGGGGCAATATGGAGTATTTATCATGCCCTATTTCTTCTTGGGCACACAGGAAAAAAAAAAGGTTTATTGTAGTCTTCCTTACAGCTAAAGTGGGACATGTGCCTGATTTCTAGACTGCAGTAATTGGCCAGAGGTGATGAAAGCCATTTTCAACCTCGGTCCTTAAAAATGTCATGTTCTGATTGCCCCTTCCCCTACTGGACTGACTTAAAAACTTACGTGCTACAGATCTTGTAGCATGCTCCTTAATCATGGAGTAGAGCCATTTGGAGTAAAACCATGACAAAGAGTTTTGTTTCTCCCATCAAACTAGATGTGAGTGAGAAATAATAAAACTAAATGTGAGTGAGAAATCATAGTTTTTTTTTTTTTTTTTTTTACTTGTTACTACCTATTAGCATAGCCTCATCCTGACTAATATTGAGAGAGAAAGGGCTCTTGCCATAAATTAATTCCAAAAGACAATCCAAATAAAGAAAGATTCTTTTGAAAACTGTTAAGCTGGAAGTAAAGATACTGTTCAAGGACATCACTGCCTGCATTGATAAGGATCTGGCCTCGCTGGTGCTGACTTTAGTTTTAGAATTAAGAAAACTGATGCTTATATACCTTCTCATAAAGTAAGGCAAGATGATTTCTAGCGTAAGCTCCTCTAGAATTGCACTGTAAGCCTGAACTGAAAATCACAGAGATGCTATAAAAATTTAGCACTTTGCTCAACTATGGCAGGACACAGGCTTCATCAAACTGTCTCTTGGCAGCCATGCCCCACATAGAAACAAAGCAATGAAATAGTCACACGAAGATATGCTGCTCTGTTGGTTGCTTAACTACCATGCTTCCAGTAAGTCTTGATACTCTCATTAAGTAAATCAGGAATATATAGATTTGTAAGTCAGAAATGTACAGCAGGTATTCATTTATTCTTTTTCTACCAATTCATAAGCTATGTGTAACCTTGAACACACTTTAAATGAAAAAGAAGAGGATGAAAAATAATATATTAGGCAATGTGAAAGAAATATGATTAGCAATGTTAATTTCAGAATAAATAGAATTTAAAGCAGAAAAATATTAGCAATAAATGGTGATCTTGTATTGAGCTGCTAAAAGGAACAAAAGACCTAAAAGATAATAATTAATACATCAGCACATAAAAATATATACATAATTTTTGATATCAGTTGAGAGATTATCAAGAGAAGTAGCTAAATCAGTAATTGTAGTTAGAGATTTTAATGGATTTATATCAGAAATAGATAGCCCAAGGAAATAAATAAAAACTTCATATATACTATAATTAATAATTATAAACCAAAAGATACATAACTAACTTTGTACCCAGTGAGCATACTTTTTCTTTTCTAAGCACACATGAAACATTCACACAATCCAATCTGGTATTAAGTCACCAGGAGAGCCTCAATAAATTGCAAAGGAGCAATATTTTAGAGTTTTCCAACTACTATTCAATAAAATTAGAAATAAAAACTAGGGGAGGGTGTTCCAAAAAAATTAGAAATAAATGAAAACTCTTAGAAAAGCCCCAAATGCCTATAAACCAAAAAAAAGAGAAATTCATGAGTAAAGTATTAAATTTACAGCTGAATGAGGATAAATGCGCTATACGTTAAAATGCCTGGGAACCATTTAAGGCAAGAATTTAAGGGGCATATGTTTTCTAAAGGTTATTCATCAGAAGACAAAAATAAATAAATAAATAAGTGAGCTAGATATTCCCCCCAACACTAGAAAAATAAACAAGAAAAATAAGTGAAAGAAATAAGAAGAAGTAATGAAGGTAAGGACAGAAACTAATAAAGTAGAGAAAAACATAGATGACAATAGAGGCTAACATGCTCACAGTGCATATGTTAAGGACCATTCTAACTGCTTTACATATATTAATTTACCCAATCTGCACAACACTCTTAGAGATAGGTAAAATTATTCATTTTTCATTTTACAGATGAGTAAAGCAATACACAGGAAAATTACATAATTTTTTCAAGATCATAAGCTAATCAGGAACAGGGATTGATTTATCATCTATGCTTTATCTACTGAGCTACAGTAATCCAAAGGTTGATTTTTCTTTGGAGAAGACTACAAAAGTAAATAAGCCCCCAGAAAGGCTGATTAAGGAAAGAGGAGAAAGAAAAGATTCCTGTTTTATTCAGAGTAATTAAGGGTAGCTGACACTGCAAAACCCCCAAAATCACTTGGTTTAACACAATAAATATTTCTTTCTTTCTTTCCTCAGAATCCTTGGTAAGTCAAACCTGTAGGGTATCTCTCCTCAAGCAGTAATCAGAGGTCCATGATAGCCACGACAGAAGGAAAAAGAGAAGAATAATGATTACTGGCTGTTAACTTCCTTGGCCTGGAAGATATACCCTCTGCTCACCTCTTACTGGTTTGGACCAACCTATAGTCCTATAGCGAGAGTAAGAACATAGAAAACCACATGCATACACTGGTAAACACTAACAACCTCTACAATAAATGCAAATAAGGTCAAGGCAAACTACGAAAAGGATAAAAATCTATAGACAGATTTTTTAAAAATTTATTATTATTATTTTTCAGAGAGTCTTGCTCTGTTGCCTAGGCTGGAGTGCAGTGGTGTGATCATGGTTCACTGCAGCCTTGACCTCTCACTTCAGCCTCCCAAGTAGCTAGGACTACAGATACACACCCATCGCACCTGGCTTATTTTGTAATGTTCAAAGGGACAAGGTCTCACTATGTTGCCCAGGCTGGTTGCAAACTCCTAAGCTCAAGCAATCCTCCTGCCTTGGCCTCCCAAAGTGCTGGGACAAAAGGCAGGAGCCACTGCACTAGGCCAAAAATATACTGTTTTTACAGGAATGTTTGGAAGACTACTCGACAACAGATTTGACAACCTAGCTTCAATAGACAAATTCTTGGGAAAAGATTAAGGATTAAAATTGGAACAAGAAGAATGCTAAAGAATAGCCAAACATTAACAAAAATGGAAATGGTAATCAAAAATCTCTCTCTATCCTTGCCTTCCTTCACGACAAAAAATAAAGCCCCTGTTCCAGCTATCAACTAATTGTCCTTCAGTTGCATCCCTTCGTCGTGATCCTGCTTTGCAATAGGAAACCTGGACCCTATAAACATTTCTTCTTTTCCAGTTGGCATGACGGCAAGTGTTGTCAGTAGAGGGCGCTTAGGATCCTGAAGGAGGAACAACTTCTCTCCTTGATTTCCAAATGCTATTCCTCTCTTTTGCAGTGAGACCCCGTTGCTAAAATATTTCAAAAGTAGCCAGGTGTGGTGGGTACATATCTGCAGTCCTAGCTACTTGGGAGGCTGAGGTGAGAGGCTGAGGCTGCAGTGAACCATGATCACACCACTGCACTCCTGCTTAAGCAACAGAGCAAGAGCTTCTGCAGCACTCAGCCTGCATGAAGGACACCCACTGGTGCTCAGTCCTTCTAGTGAACTCCTGTGGAACCCCCATGGCAGCATTCTGGTAAGCTCTACTTTGCTGCCAGCTAGGCTGCCAGCCAGCTTCCCAGCCAGTCTCCCAGGAGGGAGTTAGGTGGCACCTCCATAAGTGGTTTTGTTGGCAAGTTCTGCAGGCTCCCAGCTGACATTCAGGGTGTATCACAGGTGATCCAGCAGGCAGTATTCCAGCAAGTTCTGCAGCCCCCAGGTTGCCTTTCTAAAAATCTCACAGGCATCCTGGTGGATGCTTCCTGTTGAGCTTCAGCAGAACTCCAGAGGCAGGCTTCTCAGAGGGCAGCTAACCTCCTGCAAGTTTTGTTTACACCCTAGTCACCATTTTCTGATGATCAACCTGGGCCTTTGACACCTCGATCAACTTTTATACCATTCGGAGGGCTACAGTCACACTCTTTCTAACAAAGTCTAAATTAGCCCCTGTTGGAGTTAGGGGAACGCGCTTCCAAATTTGTTCCTCCTTTGGGTCCTCTGTCTTAGCCCTAGAAGTTATGACTTTTCCATATACATACTGCATCTGTATTCCTCGGAGTTCCTTCATTACCATTTAATAATTCTTATTGCTTTTTCTGTTCAACTTACTCTATAACTTCTGTCTCCTGACTAGATCCTAACTATCCTAACTGATTTAGCCCAAGACCCAGACAATTTTAAAAGGAGAGTCCACCAAATGTCAAGGCACAGACAGTCCCAATTTTATATATGATCAAAAACAAAGAAAAAAGGAAAGGAAATTTATTTTATGATTCTAGTGCAATTCACATTCTTAATCTAGATTAGGACAATACATAAAAACACAATTTCATGTCCTTCAATAAATGAATCCATAAATGAGCTGTGACACTCTGACAAGAGGACATTATTCAGTGACTTAAAATGTGAGTTTTCAAACCACTTTGATAGGGGAGGAAGGGAGCTGTATAGTTGAAGCAGAGGAGATTTTTAGAGCAGCACGATTATTTTTGTAATGGTGGATACATGCTATTATTTATTTATCAAAACCTAGAAAATGTGCATCAAGAGTAAATTCCAATGTCGACTATGGACTATTGTTGATAATAATGTAACAATATTGGCTCATCAATTGTAATAAATGTACCGTGCTAATCCAAGATGTTAGTAATGAGGAAAACTAGGGTGGGGTGGAGAGTATATGGGAGCTCTCTGTACTTTCCACTCAATTTTTCTGAAACTTAAAACTGCTTTAAAAAAAAGTTTATTTAAAATAAAATAAAACACAATTCCAGACCTAACTTACTTATGAATATAAATGCATAAACGCCAACATAAAGCTTTTGTTTCTTTCTTCCTATATTTCTTTCTTTTCTTTCTTTTTTTTTTTTTTAAGAGAGACGGGATCTTGCTCTGTTGTCCAGGTTGGAGTGTATTAGCAAGATCATAGCTCACGGCAGCCTCGACCTCCTGGGCTCAAGCAATTCTCCTGTCTCAACCTCCCAAGAAGCCGGGACTAAAGGCATGTGCCACCATGCCCAGGTAATCTTTGTATTCTTTGTAAAGATGAGATCTCTGTCTCACCATGTTGCCCAGGCTAGTCTTGAACTCCTTGGCTAAAGTGATCTCCTTGCTTCAGGCCCCTAAAGGGCTGGGACCACAGGTGTAAGCTAAGCCACCACATCCATTCAAATGCAAAAATCTTCAAGCAAATATTAGAGAAACAAACGCAGTATTACTTAAATAACTACGTAATGATGAACCAAGTTTTATATTAGGAATAACATGATGAATTAGCATAATAAAATGTTAATATAACGGTATTTTAATAAGCCAAAAGGAAAAATGACTTGGTCTTTTCAACAGATTCAGAAACACATCAGATGAAGTTCAGCACTCATTTATGACAAAAAACTATCACAAACAAGATAAGAAATAAATCTCCTTAATGTAATAAAGGCTATATCCTGAAAATCAATAGTAAATGTAATTTTTATTGGATAGTATTTTAAAAAGTAAGACAATGTAAAAATTGTCTTTATGTTGAGATGATATTATAATTTGTATGGTACATCCAGGAGAACCAACCAACTATTAGAATGAGAGTTTCTGAACATAGAAAAATCAGCAGCATTTTCTTATCCCAGCAATAAGCATTAGAATAGTAGTAGAAAATAAAATACCGCTGAAAAAACTACGAAGTATACAGAAACAACCTAATAAGATGTACAAAACTTTCATAGGAAAAAATTTTAAACCCTATTAAAAGCCATAAAATAGACCTGAATAAATACAGAGATTTCTATATCCATGGAGTGTTTGACTTAACATTATAAAGATGTCAGTTCTCTCCAAAAGTACTCTTGAAATTTCATTAGCACTGGCTGCTGGCCTTTCCTCCAGACTTCAACCATATAAACTACAAAAGAGGAAGGAAAGCACAGATCTGAGGATTTTACAACTAGGACAAAACAAATGAACAGTAAGGTGTGAGAAACACATTGGAAGACAAAAGGTAATTCATGATTTAATGTGGATGGAAACTGGCAGCATGGGTAGGTAAATGCTAGTACCACAGCCAGGAAATAGAATAGAGGAAAACTATATTTTTCTTAAACTTTTATTATAGAATCATATTAAAAAGAACAAAAATTAAGAAAATAGTATATGGTACCCCCTTCTAACCTCCTTCACACATATTCAACTCATGGAAAACCTTTTTCACTTATATTCCACACATCCCCCGCTCACCTGGATACTTTTGCCCAACTGACTTCAAAAGGCTACTGTGCCCGGGCTTGATGGTTCACTCCTGTAATGCCAACATTTTGGGAGGCCAAAGTGGGAGGATCACTTGAGCTCAGGAGTTTAAGATCAGGCCAAGTGACATAATGAGACTTTGCCTCTACTAGAAATCAAAAAAATTAGCCAGATGTGGTGGTGAATGCCTGTAGCCCCAGCTCAGGTGACTACTATCAGTAAGAGTAGTAGTCCTCCTCCCTATTACTCAGCAGGATGAAGTGGGAGGAGAAAAAAAGAAGGCGGCGGCTACTGTAGCATTAATTTTTAAATAATGACTGAGTAATAGAAAATCATAATCCCATTTGATTTATGAATGAACATGACATGAGTATTTTGAATAAAATATTAAGTGATCAAATTTCACACTTATGTTTAAAATAATATTTTTATAAGAATATAAGGTGTTTCTTAATGGACCTAGGATCTAATAGTAGCATATGACACTGCTGATTCCTCCATTTTTCTTCTTCTTTTTCTTTCTTTCTTTTTTTTTGAGACAGAGTCTCACTCTGCTGCCAAGGCTGGAGTGCAGTGGCACAATCTTGACTCACTGCAACCTCTGTCTCCTGGGTTCAAGCGATTCTCCTGCCTCAGCCTCCTGAGTAGCTGACGTTACTCTCGGCAACATTGCAAAATGTTGCATCACCAGTGGTCTTAATGCAAACAAGAATGATATTGGGTAGAAAAAGAAAGACATAGATAATCTTGAATGTAAAATTCAAAAACCCTAAAAGTTACTAATTTAAAAAAATATTTTAGTCAATTCATGCAAGTTTTAGTTAAGACATGGAATGGTGATATCCTAGTATTTTGGGAAAATCCTAAATAACCCAACCCTCACAAAGGCTGAAACGTAGTATTGAATTATTTCAATACATATTTACATCAAGTTGATCCATTCCTAGTCTATTTGACTGCCAGAGCAAAATAAACATCCCCTGGAAAAAGATAATATCATTCACAATCTCTCTAACTTTTACAGACAGTCTCCAGAATACATTAAAAAATTATCAAGCATGATAGCAGGAAGAAGTAACTAACAGAAAACCTACAACTAATATAAATATTGGAATAATCAAACAAAAATATTAAAATCATGTGATAAACATGTTTAAGAAAGTAGAGTAAAAGATGGAAACTATCCTCTGAGAAATGAATCAAATGGAAATTGTAGAACCAACAAGAAGCAATGAAAAATTGAAAACTTGACAGATGAGGTTTATACCAAATTAAACACAGAATAAGAAAGAATTCAAACACTGCAAGTTAGTGCAAAATATTTAGATCCATCTCCTACTTTAACAGCAGATAAAGCAGACCCGGAGAGAAAAAGTTAATGCATCAAAAATCATTATCACTATCTGGTGCCAGAGCTGAGTCTAGAGTCCCCTGACCCCAAGCTGAGTGCTCCATCTACATAGTAAGAATTGTCTTACAATTCATGATATTTTCTTCACACTTGAGGGTCCATAAAATCTGACATCTCCAGAATGGCATGCCCAGAGGAATGCAGAGAAACCATATGGGGAAAGGGAAGAAAAAAGAGGAGTTCAGCAGGGGCTCTGATTGATTACTTGAAAGATAAGGAAAGTATCAAGGAGCATACCCCAGATGTGCTTGTTCCCTGGGGTACTACACCTAAATTTAAATGTGCCAGGTCCATTAGGATCCTTCTCCTTCTGCATCCATTGCAACCAGCAATAAACAGGTACTCCTCAGTAAGGAGATCCATTGAAGGTTTACATTTGCCTTAGAGAAAAGGCCTCGGTAGAGAAGCCTTAATAACTAGAAACCCCAAAGGAACAAGTAGCTAGAGCTCATCTACAACCTCCTGGCTCTCAGGAGAGTTTTAAACCAGAATTCTTAGTGAAATGTTAACTATAAAATGTATCTGTGAAATAGACCAAGTGGTTCTCAATCAAGAATGATTCTGACACCCAAGGGCTTATTTAGCAACGTCTGGAAACAATTTTAATTTTCGTGACTAGGTGGATGCTACTGACATCTAGTGGATCGCAGCCAGAGGTGCTGTTTTACATTCTTCAACACACAAGACAGTCCCCACAACAATAGCAAAATTATCTGATTCAAAATCTCTATAGTACAAAGCTTTTTTTTTTTTAAAAAAAAAAAAAAGAAAACAAATTTAGAGAAAAAATGAATAGAGATAATAAGAGACATATGGAACACAATTGAGAGGTCTAAAATATGAATAATTGGAATCCCATAAGGAGATAGCATAGAAAATGGGATGGAGGCAATAACATTCAAAAGGGGATGGGACAAGATCATTTGAAAAATCATAGGTAACCTCAAGCCACAAACTCAATGTAGCCTTAAATCTCCGAGCATACTGATCTCATCACATCAAAAGTACCAAAAGTCACAAAGGAAATTCTTTGAAAATGTTTATAGGCAGAGAAAAAAAAGATATACTACTTTTAAAAGAATAACAATAAGATTGACCACAGACACTTTGACGAGTTTATGGAAGTCAGAAGATAATAGGATAGCATCTCTAAAGTGCTGAAAAATAACTGTCAACTGGGAATTCTATACCTACTGAAAATATACTTTAAAACAAAGGCAAAATAAAATGTTTTCAGATTAAAAGAAAAAACTGAAAGAATACAACTTGGATTAAAAGAAGTATTAAATGTGTTCTTCAAGCAGAAGAAAAATGATTCCAGAGTGAAACAAATATTGAGGAAGGAATAAAAATCATTGAAAAGAGTAAGCATGTGAATAAACCTAAAAGAATATTTATGATGTAAAACAACCGTAGCAGTGTCTTGTAAGGCAAATATTTAAGTTACCCAACAGCAACAGCAAAACATAAGCACACATTAAGTGGAGTTTGAGTGCTATTTAGAACTTATATTGTTCAGGTAATTGTAAAGTGAAAATTTAATTATATTGAATACGTCAAGTATATATTTCAAAATATCTAGCACACTCACTGAGAGGCAATAAAATAAATTTTAACCTACTAGCTAATAAAGAAAAATCCAGTTTTAAAAAAATGATTAATCCTAAAGATGAAAAGAAATGACAAGGTAGAATACATAGAAAACAAGTATAAAGATGCAAGTCAATTTTATAATAAATTATACATGTAATTTTTTATTTAAACCTTCAAAATTAAATTATATATGGAGCACTAATTTAAGAAAAAAGACTGTCAGATTTGATGAATAATGGGAACCCATCTATATGGTTCTTGAAGACACCTTAACTAACATACACCCACAGAAGGGTTGAAAGTAAGAAGATGGAAGATATTTGGATATTTTAAAAATACTAACCAATTACTAGTGGGGCTATATTACAATCTGACAAAGTACACACTAAGTTAAGAAGGATTATTAGCAATAAATCATGATATTTCACAATAAGTAATGAGTTAATTCAATAGGATAACATAACCCTAAATTTGTAGTCAACAAATAACATGGCTTCAAAATAGATACACATGGATAGAAATAAAAAGAAAGAAATTCACAGAGTAGAAGATTCTGACAAACCTTTGTCAATAACTAGTAGAAAAAACTAAAACTCAATAAAAGTTTAACTATTTTAGATACTTCATATAAGTAGAATCATGAAGTATTTGTTCGTGACTGGCTTGCTTCACTTAGCGTAATGTCCTCAAGGTTCATCTATGTTGTCGTAAATGGCAGAATTTCCTTCTTTTGTAGAGCTGAATAATATTGCATTGTATAAACATACCACATTTCCTTTATCCATTCGTCAGCTGACAGACACTTGATTTGCTTCTATGTCTTGGCTACTATGACTAATGTTGCAATGAACATGGGTGTGTTGATCTGACCCTGACATCAATTCCTTTGTTGATATACCCAGAAGTGGGATTACTGGATCATATGGTAGTTCTGTGTTTAATTTTCTGAGAGACCTCCATACTTTTATCAAACTCATATAAACAGAGAATTCGATGGCTGCCATGGATTGGGGGTTGAGGAAACAGGAAGCTGTTGCTCAACAGATACAAGGCTTGAACCATGCAAGATGAGTAAGTTCTAAAAATCTAGTGTACAACACAGTGCCTAGGCAAAACCATCAGCGTTTAATCTCTTCCCCAAATACTGCACTTCTTAATCTCTGCCCCAAACACTTTACCTCTTCACATTAGGGTTTAAGCCTTTCCTCTTCGCCTTAGGGTTTTACATTATGATATATGAATTTTGGAAGGTCACATATACTCAATCCACAGCAGAACAATTTCCTCAAGGTATGAGAAGTCCTAATGAAATGCTCCATCTGGCAGTATCAATTTATAGTCTTCATCTGAAACACTGAAATATCATTTGGCCTTATAGGATCTTCCTTGATTCAAATCAGTTTCAAGCATTCCTGTGATGCCAGCAGTAAGCAGGCCAAGGCTGCTGTGCACTGTTCCAAGTTCCCAGCAGACTTATAGGAAGGCTCATTATCTGAGAAATCCTCAAGTTCCTGGGGAGTGAGGAGTTCAGAGAAGAACCTCCTCCCTCACCCTTAGGTATAGAATTTTCATCTCCATAGAATCCTCTCATATTTCAAACTATCCACATTTTATGGTTACATTATCTAGCCTCAGAGATATAACATCGTCTTAACTCTTTTTTTGAACTTGAATCATATTTTCTACTTATTCTTGAAAGTTGTTTTGAATTATATCATCTTTAAGTAGTCTAAGTAACTTCCATGTGTTTACATTGTGCTTGGCCAAGATTGGCCATTAACAAAGAAAACCTAAGCTAGGTTCTCTCATATTGGTATGGGTGACTGAATAAAGATTAACTCTCATCTAATTTTGTTAGAGATTCGGAGGGAATTGTTTAAATCTCCAATGATATTTTTCTAAGTATAGCTGAGTTCATGTTCATATTACCTCTAAGCCTTTATCTGTGTCTCTCCATCATCATCTCCTTTTATAGGATAAATATTCCAAAGCAGAAAATGAGGACAACTTTTCTATTCTAGCTGTATATGAAGAATTCATAAATTCTATGTGAATTTCTTCTTTTTTTTGAGATGGAGTCTTGCTCTGTCACCGAAGCTAGAGTGCAGTAGCACGATCTCAGCTCACTGCAACCTCCACCTCCTGGGTTCAAGCTATTCTCCTACCTCAGCCTCCCAAGTAGCTGGGACTACAGGCATGCACCACCATGCCAGGCTAATTTTTTTTTTTTTTTGTATTTTTAGTAGGAGGTTAAGGCATTCTAAATCACAGGATGAGATAGAAGGTCAGCACAATATACAGATCATATACACTTTGCTGATAATGCAGGTTGCAGTAAAGAAGCTGGCTAAAACCCACAAAAACCAAGTTGGCCAAAAGAATGACCTCTGGTTGTCCTCACTGCTACACTCCCACCAGTTTACAAATGCCATGGCAACATCAGGAAGCTGCCCTATATGGTCTAAATAGGGGAGGTTTGAATGATCTACTCCTTGTTTAGTATATGATAAAGAAATAACTATAAAAATGGGCATTGTCTATGGAGTAGCCTTTTTTTTTTTTTGGAGAGGGAGTCTCACTCTGTCAACAGGCTGGAGTGCAGTGGCACGATCCTGGCTCACTACAATCTCCACCTCCTGAGTTCAAGCAATTCTCCTGCCTCAGCCTCCCAAGTAGCTGGAACTACAGGTGCACACCACCACACCCAGCTAATTTTTGTATTTTTAATAGACACAGGGTTTCACCATGTTGGCCAGGATGGTCTCAATCTCCTGACTTTGTGATCTGCCCTCCGTGGCCTTCCAAAGTGCTGGGATTACAGGCATGAGCCACAGCTCCTGGTCGGCGAAGCCAGTCTTTTATTCCTTTACTTTCTTAATAAACTTGCTTTCACTTTACTCTGTGGACTTGCCCTGAATTTTTTCTTGCATGATCTAAGAACCTTCTCTTGGGGTCTAGATAGGAACCCCTTTCCAGTAACAGTCCATTTCAACAATCTAAGTCCTATAAAACAGCAAACTATTAGGTAATATTTATTAGATATCTATGATATGCCAGGCATTGTGCTAAGTACTTTATGTAAATTGTCACATTCTGATAGCATTATTCCAGAATAAGATAACTATTATTATCCCTATTTTACAGAAAAGGAAATTTAGTTTTAACATGGTTAAATAACTTGCTTGTGGACTCACAGTGAGCAACATGATGGCTGAAATTTTAACCCAGGTCTGTCTGATATTAAACTCTATGAAGATAGAAGGGAGTCAATAAAATAAAGTGGAAGAGTCTGTGAAGAAGAGACCTCAGTGTGGTTGAAAAGCAGAATCAGCAAGAGTATGTTGGTTAAAAAACAACATGAGAAAAACAGAAATGGCAACAACAAATCTAAATGATTGACATTATGAATAGAGATTTGAGAGATTTGAATTTAGGTTTCAGAAGTGGCCTTATTTTAAATAAAAATGAGAGAACAGTGGCCCTGAATCATGTTCCTGGGGAAATCTATTCACTGTTCTTCTGATTCAGAGTACTGTAAATTGCTATGCAAATAAGGAACTATTGGGGCCCACTGAGGCTGAATCCTAACTCTGCTGACATTTTCCGTCCCATCCTCAAAAATCTGTATCTACTTTAAAATGAACACTATGGAATACTAATGTAATTAAATAAAAATTTAAAGTTTTCTAAATTCTTCCATCACCAATAATTAAAAGACAGAATCACTCCCTTGCCCCGAACTTTCTTTTGTATTACCAGTGATGAGTACATTCTCTGAGAGAATATAAAATTCTCTCTTTCGCTTGTAATCTCTCTGGGGAAGTCATTTCAGGACTTTCTTTCATTACTTTAAGGAAGATGTGCTAATTAGTATTTAACATTCAAAGGGAGATACGAGGCTGTGGCCTTAGGTCTTTAGAGACTTGGGGCATAGGGAGTTTCTGCACTTGACTCTATTGACTCTAAAAACATTGAACAAATATTGTCAGAAGCGCTGGCATTCAGTGGGATATTTCTTTGTCTTTTTATCTGTCCATTGGGTATCTTCTGAGTAGAATCTTTGGTGACAGAAACAAACACCAAAGTACTAACTTCTTTAGAACCAGGCAGAAGTGCAAAGCCAGAAGAATGGTCTTTGATTCTTTTCAAAAAGCAAGTTGTTGGGTAGGGCTGGTGGGTAGAAGGAGAGAGGCCAAGCCTCAGTGTCCTGTTTCACTGTCTAGAAAGCTTCGAGCAGTATCACTTTGTGTCTTTTGCCATTTTTGCTTTAAACTGGGGAATTTTTCTAATGTGTGCTTAAACACTGGAGTAATACCAGTGATACAGCTGGATAACTTGTATTGGGGGAAATATATGGAAACTGAAGCAAGTTTATTATGATTGGGAAAGTGGGTGTTGTTTCTTGAGACTCATGAATTTCTTGTTATTTTATGTTTGGTTTCAAAAAGAAAAGTTTCAAATCTTTTTCTAATATCTAACTTTTCTGCAAACAGACGCCAGGGGAAATCGGCCAGAGGTGGTCAGAGGAGAGTCCACCTGCTGGGCAGCCTGACTCCAGGGGAAGACCACCCTCACATTCCACCACCTTCTGGCTCCCCATCCACGTCACTGAGAGCTACTTCCACCACTCAATAAAGCCTTGCACCCATCCTCCAAGCCCACGTGTGATCTAATTTTTCCAGTACACTAGGGCAGGGACCCAGGATACAGAAAGCCCTCTGTCCACGTGATAAGGCAGAGGGTCTAATTGAGCTGATTAACACAGCTGCCTACAAACTGCAAAACTGAAAGAGTACACTGTAACGCATGCCCACCCAGGTTTCAGGAGCTGTAAACACTCAACCCTGGACACTGCTGTGGGGTCAGAGCCCAAAAGTGCTCCCCAGGACCTGCTCATCTGCCTGCTCTCCCTAGGGGTTTGAGCATCATCGGAGAAGAAGTGAGCCACACCCCCATCACATGCCCTGCAAGGGAGATAAAGAAACTTCTCCTCTTTCATTGCTGAATAGTAGGGAGAGCATAAGGAAGATATGCAAATAAATCATAATAAGGATAAATGCAGTAAAGCCCTTTAAATACAGTCTTTATCATCTTTGTTAAGATTACCACATTTTTACCCCGCAAAGAAGTTAATAGGTATGCTGCTTATTGCTTTTGAATTCTCTAGTATCAGCCTGTGCTCTGTCACTTGAAAGATAACTTTTATTTACTCAATCTCCTTCAAGCCAAAGCTAAAGGAATGAGTGCTCAAACCCTGCCTCCTCCCAACCCTGTTCCAGTTTCCTATCTGAGGGAGGACATCCATGCATTCAATACATATTTATCAAATGCTCACTACATGCCAAGCAGTGTTAAGTGTGGGGCATTCAGCAGTAAGGAGGACAGCTAATATCAATAATTCTCACTCTGACGGGGCTGATATCCTAGTTGGAAGACAGGCAAAATCACACAAAGAAAGAAATGAATAATTTCTGAGAGCGGCCTGAAAGTGAAACAGGGTGATATGATGGGGTGGTTGCCGAAGGGATGCTGCATTCAAATTGTTTGAGGAAAGCTTCTCTGAGAAGGTTGCAATTGATCAGCCACAGGTATGGGGAGAAGAGCCAGCTGCAAGGAAATCTGGGCACAAGATATCCAGATAGAGAGAATACTAACTGCAAAAACAGTACGACTGGTTGGGCTAGACATGTTCAAGAATAAAAAAAAGAAAACTGTGACTATAGCATGGTGAGCAAAAAGTCACACACAAGACGGGGAATAGGCAGGATCCCATCTAGTAGGCATTGGTTGGTCATGGTAAGGAGTTCAGCTTTTATTCTAATTGCCACCAGAAGCACTAGGGAGAGGAGAATATCTACCTTACTCCATCAGAATAACCAACATTGGTTACTTTGGTAGATTTTTATTTCAAACAACAGTTTACTTATGAAACCCTAACAAATTTTCCACAGCAAACATGCATTATTTTATCATTCCCTACTAAAAGGAATTGGGGCTTCTGGGTGAAATGGCTTATTCCAGGTGTGTGTGTTGGGGGATGGGAATACAGTAGGAGCCTGGAACATCTGGTTGTGCCTGAGAGCAAGTAAGTGCCCAGGCTGGGTGCAGTGGCTCACACTGGTAATTCCAGAACTTTGGGAGGCCAAGGCGGTAGATCCCTTAAGTTCAGGAGTTCAAGGTCAGCCTGGGCAACATGGCAAAACCCCATCTCTACAAAAAATAAAAAAACTTAGCTGGGCATAGTGATGCATACCTATGGTCCCAGCTACTCAGGAGGCTGAGGTAGAAAGATTGCTTGAGCCCTGGTGGCAGAGGTTGCAGTGAGTCATGATCACACCACTGCACCTAAGCCTAGGCAATACTCTGCTTCAATTAAAAAAAAAAAAAGGAAGTGCCACAGGCTAACAGTGTTACATCAAAGCACATGGGAACCAGTTTGAAGGGATATGGCATGACTAAATGTTAGATAATTTGAGCATTCACAAAATGATAACACATTATATTTTTTAAAGTCTCTTTTCTTCGTGTGAGAGAGAAAAATAGAAAAAAAGGAAGAAGACAGAGCTCTTCTGAAAGAACGCAAAATAAATGTAGAAGCAATTTTATTATGATATGGTTTGGCTCTGTCCCCCCCCCAAATCTTGTTTTGAATTGTAGCTCTTATAATTTTAATGTGTTGTGAGAGGGAACTGGTGGGAGATAGTTGAATCATGGGGGCAGTTTCCCCCATACTGTTCTTGAGGTGGTGAGTAAGTATCAAGAAATCCGATAGTGTGATAAGGGGTTTCTCCTCTTGCTTGGCTCTCATTCTCCCTTGTCTGCCACCATGTAAGACATGACTTTTACCTTCTGCCATGATCGTGAGGCCTCCCAAGCCACTTGGAACTGTGAGTCCATGAAACCTCTTTTTCTTTATAAATTACCCAGTCTCAGACATGTCTTTATCAGCAGTGTGGAAACAAACTAATACAGTAAATTGGCACCAGTAGAGTGGGATGCTGCCATAAAGATATCCAAAAATGTAGAAGCAACTCTGAAATGGGATAACAGCCAAAGGTTGGAAGACTTTGGAGGGCTCAGAGGAAGACAGGAAAATGTGGTAAAGTTTGGAACTTTCTAGAGACTTGTTGAATGGCTTTGACCAAAATGCTGATAATGATATGGACAGTGAAACCCAGGCTGTGGTGGTCTCAGACGGATATGAGAAACTTGTTGGGAACTGGAGCAAAGGTGACTCTTTTTATGTTTTAGCAAAGAGACTGGCAGCATTTTTCCCAGCCCTAGAGATTTGTGGAATTTTGAACTTCAGTGAGATACTTTAGGTTATCTGGCAGAAGAAATTTCTAACCAGCAAACCATTTAAATAGTGACTTGGATGCTGTTAAAAACATTCAGTTTTAAAGGGGAAACAGAGAAAAAAAATTGGAAAATTTGCAGCCTGATGATGTGATAGAAAAGAAAAACCCATTTTTCTGAGGAGAAATTCAAGCCAGCTGCACAAATTTGCATTAAGTTACAAGGAACCATATGTTAATCACCAAGATGGTGGGAAAAATGTCTCTAAGGCATGTCAGAGACCTTTGCAGCAGCCCCTTCCATCACAGCCTGGAGGCCTAGGAGGAAAAAATGGTTTTGTGGGCCAGGCCCAAGGCCCCCCTGCTGTGTGCAGCCTAGGGACTTGGTGCTCTGTGTCCCAGCCACTCTAGCTATGGCTAAAAGGAGCCAAGGTATAGCTCACGCTGTGGTTTCAGACATTGCCAGACCCAAGCCTTGGCAGCTTCCACATGGTGTTGAGCCTGTGTGTGCAAGAAGTCGAGAACTGAGGTTTGGGATCTTCCACCTAGATTTCAGAAGATGTTACACATCTGGATGTCCAGTCAGAAATTTGTTGCAGAGGCAGGGCCCTCATGGAGAACCTCTACTAGGGCAGTGCAGAAGGGAAATGTGAAGTTGAAGATCCCACACAAAGTCCTCACTGGGGCACCAACTAGTAGAGCTGTGAGAAGAGGGCCAACATCCTCCAGACCCCAAAGTGATAGATCCACTGACAGTTTGCACCATGTGCCTGAAAAACCCTGAGGCATTCAACTCCAGCCTGTGGAAGCAGCTGAGAGGGAGGCTGTACCCTCCAAAGCTGCAGAAGTACAGCCGCCTAAGACCATAGGAGCCCATCTCTTGCATCAGCGTAACCTGGATCTGAGACATGGAATCAAAGGGGATCATTTCGGAGTTTTAAGATTTGACTGTCCCACTGGATTTTGGACTTTCGTGGGGCCTTTAGCCCCTTTGATTTGGCCTATTTCTCCCATTTGGAATAGATGTATTTATCCAATGAATGTGCCCCCTTTGTATCTAGGAAGTAACTAACTTGCTTTTGATTTTACAGGCTTATAGGCTGAAGGGATTTACCTTGTCTCAGATGAGACTTTAGACTGTGGACTTTTAAGTTATTGCCAAAATGAATTAAGACTTTGGGTGACTGTTGGGAAGGCATGATTGGTTTTGAAATGTGAGGACATGAGATTTGGGAGTGGTCAGGGGTGGAAATACTATAGTTTGGCTGTGTCCCCACCCAAATCTCATCTTAAATTGTAGTTCCCACAAAACTCACGTGTTGTGGGAGAGACCCAGTGGGACATAATTGAATCATCTGGGCAGTTTCCATCTACTGTCCTCATGGTAGTGAATAGGTCTCATGAAATCTGATAGTTTTATAAGGCATTTCCCTTTTCACTTGGTTTAATCCTCTCTTGTCTGATGCCATGTTAAGATGTGCCTTTCACCTTCTACCATGATTGTGAGGCCTCTCTGGCCAAGTAGAACTGGGAGTTTATTAAATGTCTTTTTCTTTATAAATTGCCCAGTCTTGGTTATGTCTTTATCAGCAGTATGAAAACAGACTAATACATATTATTTTCTCAAAATTGTACCTCCATTCCCAATATAACAAGAGATTCAGTAAACGATCATAAACAGTGATTTTCAGGTGAAAGATGTTGAAGAACAGGATGTAAGTGTCATCCTACAGATTACTTAATAATTATAAGGGGAAAATGTCTCTTTATAATGAAAGGAATAAATTTACCAAGTGATCAGAATTAAAATCAATACTGAGAAAACCACAAAGAAAAAAAATTTGTCATATGTGCCTTTTTTTTTTTTTTTAAGTGAAAGAAACTTTATTAAGAAAGTGAAGAAAAAAAGAATGGTTGCTCCACAGGCAGAGCATCACCAAGAGCTGCTATTTTTATAGTTATTTCTCCATCATATGCTAAATAAGGGGTGGATTGTTCATGAGTTTTCCAGGAAAGGGGTGGGGATTTCCTGGAACTGAGGATTCCTCTTCCTTTTAGTCCTTGTAGAGTAACTTCCTGACATTGCCATGGCATTTGTAAACTGGTGAGAGTGTCTTTTGGCATGCTAATATATATATACATATATTTTTTTAAATTGCATTTTAGGTTTTGGGTTATTCACATGTACATCATGTGCCACTTGATGTGAGTGTGACAAGGTAATTTTCAAAAGAGGTCAAATTATGACTCTCATACAGATATAAAATAAACACATTTTAAAGATTTTGGTTAAATCATGAACCAATGACAGAACCAAGTAGATGTTATAACTGGTTCAAAAGAGAATTCAAAGAACAGACACATTTATAGATGATTTTTGAAGTGAAAATAGTACAAAGGTGGGCAAAGCTGGTTTTTCCACTGGAGGAATAGAGAGAAGGAGAGAAGAGAGTCAGTCAAACCTCTAAGGCACAGGACAGAATTTATAAGTCTATAAACAAGAATTAGGTTACACTGCCCTCAGTTATCTACAACTTGTAGCGTTGTAACACAGCTTCCATAGAATCACAGTCAGAAAACCCAGAGGGAGTCCTCTAGATAATGAAAAGTGTTTCACTGAAGCACAAAATTTAAATGAGATGAAATAAGAAATACACAATATCAATTATAAAATGTTTTTGTCA
Source organism: Sapajus apella (assembly GCF_009761245.1). Taxonomy (NCBI): domain Eukaryota; kingdom Metazoa; phylum Chordata; class Mammalia; order Primates; family Cebidae; genus Sapajus; species Sapajus apella. Next base: position 49,648,935 of record NW_022436943.1, read on the forward strand.
AAAATGTTTAACCTGAACTTAGACAAAACTAGAATATAGCATATTCTGTAACTAACCTGGGCTCTGTCAAAAAATTGGATGCCATGAAAAGCCATAAAAAAGTAAAAGAAATGTCCTTGATAATAATAAAATAAGAGGCATAATGACTAAATAAGGTGGATAATCCTTGGCTGGACCCTAGATTTAACCAATGCTATAAAAGATATTTAAGAAGTTATCCAGAAAAATTAATACATGGGTTACATAGTAGATGATATTGTTGAATCAATGCTAATTTTCTTAGCTCTGATAATGGTTCTATGGCTATGAAGTTAAATGGGAAAACGTATTATTCTTTCGTAATACATGCTGAAGTATTTAGGGTTGACATATAATTATGTCTGCATACTTCAATTTTCTCAGGAAAAAAGATAAGATACACATAGAGATAGCAATTGATCAAACAGATTAATATTGGTGAATCTATGTAAAAGGTATACAGACATATATTAAACGATTCTTTCAAATTTTTATAGATTTAAAATTTTTAACATAAAAAAGTTGAAGAAAAGCTAAAAAAAGCTCTTCAAACAAAATAATGCTTATAAAAATCGGTTTAAATAATGTACATTAAATATGTATCTATAAAAATACACTGATGGATGATAGTGAGATACAAAGAAAGAGTCAGATATGAGAGAAAGAGTCAGATATGAGAGAGAGAGAGACAGAGAGAGAGAGAGAGAGAGAGAGAGAGAGACAGAGAGAGCTCATGAATGTGCTGTTAGCCATCAGATATTTGTCAACATCCAAGAATAACCTCTGTTTGGCCGCTATGTCAGACTTCCCTTATCCCAGGTGGTCCAAATATTTTCTAGCAAAAGATGGTTTTTTAATATGAAAAAATTGCCAATATTATTGGTGTTAGTTTTGATTATCATTGATAAAGAATACATAATGGAAAATGTACTCATGAATTCAAGAAACACTTTAAAATGAATTTCAATGTCATCAAGCACAAGATCATTTACATAAATGTGTGCATTGAGAATTCCAGTGTGATTGAGGCACAGTGTTTGTTTGGTTTGAGACTATTTAGGTTGTAGGATTATTTGGGGCCCACCTTTTTTTTTTTTAACCACACTGTAGACACAAATGGAAAAACTTAGATGGTAATAAAGAAGAGCTCATTTTTACTCTATCACCAAACATTCTCTTGGACAGAAAGATTAAATTTTAGTTCACCTGTCCGTAAGACAGATGAGAGTTACCAAGACAAGAACCTAGGTGCTAGAGTCAGTATGACATGGCATCAACTTTGATTCCACTCTTTGCTAAATGGCTGACCCTGGGAAAATGGTTTGGCTTTAGCCTGTCTTAATTTTATCATCTGAGATTAACGATGATAGAAATAGAATCCCAACCTCTCTGGGATAATTGTGCTTTTCTTCATTCTTTTAAATGCATACATGTATTTTTGCCTTACCATGTCCCCAAAGTATTTGAGTCAATATGGTGGTAGCATGGGCATTATAAAGGATTAATTTAAGGGGAATTTATGTGTACATAATAGATATGCAACCACTTTAGTTTCTTCCTCCCTCTACTTTCTATTCTAACTTTAGAATTTGATAACTCTGTGATCTCAAGCATTTAATGCTATTTTAATGCCTTAGTATTACTATATCATTACTAAGCCAAGTGTCCATTACTAAGATATTCATTACTTAATATGAATTAAGTAATGGGTTAAAGCCAGTAAAATCTTAGGATTTTGGAGTGAGAAGACCTGTTTCCACTAACTTGAGCAACTCTTTGAATTTCATTATGCCTCAAATTCTTATCTGTAAAACTGAGAAAATATCTGCCTTGACTAAAATCATCAGATGAAATGCTATAGTTGTAAAGGTCTTTGCAAGTACTGAAGTATATAAATATGTAAGTAACGGTTACTCTCAATAAAGCTAAGCAACGGGGGAGGGGGACAAGGCAAAGTTGCATGCACAAGTAATCTTTAAAATTATACTTCTAAAATTGTACCATTTTAAAGTCGGAAAATAGCTGCTTGGTAAGTCATAAATACATCAACAGAATCCTCATGAAATACTAAACTTTTCATTTGCATTTTATACCAACAAGACTTCAAAATGGATAAAAGCAATAAAGTAGAGAATTTATCTTCTGAATTCCTATGGGAAAATATAACATAACATTTTAAGATATTATTTTGTTATTATCATTTTATAATTTTCATTACATTCTTCTATTTGAAAATTAAATACATGATGAATATAACTTATCCATCATTAGATGCTGCGAGTCTCTGTGTTATCAAAGAGAAAGATATACTTTGTAAAAGAAAGCAAAGAAAAAGGATCATTCTTGGTCTGTCCTCTCCGTGGGAGAAGATATTGTCTTACAGGTTCCTGGTGTATCAGGATGGTTTAGCTTATGCATATTACCTAGAAAGTATCCATTATGGTCCCGTTAGCTTGTGTGTATATTTCATTCTATCACTCAGAAGTCAGTTACCTAGAGATAGTCAATGAGGGTGTAGGCTTTGATTAAAGTAACTGCTGATCATGCACCCTTAGGATATCAAAATAATTGGAAATTATTCTTGCTAAATTCTATAGCTGCGACAGCAATGTAACTGCGTGAAAAATTCTTAAAGATTTATATCTTAAGTTTATCTTACAGAGAAATCCTCAAGCTATGCAATTTCCACAGGGGTGATTAGTTTCAATTGTAAAATACAACACAATGATCTCATTGAAGGAAAGAAGGGAGTGTGCAACTCAAAGAGGCAAATTTTCTTTGCGGTCCAAATCACTTTTTGTGGTGTTTCAGGAAGTGACACTAACTTTCAGGCTATCAGCAAAACAAATTATTGTTACCATGCACTAAAGTTTCCCAGAGGAGCATCAGTGATTTTATTCATTTTTCTGAAAGCTTAATTTACTGAAAAGACCTGACTTATGACTTACAGAGGAGTGGAACTTACATCTTCTGAGCCTATATGAGCATATTATGGTTCTGGCACCTTGAAATACACATTTATATATATCTTCTTATTTAGTTCTCACTATCATCCAAAAATATGTATTAATACCTTCAATTTAGAGATAAGACAATGAAGGATGGAGAGATGACAGAATGTTTTTATGGTCACAAACACAAGTAGCAGAGCTACATTTGAACACAGATTTTTCTGCTACTAAAGCCCACTGTGGCTCAATTACACAATACTGTCACTGTTGGAGCCCAGAAAGGAAGTTCCCTCCTTTCACAATCTTACATTCAACTCTCCTCTACTCCTACCCTCAAACACACCAACCAACCAGTTGGATACAGGTGTTGACTATTATCTACCCTACTGGAAATCTGGGCTTGATGAGAGTTCCATACGCCTGTGCATTTCTTGAACACAACAGTGATTTCTAAATTATTCATCTAGCTATCCAACTATTACCAAAGTTCTATTGAGGAAAATAAATGTCCTAAAGAATATTTTTGTTCCTACTTTATGACAAGAAAAAGAAGAACTGAAATCTAGTTGACACAACCAAAGAAGGCAGCAGTGTCAAAGAAACCCTGAAAAATGGATAAGGCTTTAATATGTAAAGACGGCATCAGAAATAACACTCACAGAATGTTATTCTCTGAAAAACAAGAAGAAGACTCAGAAGGAAACAAGTCAGGAGCAAAAAATGTTAAGAAAGACCTAAAGATGGCTCTGAAGTTTTAGACAAATAGGTTAATCTGGTTAATAAATAAGATTAAGAATGAGAAGTGATTTGAAGGAGTTGACACGCATAGCTTTGAATATATTGGTCATGTTGGTTCTGAGAGTCATTCTTCCAGTTGCTGGGTCTAAATAGTAGGGAGCTAACCTTGATGACTCTATTTCCCTCACAGTATGTATGGCAATGCACCAGCCAATCTTGTTGGCTCTACCTTCAAAGTATATATATACACTTTGAAATATATATATATATATATATATATATATTTATATATATTTCATTCAACTCTCATTCAACTCTCCTCTACTATATAAATATATATATATACATCTTGGCTCACTGCAACCTCTGCCTCCCAGGATCAAGCGATTCTCCTGCCTCAGCCTCCCGAGTAGATGGGATTACAGGCCCGCACCACCATACCCAACTAATTTTTGTATTTTTAGTAGAGACAGGGTTTCACCATGTTGGCCAGGCTGGTCTCAAAGTCCTGGCCTCAAGTGATCCAACGCCTTGACCTCCCAAAGTGCTAGGATTACAGGCATGAGCCACCCTGCCTGGCCCAAAGTATATTTTGAATTGAACACAGTTTTCACCAGCTTCATGCTAAACTATGGTTTTAAGCATCATCATCTTTTGCCTGGATTATGACAATGGCCTTTTAGTACGTCTTACTGCATCTTTCTTTTGCTGTAGTCACAACACAGCAATCAGAGGTAGTTTTAAAAATTTTCCAATTACTTCATCGTTTATTTTTGAGCCCGTTGTTTTAGAGAAGCTTTCCGTGATGGTTCTTGCAGTCCTTTCACACTGCAGCCACCCCTTAACCTCCTTCTGTTTTGATATTACCCTCCCTCACCCTTCCACAGACATTCTCACCTTACATGTTTTTCTTGTCTGTTTCCACCAACTAGAATGTGAGTTCCACGAAGACAGTGGAGGTATTTGTTTTATTTACTGCTGTGGTCCCAGTACCTGGAACCCTGCCAGGCACAGTGGATGCTCAATAGATACTTTTTGTATTCGTGAATAAGTTAATTAAAAAATTGGAAATTCAAGGGAGAATTCAAGAATAAAATTCAATTTCTTGAATTCAAGAATTCAAGAAAAGTTACTGATTTTGAAACCTTTCACCATGGATGAGATGGTTAAACTGTATGACAGGTCACCAAAAAAAAGATTAAAAAAGAGAGAACATTGGGAAATGTTTGCCTTTATTTTGCAGGCAGTAGCAAGAGACAGAACACAAGAGTGAGGGAAGGTGCAATATATAGTGTATATAGTATAGTATACACACACACACACACACACACACACACAAATACATATATGTGTATACACCCTGAAAATGTGCTATAGAGTATAATATATATACACACACAGTATGTAATATGTATATATACACACATTAGTTCATTTATTCGTTCATTCACTTACATATTTATATGCCTCAGCTGCAAAGGGTGGAGCTACATAAATTGACCTCACGTCCAACAGGTTTGCGAAGCTCTCTATACTCTCTGTTTGGTCCTATGGTTTGTCTGTTGCTAACATTTTCTGTAAGTAATTACATCATTTTTAGATAATAGTGGTTTTAGTTGTTCTCTTCCAAATTATATATCTCATTTGTTTTGCCTGCGTTTGAGTATTTATTATGCAAGGCCTTCAATAATATATTGAATAGTGGAGTGGTAGTAATCCTACTTTGCAAATAAATTTAAAGAAATTTATCTACAATTTCTCCATTGTTGGCTACAGGTTTTTGTTGTTGTTGGTTATAACATGTATCATTTAAAAAGTTTTTGGTTATTTAAAACTGTAAGCATTAGATTTTGGCATTTTTTTGGCATCTATTGAGAAAACAATTGCATTTCCTTTTTCTTCAATATATTTTTGTAGCTCATTATACTGATAGAAGTTTTAAATGTTGAACCCTTACTTGATCATGTTGTATTATTTTAAAATATACTTTTCCTTTCAATTAGTGAATGTCGTATTTCATATCTTCACATTTATATTATGAAGAAATAAGCATACAATTTTCTTTGTTTTATTTGGAAACCCCACGACACTAGCTTTATAAAGTGAGCTGGCAGCTCTCACTCTTTTCCTACCTCTGGAACAATTTGCCTAAGAGAGGCATTTATTGTACCAATGTTTGGAAAAACAACCTGGGACTGAGAATTATCAGGAGAAGAGGAGTTTGACTGCTGCCATAAATAATTTATGTCTGAATTTTCATTCATTTCCTTTTCCGTCTTGTATCAATTTTGGCATCTACACATCTCCAAAAAGTTATTCTTTGACCTAGACTTTCACATGTATAAGCATATAATTATTGAAAATAATTTATATCATTTTAAAATCTATTGTATCTGTATATTTCCCTTTTTATTATGTTTTATTTATTCACATCTCATTTTTCTCCTTGATCAGCACTGTCTAATATCTGTCTTATTAATCTTCACAAAGTATCAGCTTTTCGTTTAGTGACTGTGTTCTCTTTCGACTTCTCTTTTCTTTATATTTCCTTCTTTTTTTTAAATTTTGCTCTGTTTTCTTTTTTCTACCTACTTAATTTGAATGTTTAGCTTGTTTGTTTTATATCTCATATGTGCCTCAATAGATGCATTTGAAGCAAAACATTTTTCTCTAAATACCACTGTAGTTTTGCCCCACAGACACCAACATGTAGTGTGCCATTAACTTTCGCTTTTAAGCATTTCACAACTCTCTTTGTAATTTCTTTTTTACGCAGAACAAGTCTTCATTTAATATGTTATTTACATTCCAAATCTAAGGACATTTTAGCTATTTCTGTGGTACATTACTAAATTTATGGCACTATCTACAGAAAATATAGTCTGTATAAAATTGGTCCTTTGAAGTTTAATAGAGAGATTTCCTTTCTGGCCCAATATATAGTCTGTTTTTAAAATATAGCTGTATTTTCTCAATAATAAAAATAAGTGCTCTGCTGGACAAAAAGTTTATATAAATACAGACAAATATAGAAGATACAGATATTGATTTATAGATAAATATGTGTCCATGCATAGAGATAAATAGAACTCAAATGTATTCAGATCTATGATACTCTGGTCTTGTTCATCTGTTTTATTTTTTGATTTATCAGTTGCTGAAAGGAGTATTTCAATATCTCCTGCAGTCATTGACTTCCGTATTCGCTCTTCAATTCTGTCAGTTTGGGCTTTTTATATGACAGAGTATATGTCTGCTATGATGGCTTTACCTTGTTGTTCGATTGTTCCTTTTACCACAGTATAATTTCCTTCCTTTCCATTGCTTCTTGAAGGAGCTCTTCAATCTGAATTCCAACTCATTAATTCATTCTTCAGCTATTTATTCCATGAATTATGCTTTGTATCAAATTTATAATGTTATACCTAATATTTCCTTGAGTTATAACTTTGAATTATCACTTACATCTGTAGTTTGATGGGTCCCCACAGGTTACTTAAGAGTGTATGTCTATTGCTTGAACCCTGAAGGGTAGGCAGGGAGCCAAGGCTAAAGTGCCTAGCCAAGGAGCAGGTGTCCCTGAGAATCCAAATATTCCAGGGCAAAGCTGCAAACATGCCAACAAAAGCAGTCTCATTGCACACATACAGTAGGCAAAAAGTCAGAAGGATCGCTTAAAATTCACTTAAAAACAGCCAAGAGATGGGAGATGGGGTGGATCTCTGGGGCTGTCTTGCTGCCACCCAGGAATGCCCTGTATATAAGTCTAATAAGTTCACCTTCTCATCAAGCTGGACTTGTTTAAAGTTTTCTTTGGTCTCCTGCTTCTTCCCAGTTTGGGGGTTGGGGGGTATGTTACCCTTTCAAATTTTTCTCATACAGGGCTCTTTATAGTTATTTTGCTTATTTTAAGTTCTTGAGCCATCTATTTCAATAATTATTCTTTAGTTGTATGTTTTTCCGTATGTATGTGTGTGATTTGCAGTGGTTATGTTGATCGCTATTCTCATTATGTTAGTCTGTGAGCTCATGTTTCCCTGGAGGCATTAGTATGTTACTCCATCTTGTAGAGTGCACTGCGGAGGACCCAAAAGCTATGTCCCCACCTACATTCCCCTATGTGAATTTAAGAAGGAGGAGGGGCCCAGGGTGAGCCCAGGTCCTGCAGAGTTGATCCCTCCCATTTGCTGCCATTCTAAAACTCTGTTTTGGGATGCACATGTAAATTCTTAGAAATATGCTGCAATGAGGCAGTCTCAAAAATTGCAATCCTTCAGTCCTAGGATTTTGGAGGGGAATGAAGTGAAACAGAAATTGTTCGAAGGTATCTATTTTATTCCCATCTATTTTCACCAATTGTTTTACCCCAACAGGGCTTTGCTCTGCCCTTACATCACCCGCCATGAAGTTCAGTGACCTGGGATGTTGCTGACAATGCCTGAAGAAGGAGGGAGCAACTACTGCTCTGAGTCAACGTGGCAATAACAGTGCAAAGGCTCTCCTTCCACCCGTACCGCCACCTTCAAGTCAGGACGCCTCCATCCAGGCTGCTGTGCTCTGAAAGCCTTCAGTGTCCCAGGAATTTTTATCAGGCAATTATCTTCTCTAGTTCGTGCTTCTGTATTGCTTTCATAGTTCCTCCAGTGCTAACTGGGAGGAGAAGTCATGCCAACTTGCCACCCTGAACATGTCCAAACAATACTTAAGCTTTTGTCTTTGTCAGAAAATGTTCTGTATTCAAGCATGTAATAGGATCCACAGCAAATTTAGAGAATTATGTCTGTGAATCATGCCTAGACATAGGGCTGCCTCTAAGAGCTGTGAAACAATGGTATTTATTAGTATGCAGAATTGTCCAACTTTCATTTGGAGAAAAAAACTATTACTCAGGACCTCTTCAGTCATGGCAGGCAAGCCACCATCATCACTACTGAGAAGAGTATTCTACATTTCAAGCGTAGAGTTGAGTTTGCTTCATTTTTGTAGTTTTCCCCTTTGGCATTTCTGCTACAGATTTGTTGGAGGTCAGAATATGATGTTCTTCATTTGAATAATCTCCTAGCCTTGACTGTAGCTATCACATTAAACACTATGCCTACTTTAAATGCACATTTCTACAATTTCACCAGAAAACAGACAACTGGGACCATTTGGGACCAGCATTATAAGTGTGACATCCTCCACTGTGCAGACTCTAGCTCCTCTGAAGCCATGTGGAAGCCTGTCTTATGTAAATGCAGAATTTCGATTACCTTCTTTCAGACAGGTGATTCAGATACGTTTTTTTCTTTGTTTTCATCATGTTCAACTAGAAGAAGCAAGAGACTGGCTTTTTGAGTAACCATTCCCATATTACTATTAATACTAATGACATAATGTTATCATATATATGATATGTAATATAAAACTTATAACAAAATATTCCTCATTAAGGAATCTATGGTATATGGAAATTGAATTTCAGAAGCATCTAAATTTCTTAAGAGTCATTTCAAGATGCCTTGTACCTTGTAAAAAGGGCATTTGATTGCTCCATCCAAATACTAATAGGTTAGATAATTCTTACTGTGATAGCAAACTACTTGGCATGGAAAAATAGAGTTTAAGTATTTTTAAAAACCAGAAGAGGTGCCTAGATAGTAAATCTCAACTATTTAATCTCCATTCCAAATCACCATAAAACTACTAACTCTTACTATTGTTGCATACATTTTTCTAAGCTTTCATTCAAGAAAAGATACTAGCCAGTTTCTCAAATTTTTTTTCTAAATATATTGTGTCTGAATAAAAGCATTATTTGTTACTGAGCATTACTTTTCAAACTCAGTGACAATTTTCTTTTCAAATAAAAGAAACATTATTTTATTTCTTAGTAGACCCAGGTCTCCCCTGAAAATGCTAATGGCCATGGGCTCAGTGAACTGTGCCTCAAGGGCACACTGGTACCTCAACATATGGTCTCAAGGCATCTGGGTTAATAAGCCATGTTTAAGGTTAATGCCTGTTCTTACATGGTCATCAATCCTCTTTAGAAAGAGTTGCCACAATAGGATTTGCCACACCTGTCAATCATTTTTACTCAAGACACCAACAAGGAACAAGCACAAAAGATAACACCAGAGGGAAAGTCAAGGTCAAAGAAGCTTGACAGTTTGACGTACATGAAACAGAATTTAACAGCAGCCAAATCTAAGTTGCGACTACTTTTTCAGGATATTCCTGTGTGTATACCCAATTGAAACATAGTTCTTCATCCCTTATAGTAGATTAGAATGCATTTTCTGTTACTAAAGTTTATTTTATGTTATTACCCTCATAGAATTTATAGTTACTATTATTAAACAATTACTGCATGTATTTTTATATGTTCAAATATTTCCACTTGCAACATAACATAATGACCAATTTCAATGTCATTGCTAGCTGGATCTGCCCCCATCCCCAAATCAACCTTCTCCATTTTCATGCATTCAATCACCATTTAGTGAGAGTTTACTATGTATGTAACACTATGCCAGGCTCTAAGGATACAAGACTGATTTTCTCTCTTAAAGAGCTTAAGTGAGTGGAACGTGATATACAATAGTCTTCCATTTGTATCATCACTCTATTAAACATACAATATTCAGGAAAAAAACGTGAAAAGCTTTGAAAACAAGCAAAATCTTGCTAGGTGTCTTTAGTGAAAAGCTAGGCATAGCCTAACAACGTACATTTTTCTAGGTTATTTGATGCTATGGAGTCTCTGAGCCTTTCATTGTCTTTGAGACATTTATAACTCTATAGGTTTTTTTATAACTGATAGTAATGCAAATTGTTTTTGTCCATAGACATAAAAATGTATTTTATCTGGGAGAAATACAATCGCTTCTCCAACATAACGATTTCCAGCTTCTCAACCCTACCCCTCACCCCATCACTGCTCCATTCCCAGACATAAGCCAGCTTTTCATATATTTTTAGTTCATTTCAGCATTATTTACTGCTCAGATATGTGGTTCTTCGAATCTGGCTTTTGAACTCCTTATATCTTATTATTCCCTTCATTAAATGATGAGTTCAATAAAATCTTTGATACATGTTTATTTGCATGAGTCTTAAAAACAAACAAACAAAAATCTTTTAACAACTGGGTCAAGATACTATAAAGCAGGCAACAAACTTTCAAAACAGCTTCAATATTTATCAATATTAGGCTGGGCACAGGGGCTCATGCCTGTTATCCCAGCACTTTGGGAGGCTAAGGAAGATGGACTCCTTCTTTGGTCAGAAGTTCAAGACCTGCCTGACGAACATGGTGAAACCTTGTCTCTACTAAAAATAGAAAAAATTAGCTGGGCATGGGGGCAGACACCTGTAATCCACTCAGGAGGCTGAGGCAGAATAATTGCTTGAACCTGGGAGGTCGAGGTTACAGTGAGCCAAGATCGTGCCACTGCACTCGAGGCTGGGTGACAAAGCAAGACTCCATCTCAGAAAAAAAAAAATTGTCAGCATTTTCTCATTCCCCAGTATTCTTCATCTAACAGCGGTGTTCAATATTTTTGCTTCCCTGGGCCACATTGGAAAAATTGTCTTGGACCACACATAAACTACCCTAACACTAGCAATAGCTGACGAGCTAAAAAACCAAAAATGGTAAAAATAAATAAATAAATAAAAATGCAAATAAAAAAATCTCATCATATTTTCAGAAAGTTTATGAATTTGGGTCGGGCGGCATTCAAAGCCGTCTTGGGCCGCATGTGGCCTGCGGGCCATGGGTTGGGCAATCTTGATCCACACACACAAATGCACACACAAGTCTCCAATCCCTCTGAATGAATATATATATATATTCACTGAGCACATCACCCACTTTCCTGTGTCACTGTTGTTATTTATGTTAGTGTTGTATTTCATACAAACTGTTTTCACTTTATAACTTAGATGTTTTACTCATTTATCAAGACTTAATTCAAAAATCTTGTGTGAACATCTCCCTGACTACTCTAGGTTAAACTAAATTTTCTTTCCTTTATGCTCTCCCAGCTCCTCGTCAATTCCACCAGCATGACACGCACCCTGCTGCATAACGATTGCATGTGTGCCTGTTTCCCTTGTTAAACATAAACAGTAAGCTCCTGGAGGGCATGTCTCATTCATTTTTGCATCCACGTAACTTGGTTAAAACCTGGCACATAGTCAATGTTCACCACATGTTTACAGAGTGAATGAATACGAAACGACTGAATGAACGAACAATTAAAATTCTCATCATTACAGTCACGTTCCTAATTCACTGCATACTCATTTAGTTCAATTAATGCATTGTAATAGGCTATCTATATGGGGAGCTGGACACCAATAACTACAAGAAAATACATTTATAAACATCGGAATACAAATTGGAAACCCACAAACACCAAGGGAAAAAGTAAAACCAATGTGAATATCAAAGAAAAGGAATAAACGTAAAACCCCAAACCCATAAATAAGTTTTGGTCTTGAAGTTAATTTGTAAATTTGTTTATTAGAATTTCAGGCTTGCATGACAGCATCATGCAATGTGTTTAGTTTCCCAGCCCAGCCCACCAAAGCCTCTGTAGCATACAAAATATTTGAGAATATACCTATGTGCAATGGCAGAGTAGAAAAGAAGTTCGTAAGGCCAGGTGGGGTGGGTCACGCCTGTAATCCCAGCACTTTGGGAGGCTGAGGTGGGCGGATCACCTGAAGTCAAGAGTTCGTGACCAGCCTGGCCAACATGGTGAAACCCCATCTCTACCCAAAATACAAAAATTAGCCAGGCATAGTGGCACGTGCCTGTAATCCCAGCTACTTGGGAGGCTGAGGTAGGAAAATCTCTTGAATCTGGGAGGTGGAGGTTGCAGTGAGCTGAGATCGTGCCACTGTTCTCCAGCCTGGGAAGCAGATCGAGAATCCATCTCAAAAAAAAAAAAAAAAAAAAAAGAAAGAAGGAGAAGGTTGCAGATGTGTAAGAGGTCCTAACACAATGTCCTGACACATACTAATACTTAGGGTCATTAAGTGAGCAGGATGTGATATATAAAATAGCCTTCCATTTATATCATTACTCTATTCAACATATAGTATTCAGAATTAAGTTTACACTGTAGGAAAAAATATGAAAAGTTTTGAAATAAAACAAAAGATTTCTGGGTGTCTTCAGTGAAAAGTGTTAAATCCTAATACTTAGGGTTTAAAGGAAATAATCTAATTGACTGAAATATTGCTTTTCCATTATTTTGAATATGGATATTTGAGGGGGAAGGTGGCTTTAGCCCACTTATGCCTGAGGTTGCAATTTTTGAATTTTTGCAATCAGATCTTGGCAATGACCTTGAGCAGTAGGATATAAATTACTGCCACATGTTTGGCGTTCCAATAATGGAACACTAGTCATAATGGGTCAAGAGAACAGAAAAATTTGTTGAATAGCAGAGTACTTCTGACTTGTGCTTGCTTAGCGAAGCCTGATACTGAACTGTATCTAATTTCATTAAAAAATTTGTCATTAATGGCTGGGCGCAGTGGTTCATGCCTGTAATCCCAGCACTTTGGGAGGCCGAGGCAGGCAGATCATGAGGTTAGGAGTTCAAGGCCAGCCTGACCAACATGGTGAAATCCCGTCTCTACTAAAAATACAAAAAGCAGCCAGGCCTGGTGGTGTGCACCTGTAATCCCAGCTACTCAGGAGGCTGAGGCAGGAGAATCGCTTAAACCAGGAAGCAGAGGTTACAGTGAGCCAGGATGGCGCTAGTGCTCTCCAGCCTGGGTGACAGAGCAAGACTCCATCTAAAAAAAAAAAAATTATTAACTAGGTGGCATTATCCTTATCACAATTTTTTTGCATGCTTTTTATCTTAGGTTGATTTCTATGGTTTTAAATGTTGCTTGAGTCAAGAGAATGTTGGTTGCTCTTTATTGCAGCTATTTTCATGGTGGTGGTGGTGGTGGTGGGGACGGTTATCCAGAAGAAAACAGGAAGAGAGAGGGGAAAAAATGGGAGAGAATGAGAAAGGCCTAATAATAACAGAAAGAAGGAGAAGAAGATGAAAAGGTCCTCAGAAAGAAGTGAAAAGAGGTAGTAGTATGTTGGCGAGCTGTCTGGAGTGAGGGGAAGTCCGAATTTGAATTGTTTGCCAATTTCCACAGAGTAATATTCTCATCATGGTTGATTTCAAACTACTAGCATGGTATCGCTAAGTGTGGAATTACAAAGAGAAGTGCCCAATTGGTTCTTGCAAGCGACAAGAGTCTTGTAAGTTGTCTGTAGGACACCACTAGGAAAGAGTGAGGAGAGAGAGAGGAAACAGAAAGAAAAACAGAATGTAAGAGAAATTTAAGAATGAGTTGAGGGAAAGGACTGGTGTTGAGATGATGTGTGTTTTGTGATTCCCAGACTAACAGAGTAATCGTCCAGATAAGATAATTGTTCCCCCTCCTGGAGTTCAAAATTAGAAGAGCCCCTACCTGTGATTTGGTAGGAAAGTTTTCCCAGAGGTCTTTCATTGCTAATAGACACACTGTTTTCATAACACACACACTGAGTCATATTCTCGAGGCAGTGATTCTCCCCCATGCAGGTATTCCCCGAGAAGACCCACCCACAGAGAGGAAGGCATAATTCCTTCTAAAGCAGTTCTTCTCATATTTTAATGTGCATAAAAATCACCTGGGGATCTTGTTAAATTGAAGATTCTGACTCAGTAAGTCATGGGCAGGCCTGAGATTCTGCTTTTTGAAGGCTCCTAGGTGATACTGATGCTGCAGGTGTATGAACCACAGTTTTAGTTTCAAGAACCTTGTCCGTCTAGTCTCTGAACCATGTGCATCTTTAGGTGACAGATGCAAATCTGCACGTGTCTCATGAGCAAATCCCACTCGTCATGAAGTGCCACATTCTTTTCTTCTACTCCAAAAGTAATGAACTAATCATCATAGATTCTGATTAGACACACGTGATAACAATAGTAATCATCTTCACTTCTATCTTCTAAGTGCCAATTTTGTGCCATTGACTAACTTGCCATCAATAGCTAATAAATGTCCTTTTGCTTACCCATTATCATAAATACAGTTCATTATAACAAAGAAACACCCTTTGCTTGTATCTTATCTGACAGCTGAATCACTTATCTAACAAGTTCAGCTTACAGTTGTATTTTTCATCCTCTTATAACTGTTGTCCTTCACAGTTAACCACACTTGGAACATCAAGCGCCTGCCTTTAGACTTCAGGAAGTTGACAGGGTGTCAGGCAAAAATCCTCTTTTCCCCTCCAAAGCCATCCTTAGGCTGCCTTCTTCCCAAGGGCCTCCTACACGACTTATCTTCATGTGTTACTGTCAATCCATTTCAAAAATACCTTCCTCATTTATTAAATACAATAGTTTCATTTTCCCAACTGTGAGTAAGGTTGCTTACTGAAAGCAAACTACACTATCAGTAGAAATCAAGCTAGGGAAAGAGCATAAACTCCCTGAGGGAAGGAGGAAAGGTGAGGAAGAGAAAAAAGGGCTAGCTTTGCCAATTTCTCGCTCTGTCCACTAGGTGACATCATCATCCGTAGGTTGGAAGAAGTAGCCTTCGGACCACAGTGGGGGATGTAAGGGCTTCCAGAAATGCGTCTGTGCTATGTGATTGTAAAAACGAGTGTTAGTGTTTAAACAAATGCTTACGTTTTTATTCTAACTAAAGATTCCTGATACTGCAGTCGTAACCTCAAGAGAGGGCTTTAAAAAATGAGCATGGGCTTTCAAGTTAGATACATCTGGTTTTAAGTACAGAATCCATCATTTACTGGCTGTGACTGTGTCCTTGGGCAAATGACTTAAACACTCTGTCTTCATTTCCTTATCTGTAAATTGGTGATAATGTGAAGTCTGGTATCATAAAATACTTTGCAAGATTAAATTACCTAACGGTTAATAAACGGCTACCACATAATAGACACAGCATAGATATTATTTTTCCCTCTTTTGATCTTTTAAAAAAAAAGAATGACTTTTCAGTGCTAAAAATTTCAAAATTGCAGAAATTTTTTAGGAAGGGTGAAAACTTACTGAGGAAATAAATCACATATCATAAATCTTTTAATGTAGACACACACACACCATCTCCACACATGTATTTATTTTAATATTTATGTGACTAGGTGAAATTTTGCTTTAAAAGTCCATTTTTAGGAAGACTGTTGATCTCAGTGTGCCATCTTAATAGAATTCATTCACCACTTATTGTTATCTTCCTTTTGATTAATAAATGTGGTATTTATTTTTTGTAACATAATGTCTTACAATTGAACTTCTCTAAGATTTTAGATTAAGATTTTTCTAATTCAATCTTAGAACAACTATGGCAAGGTGGCAGATTAGATATTATTTCTACTGCACACATATATAAATACAATGTATGTAAGTTTACAAATATAGGACAGTGGAATGTGAAATTGATATGTCAGTTAATCCTTCAGGACAGATTCACTTATCCTTAATATTCAGTCTGGGGACTGTTGAGAAGTCAGGGAACTTGCCCAGAGTCACATGACTGATAAATGAATATGGATGGAAGAACTGAATCCAGGTCAGTCTGACACTACAGCTACACTTGCTTACCTTTCTATGGAAACAGCCAACAATTTCATACAGTTCTTCCCCCACTCCATGAGGCTTGAGACAATGTGCAAGCCCCTCAACGCAGACATCTTTGGAAGATGCTGTGTTGGAATTTAAGATTGGTGGCATCTAGGACTGTGGTCATATGTTTAAACAGGCTGCCTATTATAAACAAAACTTGTTTTGCTTGGCAAAGCTCTTTTTATTTTTCAAGGAAGCAAGAGTTCAGAGCAGAATAAAGAACTACATTAACAGCAGTGCCTGAGAGCTTGCACCTGCCTAAAACAGGCAGCTTGCAAATTAGCTTCAATCGATTGGATTTCCAGAGAGAAAGGGGAATAAAAAGACTATCAAGTCAACCCCCTGCCCCTGCTCAGCCAGTGGGACACCATCATTCATGTCTCAAACTCAGTAAGTGCTATTTATAAATAATTCCAGACCCCATGATGCCAAATAAACCCTCCACCATTTATATACCATTTGAGGGGAAGCAGGACAAGTTTCAAGTCTAGAGGCTGTACTTGGTGTTTCCAGAAATTCACTAGAAATTATCCTTCCAACTGGTGGCTTTACGATTTTATTAGGGATATGCCACGTGAAAGACAGACCCTGGTTGCAAGCAAGGGGATGCAACGATGCCTGGTGAGCATTATGAATGCAGTGAGGGCCAGGGCACAGTCGTGCTCAGGACTTTGCTGTTGTAGCCCAATAGCAAAATTGAAATGTGGACCTCCTCTGGTTGAAGCAGAAATAAGGGGCAGAGCTCTAACTGATGAAATGCCCATGTCTTCCTCCTAAAGTATCTTCATAGAACAGATAGGCTTTGTATTAAGCAGAGTTTAGTCGGGGGGAAAAAAGGCCATGCCTAGTTATGAATGTGCTGAGATGACTACAAAGCCAAACAGGAGAAGGTCAGTATATATGTATGTTTGAGTCCTCCAAGAAGCAGACTTCAAGGTGGGATTAGGTATGCAAAAGATTTATTGGGGGAAGCACTTATGAAGTATAAAGCAGGAAGGTGAAGGAGGAGGAAGCTAGAGCTTTCAGAAAGTAAGATCTGACACCAATGGAAGGAAGGACAGGGTAGGAAGATCCTCGGGTTGCAGCACAGACTGGCATCTCAAACAGGTGGATGGATAGTTTCCAAGAAACAGTTCATCAATAGAAGAGTCCTGAAATAGGCAGGAGCGAACTGGACTTAATCTCTGCCAAATGCAGTCATTGCCTGGGAGCAGCCTGGAGGAAACATGGTTTTGTCTAACCCCAAATGAATCCATAGAGTGGTAAAGCAGCTGGGATGATCAGTTAATCATGTTACGCTTGCAGTTAAAGGAACATCTAATTAGCACTTCCTTCCATAGCTGCCAAGGTGGGGAAACCCAGAGATAACCAAGAATTAGGAAGCCAGTGCCAGTCCAAGGGTTAGAGGCAAGGGGAGAGATGATGTTACATTGTTACAGCTGCCATTGCTCCCCAAGTGCTGGGGTAAGAGAGAAAATGTGGGCACTCTAGAAGAGGAGACAGAACAACAACAAAAAGTGATCAAAGAAATAAGCAAGGTAATTAAAGTCAGTGAGATGGACCCAGCCAGTCAGCCCTCCAAACTGGAATTGCCTGTTAAAAATTAAGTTTTGAAAAGTTCAAGTGGAGAAACTTCACTTCCAGCCAACATGGAGTAACAAGGACTGCATTTACTTAGCTGCCTGAAACAATTAAAAACTCAAATAAAATATATGCAACAATCATTCTCATATCATTGGGCCTCAAGCAAAGAAGGGGAGTGATTCTGAGATTAAAAAAAAAAAAAATTCTCCACTAATGCTTCATATTACTACTTGAAGAAGGTTTCCAGGATGTGGCATATGGAGTGCAAACCCATGCAGAGACTGGTGAACTTCTTGGGTTGAGGAAGCAGAGATGAGAGTCTACAGAAGCAAAGACAACTGGATTTTACGTGACAGAGTGTTACAGATAAGAGATCTGCAAAGAGTTTGGGGGTATCTAAAGAGGGTCCTTCTCAAATATTCAACTAAGTACAAGTCAGTGCAGAATGCAAGAAGACTCTCCAAGTCTAGTGAAAGAAATACCCCAAATATTAGAGGAAAAATTTGCAAAGCACACATTGGCTATACCCACTAGCTAGAGGAGAGAACCATATAATTCATACAGCATCATGTATAATTCATGGCAAGTTTTGTTTTAGTACTAGAAAACTAGCCCTAAACTACATGTTCTGGTACTAGCAAACATACTTTGAAAAGATCAACCTATGTCAAAGTAGCTTAACTATAGTCCAAGACAAAACTCAAAAATGTTTATAGAGACACCAAAATATCCAGCGTACAAGGTAAAACTTAAATAGCCTGGCATCCAATAAAAAAGTTGCAGGCATGCAAAGCAGTAGGGAAATACTACCAATAATTAGTAAAAATTAGTCAAAACTGAACTCAAACTAGGAAAGATTACAGAATTAATAGACAGGGACTTTAAAACAGCTATTATAGCAGGATAACATACAAGAAGTTAAAGATTAAGTATGTTAAGGAGGGAAATAAAGGATATAAAAATAAAAAAATTAAACTTCAAGAAATAAAAATTATAATGTATGAGATGAAAAATATGCTAAATTGGATTTAAACTAGACTAGATAATGTAGAAGAAAAGATGTGTAAATATTATATACAAGCTTTAAAGTGTACAAAGAAATAACACAAGAGAAAAAAAAAGATAGAAAAAAGAAGAGAACAGGTCATCACTGAGTTATAGGATAACTTCAAAGAGCCCAACATATGTATAATTGGTCCCAAAAGGAGGGCATAAAAATATTTTATGATACAGTGGCTGAAAATTTTCAAAATGTGAAGAAAACTTTAGATCCATAGATCCAAGGATATCGACATACACTAAGAAAAAGAAATGTGGAGAAAATTACATCAAGGCACATCATAATCAAAGTTATTTAAACAAATGAAAGAAAAAGCTTACAATCGGCCATACAAAGGAAGCATATTTCATACAGTGGAACAACAATAATGATAATAGTAAATTTCTCATAGGATATAGAGGAAGCCAGGAGAAAGTGGTACAAAATCTTTGAACTACTGAAAGAAAAAAAAACGAAAAATAACCTAGTATTCTTTTCCCAGCGAAAATATTTTCATATAACAAAGATGAAGGAAATACTTCTTCAAGTTTATATCCAGCAAACCTGCATTGTAAGAAATATTAAAGGAATACTTGTACTTCAAACGGAAAGAAAACTGTACAAGATAGAAACCTGAATCAACAAAGAACTAAAGAGCACCAGAAACTGTAAATACATAAGTAAACATAAAACTACTTTTCTTATTATTTACCTTTAAAAGATAATTATTTGCTTAAATCAATAATAACCACAATATAATGTGAGACTATCACATATGTAAATGTAAAATGTATGACAACAGTAACACAAATTCCAGAAGCAAAGAAGTGAAACTATATCCTTGTAAGGTTTTTATAGTATACAGTATATAATACCACTTGAAAGTAGATTGTGATAAGTCCAAAATGTGTACTCTTAAACCCTAAAGCAAGCATTGAAAGAACACAACAAAGAGTTAAAACTAATCAACAAAGAGATAAAACAAAATAAAAATACAAAATTCATCCAAAAGAAGCATAAAAGGAAGTGTGAACCCCATAATAGAACAAACAGAAAAAAATGGCAACATTGCAAGTTTAAATAAGTGATTTCAATAATCATATGAAACACAATAAATACCAAAATTAAAAGACATAGATTCTCAAATTGGATTTAAAAGCAGGACTTCATTATATGCAACCTATAAGACACCTACCTTAAATATATAGAAACAAATGTGTTAAAAATAAACAGAGAGAAGATGTACTGTGATAACACTGACCAAAAGTAACCTGGAGTATCTACATTAACATCAGACAATGTAGAACCCAGAGCAGAGTATTACTCAAGATAATGAGCATTATTTTTTAACATAAAAGGGGCAATTCATTAAGAGGAAATTGCAATAACATTCATGAACCTAATAATAAGGCTGCAAAATACATAAAGTAAAAACTGATAAAACTACAAAGATAAATAGACCAATCCAAAATTTTAGTTGGAGATTTTAAAACCTCATTCTCAATAACTCGTAGAAAAAGTGGACAGAAAATCAGTAAGAATGTAGAAGACATGAATAACACACCACCAATCAAATTGATATAATTGACATTTATAGATCTACCAAAAAATAGCATAATATGCATTTATTTTTTCAAGCACACGTGAAACAATTACCAAGATAGAGCATATTATGGCCATAAAAATGTCTCAATAAATTTTTGTAAACACAAATTATCCAAGGTATAATCTCTAACAACAATGGAAAATAAATAAGAAATCAATAACAGAAAGATATCTGTAGAAGTCCCAAATATTTTAAATCAGACTAACACACTTCTAAATTACCGAAGGTCAAAGAAGAAATTAAATAAAACCTCTGAAAGTACCTTTAATAAAATGAAAATAAAAAAACAACATATCACACTTGCGAGATGCAGCTAAAAGAGTAGAAGCTTATAGCACTAAAAGACTATATTAGACAAAATATAAAGTCATAAATAATAGGCCTCAATTTCATCTTTAATAAAGCAGATAAAGAAGAGACAATTATACCCAGAGTAAGCAAAATAATAATAATAATAATAATAAGGATTAGAACAGAAATCAATACAATAGAAAATAGAAAACAATAAGCTAATCAGTAAAACCTCTCTAAACTTCAAGTTTTTTTTAATGTACAATGGGATCAAAAAAAGACTGCTGAAATAAATCTTAGCAATTCTATTTTGTAACACCAAGGATGTGGTATCATTTATCATCACAAATGCATTGTTTTTCTAATGACAAAGAAAAAGTAAAATGATACTCAAATCTAATATCCAGTGTCAAGAAAATTTTTATACCAAAACATCTTTATTCATGTTATCTGCTTGGCTCCTGAGGCACAGGAGTCTGAAATTCTTGACCTACACCTTAACGTGACATTAAAGTATTTTCATAAGCTCATCTTAGCCTTCTAGTCCTTTCTTATCTCCCATAATTTAAATCCTCTGTTACAGCTAGATTAACCACCTCACTGCCCCCTTGTATATATGCTATACTCATTCTTGCTGCTAAACTTTGCACACATCTTTCCTACAATGTAAAACGATGCATCCTTTCACCTCTTTAAATTTTACTACACCAAAAAAGGCTCTTCGTTAAACCAGTCATTTCTATGAAGTTTTATGATACCTGTTAACTGAACCTTCTTACATAATCTAGGTATTGAAGGATTGTACAATCAAGCAAGGAAAAGTAACACATGAAGAAATAAACAGAATATAATGTAATAGGTACTCTACATGTAGCATAGGTATGCAGAAAGGGCAATGGAATTGTAGAAGAGGGGGGAATTAATTTCACCCAGCAGATAAAAGGATATACAGAAAAGTTCACATTTTATATAGGCCTCAGAGAATGAGTGGAAGTTCAGTCACAAAATGAAGAAATTGGGACAGAGGAAACAGCCTGTATAAAGTCAAGGAAATGCAGCACTGCATGCTTCTAGAACAGTGAATAGTATGGAGTGGCTAGGCAAAGGATAGGGTCCAGATACTTACCCTGCCCAAATCCTCTCTGTCTGCAGTTGCAGGTTAGATTCACTGGAAAGCAGTTGGAATCAGAGATTAGCAAGTGGGCATTCATTGGGAGGTGCTCTTGGAATTAACACCTGCAAAAAGAAGAAAAAGAAGCAAGGTTAGAGAAAGGGAGATGTTGATATTTGCATGTAGCCCCAGTGATTGGATTAGATCACTCCATAAGTAGCTCCGGAGCTGAGATGACCCCACATACCTTTATACTCCTGCCTTTATCAGTCACTGGATGTGGGCTGTTCTTGGAACAAGACGTGAAATTGGCTGAGTGTATTAATCCATTTTCACACTGCTATGAAGAAATACCCAAGACTGGGTAATTTATAAAGAAAAAAGAGGTTTAATGGACTCACAGTTCCACATGGCTGAGGAGGCCTCACAATCATTGTGGAAAGTGAAGAAGGAACAAAGGCACATCTTACACGGTGGCAGGCAAGAGAGTGTGTACAGGAAAACTGCCCTTTACAAAACCATCAGATCTCGTGAGATTTATTCACTATCACAAGAGCAGCACAGGAAAAACTCACCCCCAAGATTAAATCACCTCCGTTCCATGACATGTAGGGATTATAGGAGCTACAATTCAAACTGAGATTTGGGTGAGGTCACAGCCAAACCATAGAAGTGAGGCAATTTTCTTAACCAACAGAATCCTCAAAAAGGGTGGGAGACAAGGGCCATCCACTAGTGGCACTGCCAGCAGTTGAGGCAATAAGTTCTTCGTCCCTGGAGGGGGTCTGTGTGGTGCACCAAATGTCCACCAAAACCTGCCAACCCTGACAACCATATTTCTACCATTTTCCCTTTTCTTCTCAAGAAAAGGAATTGATTGAGGACTCCTTAAATAAAGCAGCATTGATCTCCAAGGCTTGCAATGCAAAGCTGAGAAATTTATAGCTCTAGAAGGGATAAATCTTGTTTCAGATGGTTAACAAAACACTAGCCATCAATAGAAAAAAACCTTCAGAAACCAGCTCAAGAAGTAGAACTATCCTTTGACAAGCATCTTGACCAGCTAGATCTTAGTGATATCTTGGAATATCTTAGTGATATTTTTCCAAAGAATAGTTACCTTGTAAATATAGAGACTAATTATCTTAATTTAAAGTAGCTGAAGACATTATGGAAATTGTGGTGGACATAAGTAATCAAAATATAGCAAAATAACATAGCCAGGATTTATTCAAAACGCAAGGGAAATGCTCTGTATGCAAGTGCTGACATTCAAGGTGAGTTTATTGAGTTGCTACCAGCTCAGACTTCCATTTAATGATGTCAAATCGCTGTGACAAACTGGTCCATTCTTTTGTGTACTAGGCAGAATTCTAATATTATCACCAACGACGCATATCCTTGTGTCATCTCCTCCCTCCAAGTGTGGGATAACCCTATGTCTTGTTTCTAACCAATAGTTTGTGGCAACGGTAATGAGATATCACTCTCATGATTATGTTATGCTATCTGTCAAAGGTGAAGGGATTTTGCAGATGTAATTAAGGTGCCTAATCCGTTCACATTAAAGGAAGATTATTAGAGGTGAGTCTTACCTAACTAGGTGTCCCATTTAGAAGAGGATCTAGAGATCAGAAATGAAATAAATAAAAGATATTTTCTTTAAGACCCTTAAGAAACAAGCTGACTGGGTATGGTGTTTCATACCTATAATTCTAGCACTTTGGGGGGCCAAGGAGGAGGAGAATCATTTGAGGCCAGGAGTTCAAGACCAGCCTGGGCAAGACAGCAAGACCCCATCTCTATCAAAAGAAATAAAGAAGAAAAGAAAAGAGAAAAAACAAGCTACCATGAGTTCTACAGTTTTAACGAAATGAATTCTGCCAGTAACCATGAGAGCATAAAAGAGAACCCAGGGCCTCATATGAGATTCCAGCCAAGCTGTCACTTTGCTTACAGCCATGTGAGACCTTGAGCAGAGGACTCTACTAAGCTATGCATGAATTTCTGACTCATGGAAACAATGGAACAGTTGGGTGCAGTGGCTCACACCTGTAATTCCAGCACTGTGGTATGCTGAAGTAGGATTGCTTAAGACCAAGAGTTCGAGACCAGCCTAAGTGACATAGTAAGACTGCTGTCTTTACAAAAAAAGTTTTAAGAAATAAAAATGTAGCCTGACATGTTGGTGTGTGTCTTTAGTCCCAGTTACTCAGGAGGCTGAGGAGGGAGGACTGCCTGAGCCTAGGAGTTCGAGGCTAGAGTGAGTTATTGTACCACTGTACTCCAGCCTGAGGGACAAAGTGAGGTGCTAGCACAAAAGGAAGGGAAGGGAAGGGGAGGGGAGGGGAGGAGAGGGGGAAAATAGAGGGGGAGGGAAGGAAAAGGAAGCGAAGAGAAGGAAAGGGGGGAGGGAAGGGAAGGAAAAGAAAAGGAAGGGAAGGAGGGGGGAGGTAAGGGAAGGACAGGGGAAGGAAGGGGACAGAGGGAGGAGAGAAGGGAAGGAGAGGGGGAGGGAAGGGAAGAGAAAGGAAGGGAAGGGAGAGGGCGAGGGGGAGGGAGGGGGAAGCAAGGGAAGGGGGAAGAGAGGGAGGGATGGAGGGGGAAGAGAGGGAGGGATGGAGGGGGAAGCAAGAGAAGGGGGAAGAGAGGGAGGGAGGGAGGGGGAAGCAAGGGAAGGGGGAAGAGAGGGAGGGAGGGAGGGAGGAAGGGAGGGAGGGGAGGAGGGAGGGAGAGAAGGAGGGAAGGGTAATAAATGTACATTGTTTTAAGGCACTAAATTCACGGTAATTTGTTATGCAGCAAAAGAGTACTAACACATCCTGCTTCCGGGAGTACTGTCTACTTGAAATCATAGAATGATTGCTATCTCACTTATTAAAAAGCGCAGCTGCGGGTGGTGGCACATATCTATAGTCCAAGCTACTAAGGCTGAGGTAGAAAGATCACTTGAGCCCAGTGGTTTGAAACAACTCTTGGCAACATAGTGAGACCTTGTCTCAAGAAAAAAACAAACAAACAAACAAAAAAAAAAACAAGGATGCTGATTTAAAAACAAACGTCAACAGTAAAACGTCCTACTCCGCCAGCTGCTATTAGAGGGCTGAGTAGACATTATTTAGGCTGAAATCTTATAAACCTCATCACATATTAGTCTGGGCTTTCCAGAGAAACAGAACCAATAGGATATATAGATAATAGTTATAATAATAGATAAAGGAATTGGCTCATATCATTATAGAGGCTGAAAGTTCAAGCTCTGCAGTTGGCAAGCAAGCTAGAGATGCAGGAGAGTTTCTAGTATACTTTTGAGATAAGACAAGCCCTGAGAAGCAGGGGAACTGACGGTGTAACTTCCACGGCTGAGTCTGAAGGCAGGAGGAGACTAAAGGCCCAGCTCAAAGACAGGGAGTAGCAAGAATTATTATTTTTTATTATTCAGTCTCTATTTGATCCAGGCTTTCATTGGATTGATGAGACCCATTCACATTGGGGAGGCAAATTTATGTTACTCAGTCTATGAATTCAAATCCTAATCTCATTCAGAAACACCCTCCCAGGCTCACCCAGGGATAATATTTAACTAAATATCTGGGCATCCCATGGTGAAGTCAAATGGACACATAAAATTAGCTACCATGACATTCAAAATGGTGAAAACAGTAGGTGATGAGTATAACATTTTAATTCTCAAGATATTATCAATATTATATTCATTCTTCTTTGATTGATTTCAAGTTGGATCTGTGTAACCAACATATCTTTCACTTTTTCCTATTTATTTTCTTTGTACATTCTCGGAATAGCTCCTTTGGATTCTACCTGTTGGGATTGCTGGTAATTTTCTCATTTGCTCTTTACTCTTAGATGGGGCTTTAGGACTCCACAGGTTGACTAAACAAAGTGGTGCCCGGGTACCTATTAGTGTTCTTCCAAGTCTCAATAAAAAGAGACCTGAAAAAAAAAGGAGGCCTGAATCACAAGTCTTCTAATAGTCTTTTGACAAACATGTACTACATACAACATTGGGCATAAAAGAAGACTTCATCAGGTGTCCAGGATAATGGCTGAGGCTGACTCATGTGTGCAGAGTACAAACAGCTCATACTTGGGTATTATTTGAGGGGCTTCTGTGTCTCTTTCCCCACAGACACTGCCTGAGTTCAGATTTGTTTTTTGTTTTTTTTGTTTTTTTTTTTTAGCATTCCATTAGGGTGATTGCAAGCCTTTTAAAACCTTCTTATCTCTTTCAGAGATATCCCTACAACTACCACCCTATGTCCAGGCCATTATTTCTAAAAAACAAATCTGCTATTGACTGCCCAATGCTTAAAACACTCCAGCACAATTCATTCTTTAAAAACAAAGGCCAAATTCCTCAGCCTTGTAGTTAAGATCATTCAACATACGGCCCACAGATTTCTTTTCTCCTTTAACTCCCAGACAGTCTAAGTAGCAGCCTTTTTTTTTTTTTCTTTTTTTTTTTTTTTGAAGCAGAGTTTTTCTCTTTCACCCAGGATGAAGTGGAGTGGCGTGATCTCAGCTCACTGCAACCTCCACCTCCTGGGTTCAAGTGATTCTCCTGCCTCAGCCTCCTGAGTAGCTGGGATCACAGGCGTGTGCCACCATGGGCAGCTAAGTTTTGTGTTTTATGTAGAGATGGAGTTTCACCATGTTGGCTCAGATGGTCTTGAACTTCTGACCTCAGGTGATCTGCCTGCCTTGGCCCCCCAAAGTGCTGAGATTACAGGCATGAGCCGCTGCGCCTGGTCATAAACAATTTCTTAATGTTCAGCCCCCAACTCTTTTCTGATACTATTTTCTTTTCATTCCATTCACTCACTTCACAGCCCAAACTAAATGTTACCTCTTCTGGGAATCTCTTTGCATTTCTGTAACAATCTGACAGAATTTCTTACAAGCAAAATTAAAAAAAATAAACAATAATGTGGAACATAGGTTCAGAGGAAGAAGACCTGGGCAGATTACTGGGTGCTTGTGAGCCAGGGCCTGAAGCCAAGTCTCGCTCTAGTATTTTTTCAGATCCAATTCTTTTCCATGTAGATTAGATCTAAGCCTATCCAGCTCAGCTCTTGAGTTTTTATACACTGGGCTATTTGCATGTATGTATATATGTGCGTGTATGTGTATGTGTGTCTGTGCACATGGATATGTATCTGTACGTCTATCTTATCTATAAAAAAATTTATATGCTCCAATATGTGTACACGTCTATGTATTCACTGTTAGATATATCTATGTATGGGCACAAATGTATATGGGTGTGCACATGCATATGGTCTATGAACAAGTATGAATAGTGATGAGGTTTGAATATTTGTTCCCTGCCATGTTGAAATTTAATTCCCAATATAGCAGTATTGAAAGGCAAGGGTTTTAAGAGGTGATTGGATCATGAGAGATCTGCCCTCATGAATAAATTAGTCCATTCATGGGTTAATAGATTAATGGGTTAATGGATTAATGGATCATGCGAAAGGAGCTGAAGGGTTTATAAGAACAGAAATAGACCTGAACTAGCACATTAGCACACTCAGCCCCTTTGCCATGTGAGTGATACCCTGCACTGCCTGGGAACTCTACAGAGAGTCCTCACCAGCAAGACGGACTGCATCAAAGGCAACCCCTTAACCCTGGACTTCTTAGTCTCCATAACTATAAGAAGTAAATTCTATTTCTTTATAAGTTACCAGATTCAAGTATTCTGTTATGAGCAACAGAAAATGTGCTAAGACAGTTACATACCTATATGAATATATATGCTGATATGTGCAGATACATATTTATACATATATGTATGTGTGTTCATTCTCTAACTCCTGTACATTTAGGTATATTGTATGTGTATGCATGTGAGATACAGCCAATTTGTCAGTAATATTTTCTGTGTGGCCTTCCTTCCAGCTTATAGGTGCCCAGAAAGAGCCACAGATATTTAAGTGACTTTGGTTTCCTTTGAATGACTTTTGTGGTCCTCCATGTGATACAAATTTAAATGAACTGAAATGGGGCATGAGATCAGGGCAGGATCACTGCTGATTTCATCTTTACTCCCAGCTGGGCCACAAATGGAGCCTGGTAATTCATCCCCAACTGCCTCCCAGGCCAGGACTCAGGGCCCGTTTCCATTATCCATTGCTGGTGACCTTGTCTCTGCTTTCTGGGCCGCAGCCTTGTTTCCTGACAAGGGTTTCAGCAACAATCATTTGGTGAGTGCAATCGTTGGCGTCTCCAGCTGTAATATTCACACCGGCTTCAGAGAAGCACATTTCTCTACCTTCTTTCCCTCAGAGGCTTTCTTTATTTCCTTCTAATGGATTCATTTAAGTGACAAGTTTCCAGCTGTTGTCATGATTTGTCTGGTAATGTGCTTTGAGGCTCTTGAGGAACCTTTGAGCCTAAGGCCATGTTATCCTGAGGTGCAGACTCCATGGTCAACCCCTGCATTGATAACACTCTCAAAGTGCACAGCTATTTGAAGTTCCTGAAGGATTTGGCAAAAACGCATTCAAATCACAGTGTCATGTTGCCGTCTTTTTTTTCTCCTTTGCTTGCAAGTTAAGGGCTTAGACATTTTTACTGAACCTGCTAGAGAGAATGAATCAAAGATTTAAACAAGTCTCCACCTCGCCTTTTAATTTTTCACCCTCCAGATTCCCAGATTCCTGTTGGGTGTTCTTTTCTCTTCAACCAAAAGGGTTAGAGTTTGCTACTGCTATGACCATACTGAATTACCTACAGCTAATTTATCAAACATGCCATGCTCTGATATTTTATCACCTATAAGTATCATTAACGAAGCAAGTTTTCAGGGTCCATTAGTAGCATAATTTCTGGTTCCTCACATGCTGTAGTCAGAGTGCTCTTTTAAAATGCAAATCTGATCATGTCACTGTCTGCTTAAAACTATCCAATGGTTTCCCACTACTCCTAGAATAAAAAACAAAAAAAATTTTTTTTAAAGTGTGTCTTTTACTTTCGGGCATTCTGATTGCTTTTGTTTGTTTGTTTCTACTTTAAGTTCTGGGATACATGTGCAGAATGTGCAGGTTTATTACATAGGTATACACATGCCATGGTGGTTTGCTGCACCCATCAACCCATGATCTATATTAAGTGTTTCTCCTGATGCTATCTCTACCCTAGCCCCTCACCCCACAACAGGACCTGGTATGTGACGTTCCCACCATGTCCATGTGCTCTCATTGTTCAACTCCCACTTATGAGTGAAAACATGTGGTGTTTGTTTGTCTGTTACTGGGTTAGTTTGCTGAGAATGATGGTTTCCAACTTTATCTATGTCCCTGCAAAGGACACGAACTCATCTTTTTTTACAGCAATTCTTAACGTGGCTAAAAAGACCTTGCATTTTGCCTTCTCTTGTCTACCCAGCCTTATTTCCTGGAGCACTCTTTGAGTTTCTTGCATTGAACACACTGGCTCTCCTTCCGTTTCCCTAACTCACTGCTTTCTGTGGGTGCTCCTTTAGCCCGTCTTGTTTCCTCTCTCTGGTAGTCTCTTTCCTTCCTTTCCCCTAAGTAACCACTAATGTTCAGACCTGAGTCCTGATGGCACTTCCTTCTGCACGCCTCACACCAGGCTAATCCCTTAGTCAGACTTTTTCAAAGCACCCTTCAGAGACCCATCTATTTGTCACCTTCATTGGTCCTTCACTGAACTCCTCACAGTAAGCAAGTTTGCATCTATTTGTGTGATTCTTCACTTAATGTCTATTTTCAACTAGACACAGGATAAGAACTATGTAAGTCTGGCTATACTCTCAATACCAAATATTGGCAGTTAGTTCATGCTAGGTGGCTCAACAAAGACCCACTGAATGAATAAAGGCATATGTACATTGGGGCTTTACCTTTTAATTAAAAGGTAAAACCTGACCCTTGGTGTGCCTGTTGTCCCTGTCATGTCCCGCTGTGTCCAGTTTTAATGCCACACACGAAAATAACTTCCTTCTAAAGATATATTTATGGTGCTTTGTAGAGCTGTTTTGCTGATGAGGGGGAAAAATGTAATCCACAGTATTCAAGCTGCCTTTCTGAGATAAGGAAACAATGCTTATCAATCTTCTGCAAAGTTTGGCAATTTTCCATTTAAATGTTTACTAGGAGTTCAATTATCATATTTGCCATAAATATATAATGCAAGAAAGTTAGTAATACATATTATGATAGACCTCAAAAGTGTCATAAGAACCTAATAGAAGGAAATTAATTTCTATTGGGGCAATCCGAGAAGGCCTTATGTGAAAGTTTTGAACTGGGCCTTGTGGTTTACAAAGCCCCTGTCCATCCTGTTTCTCTGGCCAGTTCTGGCTAACGCTAACCACCTTTGCAGTTGGGCCTAAAAGTCACTTCCTCTTGCACACCTTCTCTGATGCCATCCCCCAACATGCTCCCAGTGTCCTTTTCCTATTATCACATATTTTAATTGCCTACCTTGCTACTCACTCTAGGCCCCATAGTAAAAGGAACTGGAGCTGCTTTACTCACTGTTAAACCTTCATGCTATAGCATAGTGCCTGACATAGGAATTCAATCAATAAAAAATGAATGAATACATGAATGATAGAAAAGTGGGGAGCAAAAAAGGAAATACCTAAACTACTCTAAAAAACACTTAAAATTTTAAGAAAATTTTGGGAACCACAATGGTGGTATGGAGAAATACGAAAAGACATAAAAGAAGAGAAACTCGGGTGGGTACACCAAGTATACATAGACGGAGGCAACATTTGAGTGGGTAAGTGTATCTTATACCTAGGGGACATCATCAAAGAGAAGTTCCAAAGTCAACAGGAGCCAGATTTTCAAGGGCCTTGGATCATAGCGCATACTTTTTCCTTTCTGTCATCAAGAGGAACTGTAATTTTTTTATCAGGGGGATAATAGCATGAGATTTATATTTTATAAAAATCACTTCAGTTGCCAGGTAGTGGAAAGAATATAAGAGGCGGGGAGAATAAACGTGCAGAGAACTTTTAAGAAGCTACTAGAATTATCTACTTCATAGTTTTTCAATCTCTATGCTATTAACACTTTGGGCTGGATAATTCTTTCTTGCAGGTGGTAGGTAGCTATTTTTTGCATTGTAGGATGTTCAGCAGCATCCCTGGCCTCTACTTACTAGATGCCTATAGTATTTGTCCCTAAGGTGGACACCAACATTGTGTCAGATATTGCTAAGCGTCCCCAATCGACAAAATTATCCTCCATTGAGAATCACCTATCCAGGCAATGGGTAATACACTATAATTAAATAAGACGGTTATTAGAATGAAAGAATGAGTCAGATACCAATGATACTGCATGAAAGTGAATTCCCACTAAAAGCAACCATTTGTCATTGTGCAACACAACAGGTGCACTGCCTGTGGATACAGGACTCCTCAGAAGAGGAATGATAGACTCTTACGATGATCTTTTCTTCTCCTAAAACCATATGGATAGACAATTTCTAGGTATGTCCAACTATTATGTTGGATTTGGTAATCAAGAAGCCACACTTCTTTGACAGTGGAATTCTGATGCTTTTCAGGGGGAGTGAACTTTGTTCCCAGTCCATGGCCTTTGAGTGAGCTCCCAGCCCACCCCTGGCTCCTAGGGTGGGATAGATGACACAGAGCTCTGAGCCAAGCAGACACAGTAGGTGCCATACTGATACCTCAAGGGAACAGCACATCTGGGAAGAGATGTGCTGTCTAATAGAGAAGAGGAGTCAAGAGAAGAAGGGGAAGAATCATAACTCTGAAGACAGATCCCTGATGACACCATCTGTGTTCTGGAATTCACCATGCCTAAAGCTAGGCCATCCATGGACTCTTTAATTTAATGAGTCAAAAATTTGTATTTTGCTTAAGCCAGTTTGTTTGGATCATCTGAAGAAGGAAGGGTGAATCACATTGTCCAAAGAGACCAGCAGTCTTCTATAAATAACCAAGTAACATCATTATAGAATGTAGACGGAACACTGGATATAGAATCAGACCTCAGAGCTGAATCTAAGTCCAGTCATACATTCATGTATCCTTGTAATTATTGACTCATCAAATTTTTATTGAGTGTGTATTGTGTACTGGGCAATGAATTAGAACTCTGGGGCCATCATGAGGCTGGTCTTCCCTGCAGAGAACTTATATTCTAGTGTTCAACTGTAAGTGTCAACCTTGATTGCATATTACAGTCACTACTGTAAGTTTTTTAAAATGCCCATGTCAGTGCTCCATATTACGTAAGTTAAATAAGAATTTCTTGGGGTGAGACAGACATCAGTATTTATTGAAGTAATTCTAATGAAATGCTGGGGTCCTCTTTTCATTTTGCAGAGGAGGAAGCTAAGGCACAGAGAAGTTAATGTGCTCAAGACTATATCACTGGTGAGAGGCAAAGCTAAGATTTAAACCCAGCTTGGGTTCAGAGTCTGCCCTCTTCTTAATAACTAAACTGCACCATAATTTGAAAGGCACAGTAAGAAACACCATGGTATATTTAGTCCAATGTAATTATATATATAAGCTAAGTTTGTTTTCAGAATTCTTAGCTTTTCCTTTTCCTTTCCTTGTGCCCATCCTCACCAATTTCAAACTCATACACATGTCTGCCCCCATCAAAATCTCACCTTGAATTGTAATAATTCCCACATGTCAATGGCAGGACCAAGGGCAGGAACATGAGGGAAATTTCCTCCATTCTGTTTTCGTGATAATGAGTGAGTATCACCATATCTGATGGTTTTATAAGTATCTGGCCTTTCCCATGTTTGCACTTACTCCATCCTGCCACCCTGTGAAGAGGGTGGCTGCTTCTCCTTTGCCTTCTGCTGTGATTTTAAGTTTCCTGAGGCCTCCCCAGCAATGTGGAACTGTGAGTCAATTAAACCTCTTTTCTTTATAAACTACCCAGTCTCAGGCAGTTCTTTATAGCAGTGTGAGAATGAACTAAAATGCCATCCCTACGTCTAGATCTAACAAATTATCTTCTCCGTCCTATTGAAAATATTCTTCCCAAAAATTATCTGCTACCCCTTCTGTACAACTCACAGTGAGCACAAGTCATTTGTGCTTTTTTTTATCCAGTCAGAGTTACACTTGCACTTTGGTAGTAGTGTGGTACAGCAGAAAGATTTAGATGAAGGTCTGCAATCTCAACACTGTCACTCTAACTTAACTAATTGTACTTTCTGGCAAACTATATAACATCTCTGAGATATGAATTCTTTTATTTTTATTTTATTTATTTATTTATTTATTTTTGAGACAAAGTCTTACTCTGTTGCCAGGCTGGAGTGCAGTGGTGTGTTCTCAGTTCACTGCAAACTCCGCCTCCTGAGTTCAAGGGATTCTCTTGCCTCAGCCTCCTGAGTAGCTGGGACTACAGGCGCATGTCACCATGCCTAGCTAATTTTTGTATTTTTAGTAGAGACAGGGTTTCACCATGTTGGCCAGGATGGTCTCAATCTCTTGACCTCATAATCCACCCGCCTCAGCCTCCCAAAGTGCTGGGATTACAGGCATGAGCCACCGCACCGGCCCCTGTATTCTTATATCTGAAATGGCAATAGTAACACCTCTTTTGCTATGTAGTTGTAAAGATTAAATTGAAATATACTTATTAGCTCTTACCATAGTGCCTCAAATATAGGCGACTGTCAACTAATAGCAACTATTTCTATTAAGATTTCTCTAGATTTATATTTTCACATGGCAGAGGTTGTAAAAAATATGTAATAATAATTAAAACACCCAATATTTTCAATCACTTACTTTGTGCCTGACATTGATGTTTTACATGTATTTTCTCAGCTATTCATAAAAATAACAGTATAATATTGGTACTCCCATTTTCCACGTTTTGTACATATAAGAAAGTAAATGCAGAGCAATACCACATAGCTTGCACAAGAAAGTATTAATGACTTAAGTAATCTTAGCTCAATCTTAGAAGTTTCCTTTTGGGGAACAAATATTAGCATTGTTATTACCATGTGCCAGGAATTTGCAGTGACTAATGTTTGTATACATTATCTCATTTAATCTTTACAATAAACCCACTTTACAAGTAGTGCAACAGAGGCTCAGAGAGATTATGTGGGTTGTACGAATGTAGTTAGAACCCTGTTCTGTCTGATTCAAAGCTTGTATGACTTCCCCCCGAGAAATGAAGGCTTAATTAAGAGTTCTGATTAATTGAGATTATACATACCCAAGAAAAAAGACTTCATTTTGGATTTGAAAGCCCTAACCCACCAGGGTAGAACTGTAATAAGTTCAATTTCTAAGTACACTATTTTATTAACCTGTAAGCACTATTTTCTTCTTTGCTTGGCTAAATATTGCTACCTTTTCAGCACAGTTCTATCCAGAAAGACTCCCCTTTTTGGAAGGACTCACTCAGCATCTACCTCTTGAGTCCACTCCTTTTGCAAACACCAGCTACACTTGTCTAGTTTGTGTTGGAAAGAGTTTCTCTATCTCACATGAGAAAGCTCTGTCTACATTAAAAGAGAAATTCCAGCAATACGCTCAGATAGGGTAATCAGCCCAAGTCTATCACATTGAGTTAGTGGCAAGATAGTTCGTATGACTTAATTAATTCTCCTATTATCAGCCTTCTTGCACTCCAACGGAACTTCATTTACATCTTCCTGTAAAGCATCGTTATTTAAGTTTAAAGGCACTTAAATTCAAGTCACACAACAGTTACATGGATTGGAATCAATGCAAGCTATTTATAGAAAAGCACTGAATATAGAATGGACAGAATATGTGCTGTTTTGAAGCCTGCTCTATTTATGACCACATTCCAATAAGACTCATTGATCACCTACTATGTGCAAGATACTAAACAATGCATTTTACTCTTTTTACTGCACATAGGAAACTATGCATTCAAAATAACGTTCTCCTCTCAAGTTACTGACCTGCACTGCACATATTTCCTGGTCATAGGCAGCTTCCACACAAGAACATCTGTACATGAATTAAAGAATTCAGTTACTCAGATCTAAGTGAATGTATCTTATTTCCTGGTAGCTGGTAATTGACTTATAGCTGGCATCCTAGAGACATAGCCCAAGGCTATTTTGACAAACAATGAAGTAATAGATTTTTTTTTATGCTGCTAAGGCAAATATATTTGCAGTCATGCTTGACATTATTCAGTTAACCACCAAAACATCCAAATTATAATTACTATTTGGCCACACTGAGATGCTACATAAGCCCTCTGATTAATACATCAGTGTAAAAAATCTGTCATGATTTCGACATAATACTGCCTGTTATTTTTCTGCTGGTAAGTTTTCTGAGACACATGCTTGTCCATGTGTAAAACAGCTGTGGCAAGGTGGTAATTGTCCAGAAAGTGGGGGAACCCAGGAGTAGGTTTAGACGTTGGGCAACAATAAATTTTAAAACACTGTTTTGAAATAATTTCTAATATAAAAATCCAATGTTAGAACTTTTATTTGGTAGCCTAGTCTCTGAAATAAGAATATACATTCAAACATCTTACATGTAAAATGATCTGTCAATTTGAATTTTTTTCTTCTTATTGATATGTTAATTTCTTACATCCAAAAGACTGCTATGTAGTAGCATTTCACTCTGTCAAGCAGCTTCCCACATAAAAGCTATCCATAAAGGGGAGGAGGTAGTGAAGCAAATTGTTGACAGTAATAGTCAGGTTCATCGCTGGCTTCATCAAGAAGAGAAATGGAAACAAAAGCCTACGGCCATCGATAATTTCAAATTAATTCAAGTAATTCTGTATTGCTTTGCTCGGGTGATAGAGGAGACTTTGGCTACTCTGCCTGAGCACATCACTGCTGGATCTCAAAATCTGCAAGAACTTCCTAGTGCTTCAAGAACTTTCGTGTGCATACCAGTCACCTGGGAATCTTGTTACGATGCAGATTCTTTTTCAGTGAGCCCTAA
The DNA here is from genome assembly GCF_009761245.1 of Sapajus apella. Classification (NCBI taxonomy): domain Eukaryota; kingdom Metazoa; phylum Chordata; class Mammalia; order Primates; family Cebidae; genus Sapajus; species Sapajus apella. The sequence goes on from NW_022436943.1 coordinate 49,684,883, forward strand.
TTCTACAATTCTTATAAGGTCTTAGGTGACATGATGTTTACTGCTGGTTGTCCAATGGTCTACTCCTGAAGGTCCACCATGCCCAGCTTCATCTTCCTACACTCTGGAAATCTGCCTGTACCCAAGCCATGTGGAACCACTTGCTATTTCCTAAACAAGCATGTGTTCCCCTGTTCCCCCATGTCTGCCTCTTTCAACCTCTCTTCTAAAAATTCTCCATGACCCCCAAGCATAAGCCTCCAACAGCAAGCTCAAAAATGCTTTCTATAATGTTGTGTTGCTCAGCCCATTTCCAGAGTAGATGTGCAATTCCTCTTCCCCTAGTCGTATTTGCTGCAACTTTTATAGGCTGCTGGAACACTTTCTCTCTGAGGATTCTGATAAACAGAGTTCTTGCCCTCTTGACTTTTCCAGTCTGGGTGCAGGCGCAGATGGGGGCAGCAGGATTGCAACACAGTCACTTAATACAATATGGAGCTGCTATAATGGAGGGAAACATTAACTGCTCTGATAGGACTCAAGAGCGGAGTCTTAAAGGATTTTACAAGGTTGACAAGGAAGTGGGTTTTCTCCACATGGAAGAAAAAAATAGCAAGAAATACTACAGCAAGGAAGGATGAAACAGCACTGGACTTGGGGAAAAGAGAAAGCCATGAGATGTTGCTATGGTATAAAGAACAAGATAGAGAGTGTCAGAAGATGAGGCTGATGTCACCTGAGGCTGACGTCACCTGACTTCTGCTGCTGAGCTTCTCTGACATCTTCTCAAGGGCTCAAGGCTTAGATACCCTCTGATATGGTTTACTTGTGTCCCCACCCAAATCTCATCTTGGTTTGTAATAATCCCCACATGTCAAGAATGGGACCAGGTGGAGATAACTGAATCATGGGGGTGGTTTCCCCATACTATTCTCATGGTAGTCAGTAAGTCTCACGAGATCTGATGGTTTTATAAATGGGAGTTGCCCTGCACAAGCCCTTTTTGCCTGCCACCATGTAAGATGTCCCTTTGCTCTTCTGCCACAATTGTGAGGCCTCCCTAGCTATGTTGGGATTTTGAAAAAGATCTATGCAGTCTGTGAAGGTAGACACAGAAGTTCTGAGCCGACGCAGAGTGGAAGTTGTTATTGCCTGGTCCTTAACACTGCAATTCACAAGCCACACATCCACACCTTCAGTAGCAGCAATTTTCATCTCCAGTCTTTGCTTTCCTTGAAAGCAGATCCTGAAGCAAGACATTGAATGCAAGTAGCTTATCTGGGATGCAAAGACCAGTAGGTGAGTGAAGAAGTGAGACAAAGAAGGGAAGGCCACCTATACAGGGTGCGTTATCAAGCCAGCTATCAGTGTGGACAACTGGAGCTTACTCCCACTGAGGAACCTCTGGGAGTCAGTGTGAAACACAAATCCCTGAGTTAGCCACCCACCCCCATCCCCAGAAGGGCAAGGGAGCTTGTTATGCAGGCATTCACTTTTGTTAGTCTTTGGCAGAGGGCTGCTAGTGCTGGGATGGTCCCGAAGCTACTTTCCTGGCTCTTCCTGTCTGCTGCAGGTGGAAAACTGGTTTCTCCCAGCAAAAGAAAGTCCTGAGGCAAAGAAATGCAGGAGCTGGCAGCTGGCAGCCTCTGGGGGTCAGGGGCAGTTTGACCAGAGTGCCACAAGGATGCCATGTGCCCCACAGCAAGCCTTCATCTCTTAGCCTGCCCCCACCACACCAGCCCGTCTGTCCCAGCATCTGACTTTGCTGATTCAATCTCCTGTTCTGTGTTTGGGGTTTCCCTTCCATTGAAGCTTCCCTCCCCACCAGCTACCCCAGTATAGCACACACTAAAGTACTTGGAAAATGTTTGCTGAATTCTATCTGATGACTCAAATCCAATGGGCTACCTGGTGAATTTATTTTAACATGACCCTGAAATGAAACTGAGATGATTTTACATGAACTACAGTATTTTATCTGTAGGCCCACGTTTCTATTACTTCCTAGTCCTCTGGTAATTGGTGAAACTGTAAGAGCAGATTTTTCTTTTTTTTTCTTTCTAAGCCTACATATTTTGATTCAATTATATCACCATGCTACACTCAGGGGGTTATATTACATTGCCTCTTCTCTGTCCCAATCGTGCACAATCCTGCAATATTAGTGAGGTTTTACTATAATTCCTAAACCTCAAATATATTTCCCCAGTGGTTTGATTTTATATCCTCTTTTTGGGTTTTATTAATGGCATCAGATGTAGGAGGCTATGTACCAGCTGAAGTTTTTTCCTCTTAGCTGTTTACCCATTTTCTGCTAACAGAAGAAAGCACTAATCTCTCCATTCTCAAACCATGTGCCTCAGGTGGCATTAATACCACCTGTGGCTCTAACAGCAAGCATGTGACTCATGCCTGACCAATCAGAGTATCACATTATTTTTGACTACTGTGTGTGCACGTGACCCAATTCAGAACCAATCAAATGCAGTATGATATTTTTCAGAACTACTGAGAATACGTTTTCTTCTTTTCTTCTGAACTTGAACCTGGCAGAAATTTTCCAGAAACTGCTGGCAGCCATCTTACTGAAAGACCCAAGCTTAAGAACAAAGATGAAAGGAAGGAGAGCAGAACGAAGAGAGAAAGAGAGGCTGAGACTGGATGACAAACCCAGCTGAGAAAAGTTAGGGATTCTTCTGGCCTTAGTAGTTCCATTAAGACTGCAGACCACCTTTTGGTTAGGTTTTCTGTCACTTGCAACTAAAAGATCTCTAACTGATACAGAGGTGGACAGGCCCGTCTATAAACCCCAGTTCTGCCTCTTGCTAAGAAGCAAGTGTATTTTTTTTTTTGTTTATTCGTTTTTAGTTCAGCTTTACCTTTTTAATGGGGAAAAAATATCTGTTGTGAAGAAGTAAAATGATATATGCAAAACTCTCTACATAGTGTCTGACCCAAATGTAGAAATCTATAAAAGTTAATTCCTTTTCTCCCCTTCCTCACCCTCCTCTCTGCCCTCCACACTGGCTTCCTCTGGCCACATAGCAGCCCAGTAAAGGTAAATGTACATTGACTGCATTCCAGAATTGATAAAGTCAGGGAAAATGAACACGGAAGTACCGTCATTGATACACCAGACTCCACGCTGAGGAGGGGAGTGATCCCCAGCTGACCTCACACTGAGATTCAGAAGACCTGGGTCATTTTTGTGACTTGAACAGTTTATTTGTCTTCTCTGGATTTTGTTTTCTTTTCTCTCAAATGGGAGGGGCAATATAGAGATGGCATCTAAGGTCCCTGCCAGCTTTGAAATACACTGTGTCATACCTCATTTCCTGAAATGCCTCCCACCTACCTAGGAGACTCTAAAATCCCTGTACATGTGTTCAGACCAGGTCCAAGATGTGGGTGAGGCATGTGGGGCACCTAGAATTGAATATTGAATGGGACACCCCCTTTCAGATGTGAACCCCATACCAACACGATGCTAAGAGTAAGAGCCTCTCTAAATTTTTCTCCCTAGGCACCAAGCCTGTATATCCTGGTCTCAGCTTTGATAGGTTCCACTTCGCAGCAGCGCTTGCCTTAGGCTATAGGAACACTAAATGCTGTGTCCACCACCAGGGTTCCGGCCAGCTAATGCCGTTAAGCAGCCTTGAATTTTGAGTTAGACCAAGGAAATGACATCATTCCTGGACGCAGAGGAAGACTTTTCCTGATTTATGAATTTTGGGACTCATTTTAATCCGCCATGGAATGACTTACGAATCATATTATTTTATCAAGAGTTCCAGTTTTCAATCTTAGATTAGCTTCAGCAACATGAACCTCCCTTGCCACCCAGCAAGGCTTTTCTAGCACATCACAGGCACCACCATTGCCTTGACTTGTCGGAGAACTACTTGGACAGCTTCTTCACTGGTGGTGTTTTTTATTGGGAAAATACATCAACTAAGCTTCTTTAAAAAAATACCTCTGGCCTTTGTTTTATTCTCTGGGAACACACGTATTACACAGCCTTGAGAGACCAAAGAAGTTGATTTTACTCCATCCATGATGAGGCTTGAGTTTTATGTTAATTTTATGTGTCAACTTGACTATGCTAAGGAATACCTGGATAGCTGGGAAAACAGTATTTGTTTCAGTGTTTTAATGTGAATGATTTAGAAAAGAAATGAGCAGAGAGAAAAGATCCAAACCTGGAAAGTAAAATAATAATGTAAAAATAATGAGAAACTTGAAGGAGAGGCAGAACTTGGGTACACAGAAAGTCATTTTCAACCCCATCTTTGATGTAGATAATCACATGCAAACACACATACGAACGTATTTTGTGCATTTACAAAATACTAGGCACTTCACATATGAAGTCCCACTTACTGCTTACAGTGAAATGGAGAAGACATGGTTATTGCCATTTTATAGTTAAACAAATTAAAGCTGAGCCAAAGTCACATCATATGACTCAAGTGTGGTAAAAGAGTCTCAGTTCAAAATGAGATCTCTGACTTTAAAGACAGCTAAATCCCCTTCACAATTTTGCAGAGTAAACACAATTTTGATTTACTATTTGTCCTTTATGTTCCCAAAGGTTTCAGTGTTTCTGGTCATCAGCGAAGTTGTAACTGGAAGAAGTTTTAACTCCCTGGCCTCTAGGGGAGCTAGTTTAATAGCCTGCTACTGTGAACAAAGTAACAGAAGAGCTCTTTTTGAAGAATTAGGGACTCTGATTTCATGCCTGCGTTTCCTGCAAAGTTTCACAACTGTGGCTGCAGTCATCTTCACAGTGGAGCTCTCATTATTATGAGTGCCCACAGCAGCAGCTGTAATTTTCAAAAGAAACATTAAGCCTGTCTCCACCCCACCCCCAATATCTATTAATATATCAGTAACAAATACCTTACTGATAGCACTGAATTTTGACAGCTCTAGAAGAGAGCATCTTTCACAGTTATTGTCCTTTAAGAAAAGCAGTTTTATGAGGGGATTCTAGTGCAATTGGCATGGTTTCTTTACTAATCAAAAACCCGAAACTTGTCCTGTTTCTTCAGAAATTGAAAACCCAAAACAGCTATCTCAAGGAATAGTTCCAAGATGCTGCAGCTGGTATTTTATGGCTCGCTGAAAAGGCATCTGTTTTTAAGAAACACAATTAATGTCATTTAGTTCCTTCCAAACACCCAATAATGGATGAAGAATCACCAGAGGAAAAAGTACACAGCTCTTGGAAGGGTAATTGTAGGAAACATACATTTAGAGCCAGTGACTGGATCAGTATTGGCTCCTTCAGAAGGACAGAAAGATGACCCTTGCATCTGCCTGGGGTAAACAGCCATGTTTCCCAGCCTTAGTAAGAGGCATATATGGAGAGTAAAACCAACTACCTAAATGAAAATGGATCATTCTGGGATTTTGCCTAATGCTTAAACATACAGCTTGTCCTCATTTCAGACTTCTATTTGATACATATATTCACATGCAAATGAGACCCTGTCATACAATGTAATAAAGGGAGTGACTATAGAATAACTTTTGCAATTGTTATAATCAGTTAGGTATTATCAATGGCCTTATAACCTAAAAAAACTCAACTATGTTCTTCGTAGTCCTTTTGTGCTACTTTCTGCACTGATTAAGCATATTTTTTTTATTTCACTATCTCCCATTAACTCCACCCCAGACTAAGAGTTTCTTAATACTCCACTGCATCCTCACCTAGCTGGGGGAACTGCTGTAAAGCTCTGGGTTCCTAGCACCTGGCACATTAACTGACCCTCAACAAGCACTTCTTGGATACATTGATTTTCCAAGCTGGCCTCCAACTACCTTCATGCATTATATCTAATAATTTCTTAAAAACTTTTCTTACAAAAATAGGTTAACCTTGTCAATCCACAGAACACACACACACACACACACACACACACATACATATATGCACACACATATGCACACAAACATGATATTCCAGGATGGCCATCTGGCAAGCTGGAAATAGGAAAATCTAGTTAGTCCTTGGTGTTTTCACTCTTTTTTATCTATTTTTTTTCTATTTCTATTTTGTCCCCTGTTCTGGTACTAGCAAGCTATCTATACATTGGCATATAGCTTTTCCTTTCTGGCCATAAACTTGTTTGTGGGTTAGGTTTCTTTCTAGGTATCCTATCTACTCTGACTTTTTATCTGATAGAAAGAGGCCCAGAGCAACTCGGTTTTTCTGGGAAAAGGTATATAAAGATGGTACAATATCAAATAAAACCTAAACAACAGAACTTAAATAGATTCCTGATAAGCTAAATTCAGATTTGTGTATGGAAGTGGGAGTTGCTATCAATCAGGGTAAGACAGAAGTTTGGAAAAGTGATGTAATTAAAGAGGTTTGTTTCCGGAGAGGCTACTTCAAGAGGTAAAATTGTGCGAGATTCTGGATTCCACAGTGTTGATCATTGCCTAGAGAGTTTTCATCTCTTAAGAGCCGGCCTTGGCTGAGTTCTTTCTTTCCTGCCCAATTTACATACCTCCTACCTTTGTTTCTGCCCACATGCTAAGCCTTGCTCTGCAGACTTCCAGTTGATTATGAGAGCTAATCAGTAGCCTTCCAATAAAGTCCTTGTATGCCTAAGTTGCACAGAGTCTTGCAACCAAGATCCTTCACAAATTAGAAAACTAAGAAGTAAAGATGTTTAAAAAAACACTTATTGAAAGTGACAGGGAAAAGAAAGCAGAGAGGAGGCAGGGTTAACTTGTAACTACCACATGAATGGACAGAACGGTGTGTAGAGACTAACTGCTGTGATTTTTGCTCCAAGAGCCACCAAAAGAACATACCAAGAAAACTGAAAGAATTCACAGGTCCTTTGAAAGAAGCAGCATGCTGCTGCAAATTCTGTAAAACAGGTGGAAAAACTGAGCTCCCAAAGTGTGAGGGAGAAAAACTTGTCTCCAAATACACGTCACTACTGGGGAATCTGAAAATGCAGATCATGGGAGAAGGATTTAACTTTACCTAGAGATGAAATGGTTTAGGGAGTCACAAGAAATACATAGGTACAAGTAGAAGTGGGAAGTGCCTTGAACACACTCCCAGTCTCCAACTCAAACCCAGGGAAGCCAGCCCTGCCTATATCTCACAGGGGCCCTTAGGGAAAGCAGCCAGCAAAACTGGGAGGTGGCATGGGGCAAAGGAAGCTCCCAACTGAAATTGGTAGTGATTTTAACTAGGCACAACTTTTCTTGAGTAGAGTCTTGGAGGCTAGGAGGAGCTGCTGTGGATATGTGCAAGCAAGTATGTGAGCACAGGAGTGCAGGAGCCGCCACCAATGGAGTGGGCAGACAGGGAGAGGAAAGGTCCAAAAGCTGTACTGCTTTCTTAGCAGTGTAGCTCACATCCAGGGGCAAGGTCTGAGTGGGCATTGTGGGAGCAATACCAGTCTTACCACCTGTGTGGGAGCTGGACAAGGCCTCTCACTGCTGATTATTCCCTACTTCCCTGGTAAACTATATAACACAACAGAGGCAGGCAAGATCCCCCCAGAACATAACCCCATTGGCCTGAGAACCACTCTCCCATCCCCCACAGTGGCTGTGGCAAGCCCCACCTCAGGAGAGTCTGAGATCATACTCTCCTAAACCTCCCTCGTCCAACAGTATTCGCCTACTCACCCTGGTAGCTGAACACAAAACATAAAAACTCTGGGAGCTTTATATCCCTATCTATCACCTGAGAAACCAAAATACTTACGCTGGCTAACAGGGCAAGCTTAGACGCCCCTACTACTACAACAGCTGGTGCTTGCTTGAAAGTGTTACCTCCTGGCTGGAGGCCAGCCCACTCAGGCCATTACAGAAACTCATGACAGAACAACCCTGATCCCAAGAAGGAGAAGACAACACCTAATTCAACTGCCTGCAAAATGCTGGCTAGCCAGAGGTCCTGGGGGTGTCCATGTGACAACTTCACTGCTATCATTAGAGAAATGCTAGTATTTGTCTATTATTCTCAGTATTAGAGAAAGCCAGCACACTAAACATATCTACAACCAAAGGATTCTCACAGAGTCTACTTCATTTCTCTGCCACATCTACCAGAGCAGGTGCCGGTATCCATGAAGATGGATGAATCTGAAGATGGATCACATAACAGGATTCTGCAGACATCCTCCAGCACCATCATGGAGCCTGGGAGCTCTACTGGGTGGCTAGACCAAGAAGGGCAGTAACAATCATGCAGTCTAGGTATCAGAAAGCCCCATCCCTGCGGGAACAGGAACAGCACCACATCAAGGGATCACCCCATGGGTCGAGAGAATCTGAATAGCAGGGTTGAGTTTCAGACCTCCCCACTGAATTAGTCTACCCAAATAAGAAGGAACCAGAAAAGTAACACTGGTAATATGACAAAATGGGATTCTATAACACCCCCCAAAAAATCATACCAGCTTTCCAGCAATGGATCCAAACCACCACTAAACCGGCAGTATAAGAAATGATAAAAGGAGTTCTAAATCTTGAAACAAAAGCTCAAATGCACAGAAATAGAACCTCCTTAAAGCATAAATGTAACAAGGCACATTAAACAATAACACAATGGAAAACCACAACAACAGTAAGGTATTAAGGTAACAACTAACATGATGAATCACACCTCAATACTAACATTGAATGTAAGTGGCCTAAATGCTCCACTTAAAGATACAGAATGGCAGAATGGGTGAAAATCCACCAACCAAGTATCCACTGTTTTTAGGCACTCACCTAATGTATAAGGATTCACATAAACTTAAGGTAAAGGAATGGAAACAGATATTCCCCACAAATGGAAACCAAAAGTGAGCAGGAGTAGCTATTCTTGTATCAGATGAAACAGACTTTATTTTTTAAACTTTTAAGTTCAGGGGTACATTTGCAGGATGTGCAGGTTTTGTTACACAGGTAAAAGTGTCATGGGGGGATTGTTATACAGATTAATATATACTCAGGTATTAAGGCTAGTATCCATCAGTTATTTTTTCTATTCTTCTGCCTCCTCCCACCTTCCACCCTCTTATAGGTCCCAGTGTATGTTGTTTCCCTATATGTGTTTACGTGTTCTCATCATTTAGCTCCCACTTATGAGTAAGAACATGTCATAATTGATTTTACATTCCTACATCAGTTTACTAAGGATAAGAGTCTCCAGGTCCATTCGTGTATCTGCAAAAAACATACTCTCATTCTTTTTTATGGCTGCATAGTATTCCATGATATATATGTACTACTTTATCTAGTCAATCATTAATGAGCATTTAGGTTGATTCCATGTCTTTGCTATTGTTAATAGTGCTGCAATAAACATATGCATGCATGTGTCTTTATAATAGAACAATTTATGTTCCTTTGGGTAATGTAAATACCATTTAAGTCAGTAATGGGATTGCTGGGTTAAATAGTATTCCTGTCTTTAGGTCTTTAAGGAATCACTATGCTGTCTTCCACAATACTTGACCTAATTTACATTCCTTCCAACAGTATACAAGAATTTCTTTTTCTCCACAAGCTCACCAGTATCTGTTATTTCATTTACTTTTTAATAACAACCATTCTGACTGGTGTGAGATGGTATCTCATTGTGGTTTTGATTTGGATTTCTCTAATGATCAGAAATGTTGAGCTTTTTTTCATGTGATTGTTGGCCATATGTATGTCTTCTTTTGAGAAGTATCTGTTCATGTCCTTTGCCCATTTTTTAATGAAGTTGTTTTGTATTTTAAATTCAAAACAGAGTTTACAGCAACAGCAGTAAAAATAAAAATACAAAGAGGGACATTACATAATGATAAAGGGAATAGTCCAACAGAAAATATCACAATCCTAAATATATATGCTCCTAACACTGGAGGTCCCAAATTTATAAAACAATTACTGCTTGACCTAAGAAATGAGATAGACAACAACACAATAATAGTGAGAGACTTCAATACTCCATTGACAGCACTAGACAGGTCATCAAGACAGAAAGTTAACAAAGAAACAATACACTTAGCCTACATCCTAGAACAAATGGTCTTAACAGATATTTTTAGGACATTCTACCCAAAACCTGCAGAACATACATTGTTTTCTTCAGCACATTGAATGTTCTCCAAGATGGACCATATGATAGGTGACAAAATGTCTTAATTAATTTAAGAAAATCAAAATATTATCAAGCATCCTCACACTACAGTGAAATAAAACTGGAAATTAGCTCCAAAAGGAACACCCAAAACTATACAAACATCTGAAAATTAAATCATCTGCTCTTGAATGATCTTTGGGTCAACAATGAAATGAAAATAGAAATTTAAAAAGCCTTTGAGCTGAATAATAATAGTGACAAATCTTATCAAAACCTCTGGGATACAGCAAAAGCAGTGCTAAGAGAAAAGTTCAAAGGCCTACATCAAAGAGTCTGAAAAAGTACAAATGGACAATCTAAGGTTACACCTCAAGAAACTAGAAGAGCCAGAACAAATCAAGTCCAAACCCAGCAGAAGAAAAGAAATAACAAAGATCAGAGCAGAACTAAATAAAAATGAAAGAAAAAAAAAAGTACAAAAGATAAATGAAACACAAAGCTGGTTCATTGAAAAGATAATAATAAAAAAAAATCTATAGACCATTAGTGAGATTAACCAAAAAGAGAGAAGATCCAAATAAGCTCTATTAGATATGAAATGGGAGATATTACTATGAACATCTTTACACAAACAAACTAGAAAATCTCGAAGAGATGGACAAATTTCTGAAAATATACAACCTTCCCAGATTAAATCAGGAAGAAATAGAAACTCTGAAGAGACCAATAGCAAGCAGCAAGATTGAAATGAAAAAAAAAAAAAAAATTTGACAACAAAAAAAGTCCAGGAACAGATGGATTCACAGCTGAATGTTCTCAGACATTCGAGGAAGAATTTGTGCCAATCTTAATGAAACTATTCCAAAAGATAGAGAAAGAGGGACTCCTTCCTAAATCATTATATGAAGCCTGTATCACTTTAATTCCAAAACGAGGAAAGGACATGACAAAAAACCAAAAACCAAAACAAAACAAAACAAAAAAACCAATAAAACTACAGACAAATATCCCTGATGAACATAGATGCAAAAATCCTCAACAAAAATCTAGCTAACCAACTTTAAAAGTATATTTAAAAGACTATACACATAATCAAGTGAGTTTCATATCAGGAATGCCAAGATAATCTAATATACACAAGTCAATAAATGTGATACCTCACATAAACAGAATTAAAAAGAAAAACATGTGATCAACTCAATAGATGTGGAAAAAGAATTTGACAAAACCCAGCATCTCTTTATAATTAAAACCCTCAGCAAAATGGTATAGAAGGAACATACCTCTAGGTAATAAAAGCCATCTATGAAAACCCTACAGCCAACATTATACTAAATGAGGAAAACTTGAAAGCACTCCCCTTGAGAATCAGAACAAGACAAGGATGACCACTTTCACCAATTCTATTCAAAATAATGCTGTAAGTCCTAGCCAGAGCAATCAGACAAGAGAAAGAAGTGAAGGGCATCCAAATCAGTAAAGAGGAAGTGAAACTGTTGCTGTTTATCATTGTCATTATTGTATGCCTGGAAAACCCTAAAAACTAATTCAAAAAGCTCCTAGTAAAGTTGCAGAATACAAAATCAATGAAAAAAAAATCACTAGCATTTCTATACATGAACCACAGTCAAACCAAGAGCCAAATCATAAAGGGAATCCCACTCACAGTTGCCACAAAAAGAATAAAATACCTAGGAATACAGCTAACCAAGGAAGTGAAACATCTCTACAAGGAAAACTACAAAACACTGCTGAAATAAACAATTGATAACACAAACAAGTAAAAATATCCCATGCTCATGGATAGAAAGAATCGATATAATGAGGATGGCTACACTGGCAAAAGCAATCTACAGATTCAATGCAATTCCCATCAAAGAACCATCATCATCCTTCACTGAATTAGAAAAATAATCCTAAAATTCATATCAAATCAAAAAAGACCCTGCATAGCCAAAGCAAGACTTAGCAAAAAGAACAAATCTGAAGGCATAACGTTGCCTGACTTCAAACTATACTACAAGGCTACAGTTACCAAAACCCCCATGGTGCTGGTACAAAAATAGGCATATAGACCAATGAAAAAGAATAGAGAACCCAGAAATAAATTCAAATGGTCTTTGACAAAGCAAACAAAAACATAAAGTGGGGAAAGGACACCCTATTCAACAAATGGTGCTGGAATAACTGGCAAGCCACATGTAGAAGAATAAAACTGAATCACATCTCTCACCTTACACAAAAATCAGCTCAAGATGAATCAAAGACTAAAATCTAAGACCTGAAACCATAAAAATCCTACAAGATAAAACTCTTCTAGACATTGGCCTAGACAAAGAGTTCATGACCAAGAACCCAAAAGCAAATGCAACAACAACAAAAAATAAATAGACGAGGCCTAATTAAACTAAAAATCTTCTACACAGCAAAAGAAATAACGGAGTAAACAGACAACCCACAGAATGGGACAAAATATTTGCCAAACTATGCATCTGACAAAGGACTAATGTTTTGAATTGAGAAGGAACTCAAAGAAATCAGTGAGAAAAAAAAATACAAATAATCCCATCAAAAAGTAGGCAAAGGACATGAATTGACAATTCTCAAAAGATATGTAAATGGCCAAGAAACATATGAAAAAATGCTCAACATCACTAATTACTAGAGAAATGCAAATTAAAACCACAATGAGACCCCACCTTACTCCTGCAAGAATGGCCATAATTTAAAAATCATAAAAGAATAGATGTTGGCATGGATGTGGTGAAAATGGAACTTTTACACTGCTGGTAGGAAAGTAATCTAGTACAACCACTATGGAAAACTACAGAGATTCCTTACAGAACTAAAAGTAGAACAACCATTTGGTCCAGCAATCCCACTACTGGGTGTCTACCCTGAGGAAAAGAAATCATTTTATGAAAAAGATACTTGCACATGCTTGTTTATAGCAACCTAGTTCGCAGTTGCAAACATACAGAAACACATGGAACCAGCCTAAATGGCCATTGACCAGTGAGTGGATAAACAAATTGTGGTTATAAATACACCATTAAATACTACTCAGCCATAAAAAGGAATGAAATAATGGCATTCACAGCAACCTGAATGGAGTTGGAGATCATTATTTTAAGTAATTCAGCAATGGATAACCAAATATTATATGTTCTCATTCATCAATAGGAGCTAAGCTATGAGGACACATAGGTATAAGAATGATATAGTGAATTTTGGGGACAGGGGAGGAAGGGAGGAGGGTGGGGTGAGGGATAAGACTACACATTGGGTAAAGTGTATACTGCTTGAGTGATGGGTGTACCAAAATCTCAATAATTACCACTAAAAAACTTATCATATAACAAAAAACCACCTGTCCCTACAAAACTATTGAAATTGTTTAAAAAGGAAAAAAACAACAGCCAAAAAGAAAAAGAAAGTGACAGTCATAGATGACATTGCTGTGATTTTAGCAAGACTGTAGGCCTCCAGAGTCCTTGCTCTTAACCAGTATTCAACACTGCTTTTTTGCAAACATGTATGCAACCATTTTTGGAAAATATTTTTAATTCTGCAAAATATAGTAATATTGAACATATGCATACTATAGAACCAAAAAAATGACATCTTGGATGTGATGTATTGCAAAAAATCAGTGCAATGCTTTCAAAATTCTCCCATCAATGGGTGCAGTTTATTTTCCCATTCTGTGAATCTGGGCAGCTCTCTTGATTTTTGTCCAGGAAACTAAAGTAGAAGTGTTGTGTCAGTTCTGAGCTTAGGCCTCAAGAGACCTTATAGTTTATGTTCTTGCTGGTCTTGGAACCCCACCACCCTGTGTATAAGCCCTGTGCCAAGTTGCTGGCAGATGAGAGACCAGGTAGAACAGAGATGAACCACCCCAGCTTAGCCATCTTCGGCCAGCCAGCCCCCAGATTTTCTGGCAGAGAACATAGATGCATGAAAAGCCCAGCTCAAACCGGCAGAGCTTGAGCTCAAGCCAAAATGCCAACCCACATAATCGTGAGCTATATAAATGGTGACTGTGTTGTCACTGATTTTTTGAGATGGTTTCATGAAGCAAAACCAATTCACTAGGTACATTAGGAATATATGTATATATACACACATGTATATACATATATATATATACACACACACACACACATATACACCAGGTATGTATTCTTTTAGAATGTTCAGAATAGCACTGTTTATGCTAGTAATAAAAGAATTTAAACAGTCATCAATAAATAAATACACAAACTGTGTAATATTCATACAATGGAGAACTCCACAGCAGTGAAATTCTCAACTAGAGAAAACAACACGTAGTACCATGGATGGATCTCATAAGCAATGAGAAATGAAAAAAGAAATGCTGAAGAACACATGCAACTTGGTACCACTTACATTAAATTGGAAAATAAGCAAATTATGTATTGATTAGGAATTCCTTTTTATGTGCTAAGTCTAAAGAATTGCATGGAAATAATCATTATCATATTAGTCAGAGTAGGCTAACTCAATACAAGTTTTTTCTCACTTATGTCACAGTACAGTGAAGTTGGTGGTAAGAAACTGCTCCATATTGTCATTCAGGGATCCAATATTGTCCTTTGTAGTTCTCCCTCCTTGAGAACTTCAGGACCTTCTTTATGCAGCCAAGTAAGGAAAAAGCTTGGAAGATTACTTAGGAGGCTTTTCTGGGTGAGATCAAGAAGTTATGCACCTCATTTTGTTCCCATTCTATTGGCCAGAATTCAGTTACACGCAAGGGAAGTTGGTAAATACGGTATAGCTGTGTGCCAAAGGAAAGAAAAGGGACTTTTTGGAGTAGATTTTGTTGTAGCTAACACAGCGGTGGGTGGGTGGGGGAAAGACCGAAGTATATTCAGGAGAGAAGAAATAGGAGGCTTCACCAATATTGTTCTATTTGCTAAGGTACGTGGGATGCATACACGATTTTTATTATATTTTTCTTTAAATATTTTCTTTTTCTCAACTATGTCATTATACAATGAAGAGCTTATTAAAGGAATTAAATAGAATGTAGGATCTCTAATCAAGGAAATGGAGATTAAAACAATTCTGTATGAAATATTCAGGAGAAGTGAATCAGAATTCTAGAAGAATATCCTGGGAAAAAAGTAGGGATTCCGCAACTTAGAATGGTGTAAGTGTACAGGGGTGATTTCTATTTTTGTTGGGTTGTCCTTTGAATCAAGATTGATTATGGAAAGGGATGTAAATGAGCATCAATCATTCTACAGGTGGCCAAGCATGGTGTTTCACTCCTCTTTTCCCAGTATTTGAGTGGTCAAAGTGGGAAGATTGCTTGAGCCCAGGAGTTTTAGATCAGCCTAGACAACATGGCAAGACCCTGTCTCAAAAACAAACAAACAAACAAAAATTTACAAGAAATTCTAAACACCCAATTACATCAGGGAAGGGCTCTCACTTGCACCATCCTATCAAAGAATAGCAGAATTTCAGAGTGTAAAGGGTCTTCAGAGATACATACTCTTACCAACTTTCTACCAAGGACAGTTATGTCCTCCCCAGTACCTTTGGCAGGTGGTCATTCAGCCCCTGAAAGAACAATACCAGTGAAGAGTGTTCTGAGCCTTCTCTATAGTCCTGACTGTCCAGCATGCATGCCCTCATGCTTTATTTTCTGCCATGCCAGGAATAGATAATCCAAGGTAATCCACTGTGTTGTCAACTGGGCTGCCGCTTTTGGTAAACATAGCGGCCTTTTAATGGCTTAATCCAGTGGATTGACCTATAGAGTGCCTAATGGGAGAATGTCTTAGAGTGTATGAGGCTTTCATTGGAACCTACAGGCGCTCACTTATTATCTGCACATTTCTTGACACATTTCTAAAGTAACCCTTTACATAGCCAAATGCATATCCAAGATCAAGATTAAAAATTCTTTTTTTGAGCATATGAAGTTGATACTCAGCTTATGAAGGTCACACCCACAGTCATAAAGTGATATTTCCTGACTCTGTACTCCGGGGGATTTTTGTGTATACCTCTTTCTTGATATTTCAAATATTCCAGCATCAATAAGGGAATGATATTAGTGTATATTCCTTCTAGTATTTGATGACTTCCTCATAGACACTAATCAGCCACAATGTCTGGTCTACAGAAGATGACCAATAATAAGAAAAAATACAGACATAAACATTAGAAAAGTCACAAGGAAAATAATTCAAAAGAATTAATGGGATGTGAGACTACTTCTACTAAATAGGAGTTGAAAATGACTAATACAAAATTTCAGTGAGAAACTAGTTGTGCACTTAAATTACATGCAAATCAGAAGGCTTTCAGAATACAGATATTATGACAATACTAAAATTTCAGGCCACCAGGAGTATGTAATATCCCTCCTTTTCTAGAAATTGCAATTAGCTGTATTCATATACTAAAATTCATGAAGATGCACATGTTTACAAAGTAAGAGAGATAAGAAAGTGGCAGTTCACAAGTCCTAGACAAGACAGTTCTGTTTTGAAAGTGGCAACCTTCTCCTTTCCACTTGATTACAGATCTGATTGAAAGATAAGCATAAACATCAGATGAAAATTATGACTTAAGTCCTTGGGCAAATTGGCTTGCTAAAATTCTCCTGAATTAAAAATTTCCCTGAAACTGCAGGCCACTCCACAGTGACAGATCCAGCTCAATAGTGCTTGTGACATGACTGTGAGATGATGAGAAGGATTTGAGTGATGTCCATTTCATTCTTCCAGCTCACCAATCAGGAAAGGCACTCCTCATCAGCCCAAATGTCCATCAGTCAATGAGTAAATAAAAAAAAGTAAGAGATATATATACATATCTTAAGATATATATAAGATATATATATAAGGTATATATATATCTTAGATATATTAGATATATCTAAAATATATATATAAGATATTTATAGAAATATCTATAGATATATATAGATATTTATAGAAATATATAGATATATATATGTATCTAAGATATATATATAAGGTATTTATAGAAAAAGATATATATGTATATATACATAGTATATATACATATACATGTATATACATGTATATACGTAGTGTATACATGTGTATACACGTATATATATACATATATATGTGTATATACATAAAACGTAAGATAAAGAAAATGTAAGAGAGAGAGATAATATGTATCTTAAGATATACATATATATATATATATATATAAATAAATATATCTTACATTTTCTTTATCCACTCTGATGGACATTTATATATATATATTTATTTATATAAATATATTTTATATATATATACACACACACACACATAAACACACACATACATACACACACACACACCATGGAATATTTCTCAGCCATAAAAGGAACAAAATAATGGCATTTACAGCAACCTGGATAGAATTGGATACCATTATTCTAAGTGAACTCAGGAATGGAAAACCAAGCATCCTGTGTTCTCACTCATATGTGGAAGCTAAGGTATGAGGATATAAAGGCATAAGAATGATACAGTGGAGTTTGGGGACTCAGGGGAAAGGGTGGGAAGGGGGTGAGGGATAAAAGACTACATATTGGGTACAGTGTACACTGCTCAGGTGATGAGTGTACCCAAATCTCAGAAATTACTACTAAAGAACTTATTCATGTAACCAAACACTGCCTAAAGGTGTTTCTCAAACACCTATTGAAATAGAAAAAAATAAAAAAGAAAAGGCACTCCTCATGAGGGTCAGTGATGGCTGAGCAAGCCCAGCAGAGCTACACAAGTGGAAACTTCTCACACAGAAACAGAGGAGTAAATAAGTGTTTCCCAATAACACAGTAGGCTTCCCAAATTCTCTGTAGTATGGTAACTCATTTCTGATAAAACACTGGGGAGTATGCCAGTACTCTGAATCTTATTCATGACCCAGAAGAAGGTGGTTTGACAGGTTCTCTGGAAACTATGTATCCCTCCAACAGCAAAGAGCAACACTATTTCTCCTCCTGGTAGCCCCAGTGAATGCTGATAGAAATGCGAGACTGTCATGGGTAATAAATACATAAGCAGGTCTGAGCTTCAATAGCAAGGTGTGGAAGGAATCAGGGAGCATAAAATAGAGTTGCTTAGGATTCTGCTGACTGGTCTAGGGCAGAAGCAGGGCTTGCTGATTGTACGCTTCCTCTGTCAGAGCCTGAGAAGCTCAAAAGGATTGTTCTGAAAAATCCCAAAGCAGTTATAAATTTATGCTTCATGAGTATTTTGTTATCGATGTGCAACTCTAGCTGGGGTTTTGGATGTATATTTCTATGTAATTAGAAAAAAAAAAAAGACTATGAAGCCCAAGAAAGCACATCAATCTTTTACAGCACAATTACATAGTTTTTTGTGGCTTTGTTGTATGATCCTGAGACAGACACATGTACATATGTGCATCTGTTTTGAGAATTTATGTCTTTACATAAACACATCACACATTGTCAGTTATTAGAGGTTTCTTATATGTAAATCATTCTAAGTAAAATATGCTGCTTTAAATATAAAAACTTCTTTAATATTAGTTTTACATTCAAAATATATTTAAGTAGATGTCCTGATTTTTTTTCTTTTTTTTTTTAAAGGAGCCTCACACTCTCGCCCGGGGCTGGAGTGCAGTGGTGCAGCCTCGGCTCACTGAAATCTCTGACTTCTGCATTCAAGTAATTCCCCTGGCTCAGCCTCCTGAGTAGCTGAGATTACGGGTGCCCACCACCACGCCAGATAATTTTGTATATATGTAGTAGATACGGGATTTCACCATGTTATCCAGGCTGGTCTCAAACACCTGACCTTGTGATTTGCCTACCTCGGCCTCCCAAAGTGGAATTATAGGCATGAGCCACCGCACCCAACCAATGTCCTGAATTATTAAAAGAAGATTCTGAGAAAAAATTAACCATTTCTTGATTTCTTAAGTTCATCATTATGGGACAAGCTTGAGTTACTGAAATATTTAAAGTTTTCCCTTACATGCAGACTGTGCTTATCATCTCTCTGTCACTATCAGCTGCTAGATATTTTTGAGGTAAAATATACACACAGTGAAATGCACAGCTCTTTATTGTATAATCTGATGAGATTTGATAAATGTTATACCTGTGTTATCATACCCCAATCAAGACACAAGATACTTTTATAAATGGCATGATCACGGCTCATTTCAGCCTCCAACTCCTGGGCTCAAGGGATCCTTCAACCTCATTTTTTGTAGAGACAGGGTCTCCATATGTTGCCCAGGCTGGTCTCAAACTCCTGGGCTCCAGTCATCCTCCTGGCTTGGCCTCCCAAACTGCTGGAAATACAGGCGTGAGCCACCACTTCCAGCCTGTATAATGTGTTCTTCCATTTTTCTGTTGATGGATGTTAAGGCAGTTTCTTTTTCAGCCTATTATTTTTTAAAAAGCTGTAATAACCTTTCTATAAAATTTGAATAAGCAACTTGATAAACATATGAAAGAAAAGACTTGAAATTCCTGCATAAAGTCACATGCAATAAAATTAATCTGCAATAAGAAAGTAAAACCGAAAAGCTTCCAGAATAAAGAGAATATAGGAAAATAGCTTCACAACCTTAGGATGGGCAACGATTTCTTATATTCTTAATATATTTCCCTATATTCTTAACATCAAAAATTTTCCATAATCTTAAGATAAGAAGTACTAAACATAAAAGCTGGCAAGTTAGACATCATGAAAATGAAGAATTCATCAAACACATCATTAAGAAAATGAAAAGTCATTGTCAATGTAGTGTAAGCATTGAAATGTATTGGCAAATACATTTGACAAAGTGATTGTACAGAAAATAAATAAAGAAATCCCAAAATCAACACACAGAACACACATTAAAAATGACAAAAAAATGTGAAAAGATACTTCACAAGAGCAGATCTAATGAATAGCCATAAGCACAGAAGAATGCTCAGTGTCATTAGTCTAGAATAGTGATAATATATCATTGCATATTTATGTATTTATTTTTGAGACAGAGTTTTACTTTGTTGCCTAGACTGGAGTGCAGTGGTACAATCTCGGCTCACTGCAACCTCTGCCTCCCAGGTTCAAGCAATTCTCCTGCCTCAGCTTCCCCAGCAGCTGGGATTACAGGCAGTCACCACCACGCCTGGCTAATTTTTGTATTTTTAGTAGAGACGGAGTTTCACCACATTGGTCAGGCTGGTCTAAAACTCCTGACCTCAGGTCATCCACCCACCTTTTCCTCCCAAAGTGTGAAATAACAGGCATAAGTTACCACGCCCGACCATTTTTTATGCTCACTTAAATGACTAAGATTAAAAAGATGGACACTGCTAATGCCGGTGAGAATATCAAGTCACTGGAACCCTATCCATGGCTGATGAGAGTATACAATGACACCATCATGTTAGAGAATTGTTTGGCAATTTCTTGAAAATTAAACACAAGTAACTTTACCCAGCAATTCCACTCCTATATATTTACAAAAGATAAATAAAAATCTATGTTCAACTGCTGTTTTTTGAAAATCTTATGCAATATGCTTTGAAGCATTTTCCTTTAAGATCAGGCAGGACAATAAAGGCAAACCAACATCATCTGAGCACCTGCTAGGTGCCAGACGACGTTGTAGGCAGATTATACATATTACTCCAGGAGATATGTGACTTTCCTAAGGGTAAACAAATAATAAATAATAATAAATAGCAAATACGACTTTCTTTTATCCTTGTATGCATTCATCAATAAGTTTCCGTTCGTATTGGGCATTGTCCTGAGTACTGGATACACTGCATGAAAAAAATTAACAAAAAGACGAGGTTTCTGTTTTCACATTACTCAAATTCTAGTGGGATTGAGAAGACATAAAATATTTAAAAATAAATAAATAAAAAGGGGTTTCTGATTGTTAGCTACTAGGAGGAAATTGCAACAGGGTCATAGGACAGAGTGGCTGCCAGGGTGGAGGCACAATGGAAAGGGTAGCCACGGAAGATGCCTCTGAGTGATGGCATATTGGAGCTGCTACTCCACTAATGAAGAATCAGGCATGTGGAAATCTAGAGAAGAGTCATCCAGGGAGAGGGGGCAGCAAGAACAAAGGTCTTAGGGTGAGAACTAACTTAACGGGATCAAGAAGTAAATAGAGTCCTTTGTGACCAGACAGGGAGAGTGATGAGGATGAGGGGAGACAGGTTGGTGGGGGCTAGATCATGCAGTGCCTTAAACACTATGATAAAAAGTTCAGATTTTATGCTAGACAGAATGGAAGGTTTTAAACCAGAGTTTTAGGATCCGCTCGTGGTACATTGTCAGTAGTCAACTGATGACAACTACGATATTACAGCAGGGTTTGACTTGAGGATTGCTTGTATTACTTCTTTAATAAAGTCAGTGGGCACCTGTAATCCCAGCTACTTGGGAGGCTGAGGCAGGACAATGGCTTGAACATGGGAGGCGGAGGTTGCAGTGAGCCAAGATTGCGCCACTGCACTCCAGCCCGGGTGACAGTGCGAGACTTCATCTCAAAAAAGAAAAAGTCAAGTACACATTCATTTATTGATTTGTCCTCCTGATAAATATTAATTAAGCTCTCCTATCAGACAGATAACATTCTGGGTATGAACAATGTAACAGTAAATTGCATAATCAAAAGTCCTGCCCTTATAGTGCTTATGATCTATCTCTGTGCTTTTCTAACCTGGCTGCAGACTTAGAATTACCTGGAGATTCAATTTTTTAAAAAAGAAAAAACTAATAGAGCTCACTCATTCTTTTATCTCTACAGATTATCTATCATGCAAACTCAGGTGAGCACAACTCTATTCCTCATCACCTGGGGGCAGCATGAGGTAGCAGTGGAGATTTTTAAAGAATATATTTAGGCTTCCCTTTAAACATTGTGATGAAATTGGAGCACAGATAAGCTTCAAAGTGCAGTCCATTTATTGGCCAGCAAGTAGCAGAGCTGAGATTTGAATCCATAGCTTTCTACCATTTAGCAAGACTTTTTTCATACATAACAGCTAAAACTATAAATTTTTTTTTAATAAGTAGCATTCTCTTAATTACTTATTAACTTTTTATTTTGTATTCGGTTCTTTTGATTCTTAGGAAAGTCCATAAAGAAAGCTAACATATAGTTACAAGCCGAGTTTTATTCTTATATTTCAACTCCATAGTTGATTAGAACAATGTCACGATTCTTCACAAAAAGGATAAATAAATTGAGAGTAACTTTAGTTTCTGCACAGAGTCTGAACATTGTTTGCTTCAAATTTGTTTCCCTGCTTTTGTCCTGCCTAATTGGAGAATTAAGGTAGGATGGTGCTTCTGTGTTTGAAAGTCAGCCCCTGACATGACTGGGAGGTATGTGGGGACATTTTCATTTGTAGGCAGCTAGTTGGCCTTATTTGAAATAAAGAAAGAATTTAAAGAGAACAAGTTTTCATAATGACTAAATCTTCATTTTTGTTTGACATTAATTTGCATAATCTAAGTAATTTATGTCTCGCCTGCCTTCGGAATCAAATACTAGAGAAAAACAAACTTTTCTTTCGAATCCAATTGGGGGTTTACATTTTTGCCAAATATCAGCTAATATGCAACTTCAAGAAATAAGGACCAGGAATTAACTAGACACTCAAGTCACTGTCTTTTTTTTTTTTTTTTTTTTGAGACGGAGTTTCGCTCTTGTTACCCAGGCTGGAGTGCAATGGCGCTATCTCGGCTCACCGCAACCTCCGCCTCCTGGGTTCAGGCAATTCTCCTGCCTTAGCCTCCCGAGTAGCTGGGATTACAGGCACGCGCTACCATGCCCAGCTAATTTTAGTAGAGACGGGGTTTCACCGTGTTGACCAGGATGGTCTCGATCTCTTGACCTCATGATCCACCCGCCTAGGACTGTCTTTATTAAAATCCATGTTAACATAAAGTGTGACTTCTAGTAGACCTACTTTGTCACTGCATACAAATAACTCAATTGTGTTGGGACAAGTAAATGTTTTGCATGTGTGTGAAGAGATTGATAAAATTTTGTTAGTTATCAATGTCCTTTAACATCAAGAGAGTTAAAATATGTTAGTACAGGAAATTAGATCAAGATAAGGGCTACCTTTAGTTGAGTTGTTGAACACTCATTTTGTTGAATAAAATAGGTCTGAAAAACATACAATATCTAATATTGTCCTCATATGTCACATCCAATATCTGATATGTGTCCCCATATGTCACTGCCACTCACTTCACCCAAATAGACAGTTTTTCTTCCTAGCCCACTGTAGGAAATTACCAGTGTAGACCTAGTGGGGAGACAAAACTCCCTTTTTAACCCCAGGAGTAAGGAGAAGCACCCACTGCTTGGATGTCAAAGAAGACTGAGTGGTTAACTTATACTTCTCCCGCCACCCGACCATAAAAAGACAAGGACCCCATTATTCCTTACCAGAGTGGTGTCAGAGAGAGCTAGCTAACCCAGAAGTATTTTTAAAAGGTAGTCTCATAAAACAATACAGAAATATCCCATTTTCAATTGCAAATCACACATCATACCAAGAACTGGGATGATCCAAGACCAAATAAAAGCGATAATTAACAGATACTAACATAAAGATGACAGAGATGGTAATGTTCCAATGACTTTCACTTGGCTCCCATAGAGAGGCTTCAAGGAGAACTACAAACTAGCTTGAAACGAGTGAAGAAATAGAATCTCAACAAAGAACAGCAAGTCTCAGCAAGTAACTAGATATAAGGAGAAAGCAAATGGAAATGTTAGAACTAAAAATTCAGTAGCTGAAATTTTAAAAACCATATAGGATGGGCTCAATAGCAAAATAGAGGGGGCAAAGAAAATTCACGAAATTAAAGGTAGAACAACAGAAATCACCAAATCTGAGCCTTGGGGACCTACGGGATTCTAACAAAAGACCTAACATCTGTGTCACCTGTGTCCCAGAGGGGAGCTGAAAGAGGGAGAGGCTGAAAAATTACTTGAAGAAACAATGACTGAAAACTTCCCAAGGTTTCCAAAAGACATAACCCTACAGATTTAAGAAGTTGAGCAATTTTTAGCTAAACAAACCTCTCAAAATTTACATCTAGACATATTATACTCAAACTTCTGGAAACAAAAGACAAAGAAAATACATTGAAAGCAGTGAGAGAAAGAATACTTTACCTACAGAGAGAAAACAATTCAAGTAACAGCAGAACTCTTATCACAAATTATCAAGGCAAAAGGAGGTGGCACAACTGAAAATCCTGGACAATATACACAAAATAGACATAGGAGATACTCTGAAAGATAGAGAGGAGAAGGCAGACTAGCTAGAAAACCCAGGACCAGAAGAATAACTCATCTCACACCTTTGACTAAAAAAATCTCAATGGGCCACAGACTTAAATGTAAAACTTTAACACCTTTTAGTAGAAAACATAGGAGAAAATTTTCAGGATTTAGAGCCAGGCAAAAAATTCTTAGATTTGAGCCTAAGCATGAATCATAAAAGGAAAAATTAATACATTAGACTTTACCAAAAATTTTAAAATTTGCTCTATGAAAGACCCTTTCAAGAGGATAAAGGCAAACTACAGAGTTGCAGAAAATTTTTGCAAACAACATATCTCATGAAAGATTAGTATCTAATATCTATAAAGAACTCTTGAAACTCAATAGAAAAAAAAAATAGTCTAAAAAATGAAAAAAGACATTGCACCAAAGAGGATATACAGATTGCAAATAAGTACATAAAAGATACTTGGCCTCATTACTCATTAGGGAAAGGCAAATTAAAACTATAATAAGATATCACTACACTTATCAGAATGTCTTAAATACAAAATAGTGACATTCGATGCTGGCAAGAATGCAGAAAAACTGGATAGTTCATTTATTGCTGGTGAAAATCTAAAATGCTACAACTATTCTGGAAAACAGTTTGGAAGGTTCTTTAAAAACTAAACACACAGTTATCATACAACTCAACAATTATACTTGTAGGCATTTACCCAGAGAAACAAGGACTTCTGTTTATATAAACCTATACATAAACATATAGCAGTTTTATTTGTAATCATCCCAAACTAGAGCAATGCAGGTACCCTTAAACAGGTGAGAGGTTAAATAAACTGTGGTACATCCATATATACCATGGAATACCACTTAGCAATCAAAAAAGAACTAACTGCAGAAGGTGTGGCAGTTCACACCTATAATCCTAGCACTTTGGAAGGATGATAGGCAGGCAGATTGCCTGAGCTTAGGAGTTGATCAGCCTGGGCAACATGGTGAAACCTCATCTCTACTAAAACATAAAATAAATTAGCAATTAGTTAGTCATGGCGGTATAGTTCCAGCTACTCAGGAAGCTGAGGCAAGAGAATTGTTTGAACCTGGGAGGCAGAGGTTGCAATGAGATGAGATTGCACCACTGCACTCCAACCTGGTGACACAGCAAGACTTCATCTTTACAAAAAAACAAAAAACATAAAACAAAAAACTGAGCTGGGCCTGAAGGCACCCCAGGAATTTCTACCACTGCCAATGTTTGCAGGTGGCAAGGAGCCAGGCCTGGCGAGCAAGGGGTGACATGATGTGACCACTGGCAGTGCAGACAGTGGTGGTCCACACCCTGGTGCTTCTCAGTGTGGGTTCATTTCAACCAAAGCAGAAAGGTTGGAAACGAGAAGTGCGTTGTTGGTGTGCTTTTGGGGTCATGACAAAAGAAAGTGCTTGATGTATTGCACAGCTTTGCAGTTCCTTTTGATGAAGATGACAAAGACGATTCTGTGTGGTTTTTAGACCATGATTATTTGGAAAACATGTATGGAAGGTTCAAGAAAGTCAATGCCAGAGAAAGAATAGTGGGCTGGTACCACACAGGCCCTAAACTACACAAGGATGACATTACCATCAACGAACTCATGGAAAAGATATTGTCCTAAGTCCGTACTGGTCATCACTGACATGAAGCCAAAGGACCTAGGGCTGCCCACAGAAGCGTACGTTTCAGTGGAAGAAGTCCATAATGACAGAACACCAACCTCGAAAACATTTGAACACGTGACCAGTGAAATTGGAGCTGAGAAAGTTGGAGTTGGACACTTGTTACGAGACACTAAAGACACGATGGCAGGCAATCTGTCCCAGCAGATCACAAATCAGGTCCATGGTTTGAAGGAACTGAACTCCAAACTTCTGGATATCAGGAGCTACTTGGAAAAAAGTAGCCTCAGGCAAGCTGCCCATCAACCACCGGATCATCTACCAGCTGCAGGACGTCATCAACCTGTGCCAGACGTCAGCCTGCGGGAGTTTGTCAAAGTCTTTTATCTGAAGACCAACGACCAGATGAGGGTAGTGTACTTGGCTTCGTTGATCTGTTCTGTGGTCACCCTGCACAACCTCATCAACAACAAGATTGCCAACTGGGATGCAGAAAAGAAAGAAGGGCAGGAGAAAGAAGAGAACAAAAAGGACAGGAAAGAGGACACGGAGAAAGATAAAGATAAGGAAGAGTGATGTAAAGAGCAGAAAAAGTTTTGGTCATGAAGTCCTTGCCTAAACCTATGTCCTGAATGGTTTTGCCTAGATTTTCTTCTAGGGTTTTTATGGTGTTAGGTCTTATGTGGCACATATACACCATGGAATATTATGCAGCCATCAAAAACGATGAGTTTGGGTCCTTCGTAGGGACCTGGATGAACCCGGAAACCATCATTCTCAGCAAACTGACAGAAAAGCAGAAGATCAAACACCGCATGTTCTCACTCACAGGTGGATGTTGAACGATGAGAACACATGGACACAGGGAGGGGAGCACTACACACTGGGGTCAGTTGGGGGGAAATAGGGGAGGGATGGTGGGGGGTGGGGAGCTGGGGAGAGATAGCAAGGGGAGAAATGCCAGATGTAGGTGATGGGGAGGAAGGCAGCAAATCACACTGCCACATGTGTACCTATGCAAAAATTTTGCATGTTCTTAACCTGTACCCCAAAACCTAAAATGCAATAAAATAAATGGGAAAAAAAAGAGCAGAAAAAGTAAAACATATTAAAAAGCGTTTTTAATTTGTAAATTAAAATCTTACAAACAAACAAACAAAAACTATTGATACACTCAGTGACCTGGATGAATCTCTGGAGAAATACTCTAAGTGAGAAAAGGCAGTCCCATAAGGTTGCATGTCATATGATGCCATTTATGTAATATTCTTGAAATAATATATTGTTAAGTAAAAAAAGCAAGATGTAGCAAATATGTGTAGTATACTGTTTATCTAAGAAGAGAGTAAAGAATACATACATATTTATATTTTCTTAAAATAAAAAAATAGAAGAATGAAGCAAAGGCTTAAAAAATGGTTCTCTGGGGGAAGGAAGAAACAGGGAAAGGGGACAAAGAAGCTAAATTTCTCTGGATATTTAGACAGGTCTCTGTCAGATCTACCTTATGATCTGATTTTGAAACACATTAGTAGTTTGCATAATTTTAAAAATTAACAATAAAAAATCTCTACAGTCAGAAGCAAAATAAAACAATAGACCCAAAGGTTGTACTGTGTTAGTTGCATAACCACATAACAGAACATGTTTCAAATAACTTTAAAATACAGTACACTAGGGCTGGGTGCGGTGGCTCATGCCTGTAATCCCAGCACTTTGGGAGGCCGAGGTAGGTGGATCACCTGAGGTCAGGAGTTCAGGGCAAGCCTGGCCATTGTGATAAAACCTCGTCTCTACTAAAAATACAGAAAGTAGTTGGGCATAGTGGCCGGTGCCTGTAATCCCAGCCACTCGGGAGGTTGAGGCAGGAGAATTTCTTGAACCCGGGAGGTGGAGGTTGAAGTTAGCCAAGATCATGCCACTGTACTCCAGCCTGGGCAACGAGAATGAAACTCCATCTCAAAAAAAATACCAGCCAGCCAACCAAACAAACAAACAAAACCCAACACTTTACTAAGCAACTTTAGTGGGATATACTCAGAGGACAAAAAGAACTTCGAAAAATTTAAAATTGATGTTAATAATCATATCTTCGATGGTAATAGTTATGTTGTTATTCTGAGTCCATTGTATGTGAACTATGTGTGAAAGAAAATAAATAATTATATCAGTGTCATTGAAAAATACAATGCTTGGCATAAGAGAAAAGAAACAGACATGTAAGATCAATGATATTATGTAAAAACTAGATATTTCTGAATTTGACTTATGAAGATCTACATTAACTCATGATTTATTTTTATGTCCTGGCTCTCTCCAACAAAAAGGCTTAAAAATAATAGCCAACCCAGTAGCAATGAGCATCTTTAGCACCTAGTCTCCCACATAACAAAAGAAAGCAGGCTGGGCGCGGTGGCTCAAGCCTGTAATCCCAGCACTTTGGGAGGCCGAGGCGGGTGGATCACAAGGTCAAGAGAACGAGACCATCCTGGTCAACATGGTGAAACCCCGTCTCTACTAAAAATACAAAAAATTAGCTGGGCATGGTGGCGCGTGCCTGTAATCCCAGCTACTCAGGAGGCTGAGGCAGGAGAATTGCCTGAACCCAGGAGACGGAGGTTGCGGTGAGCCGAGATCGCGCCATTGCACTCCAGCCTGGGTAACAAAAGCGAAACTCCATCTCAAAAAAAAAAAAAAAAAAAAAAAAAGAAAGCAAAGAAAAAGAAAATCTCAGGGATCTCTTAAATATCCCTCTAGATGAACCGATATGATGTCATATTAGAAACCAAAGAAGCTGGAATATCTAATAAGATTGTATTGAAAGGCCTAAAGAGCTCAAGGAGTCCACTTAAAAGATGCCTACTGGTCATAGATGGAGTGATTAAGAATAATCACAATGGATGGAAAGATTTCAAACATGTCTTATCCATGAGTTCATGAAGTTATTAAAAGAAAAAACCTCCTCATTCTCCTTTGGAATTTGTTACAGAACTATCTCATTTATTTTGAAAACTGAAAATAATAAAAGGAAAGACTCAAAGATGTATTCTTGCTTTCCTGTAAGAATTTATTTCAGGGAAACCCAAGGGTTGAAAAAGGGAAGTATCTTTATGAAGCATTTCAGCTGACAAATGAAGGAATAGTAGAATTAGAATGTTGCCATTTTGCAACCCATGGTGATAGACTGCAATGACGGACGATGGATCATTCTAGACACTGATTTTTATTTGCTGCTCGCATCTCAGACAACATTTACTTGCTGATGAAAGTGCAAAACAAAGTACATGGAAAATTTTTGCCAAAAATCAAGTTGAATTGTGAAAAAAAAACTCTAGATCCAACCTCCAATTTAAAGAAAACACAGGGAAGAGAACAAGTTAAGTAGCAGAAAAATCCAACTGTGAAGAACTCTCAACACTAATGATCTTGTTTCTCTAAGAAATAAATTACATCGACAAAGAGAGATTAAAATTGTAGAAAGATGAAAAGAATGAGAGAGAGCACACACTTAGATAAGAATTAAGATTAAAACTACTTAAGAGAAATACAAAGCATTGTATTGCATTTATGAATCTTATTTTGATTCTGATTCAATTTTTTTAAAATATAATTAAAAAATCTTAATGTAGCTTGATTTTCAAAATTTATTAACAAATTACTTTTTAAATTTGATTCTATGTATAATATTGGAATGTGTTTTTAAAAAGAGCCCTTAACTTTTGGAAAAAATATTGAGATATTTATAAATGAAATAATATGATCACTGGGATTTGCATTGAAATGATTGAGGGAAGGGCTGCATGGGGTATAGTGGCAACATTTGGCCATAAATTGATCATTGACAGAGTTGGGATATGGTTGAGCTTTTTCATAATAAAAGACTGCCATCATCAATAACACTGTGAAATATCATCTAGGACGGGGTAGCGCCTATGATGGAGGTGAGGACCATGAGGCTGAAGCAGCCAGAGGTCAGCAGGCTAAGGCAGGAGGGCAGATTCTCAAGAGAGCAGAAAAGTTACAGTCATGGAGGAACCCCAATCCAAAAATTCGAAACTTGAAGTGCTCCAAAATCTGAGACCTTTCGAGCACTGACAAAATGCTCAAAGGACATGCTCATTGGAGCATTTTGGATTTTTGGATTTTCAGATTAGGGATGCTCCACCGGCATGTAATACAAATATTCCAACCCTCCCCACGCCCTGAAAAAAAAAAAAAAAAAAAAAAAAAAACCTCAAAATCTGAAACACTTCTGGCCCCAAGGATTTTGGATAAGAGATACTCAATTATCATAAATATGGATAAGCCTCAGAAATAGGCAATCACATGAGTGAGTCTGTCAAACAGGACACTGAGGTACACATAAAAAGACACATACAATGTGATTACATTTGTTCAGAACTCAAAAAAGGCTAACTTCATCTACATTATTTTGAGATGCATATAAAAGTCATAAAATGATAAAGAAAACAAAGGGTTGGGGTTATTCTAAATGTCAGCATGCTGAGCTCTGTCCATGGGCAGGGATGGTATGTGACTGGCACAAGGCACAGAGGGTATATTTCAGCCTGGCAACAATCTAGTTTTTGACCCATGCCATAGTTTACTAGGTTCACAGAACACTTATTATTTAGACCACACATATATTTTCTGTACCTTTCTTAATATACATTACATTTCTCAATTTCAAAGGAAAATTTTATTGGGGAGGGGAAAAAGCAACGACTTATGAGCAGCATCATGGAAAGAAAAATTTCACCTCCACATACTCCCAGTCCTAATCCTGAGATACTACGCGGAGGGCTACCAAGGGGCAGGGAGTGGCATCCCAGGGAGGAGCATGTAGGGACATTCCATGGAATAAGGAATACGGAGACCCAGTGTGTGCTTTTGTAGTGATGAATCCAGACAAGGTGATTTTAGTCCAGGAGGCCAGTGGCTAAATGGGACTTCGTCCCTGATATTAGAGGACAGGATATTTGAGTTGATTGTAAGCAACAGGCATCAACACTCCAGATGAGACAAAGTTATTTAGTGTCCAGAATGCCATGAGACTCCAGGTTTCTGTTGGTTCTTATTCTACCAGCAGTTTCATCCTGGTCAGGGTGGTGAAATGCCAGCCCCCTCTGAGGCCACCAACATCCGCGTGACCCGAAAGCCACCAGCCACACCTGATCTGTTTGTCTGCATCTTTCTCCTCTAACTGTGGTAAAACTGTGTCTGCTGTGAGCACCATCGTATCTCCAGAGCCCAGCACAGTGCCTGGGAAACTGTAAATGCCTGCTAAATCTTTGACGAATGAATGAGTGGATGAAGAATTCCTGTTTTACATTAGGAGAATTTGAGCCGAGAAGAGCCGCAGAAAG
The DNA here is from genome assembly GCF_009761245.1 of Sapajus apella. NCBI lineage: Eukaryota > Metazoa > Chordata > Mammalia > Primates > Cebidae > Sapajus > Sapajus apella. Next base: position 49,716,284 of record NW_022436943.1, read on the forward strand.
GAGCTGGACTAGCAGTGGCACAGACTGCTTAGTAACAATTAAAACTGTTTTCCATCACCAGCCTAATTTTTCCTTCCACAAACTCCTCTGCATTCTTTTAGAATCATGGGAAGAGGAAACAAGCTTCAGGGCACTGGAGAATTAGAAAAAGAAGGGCTGTGGGGAGGCAGGAGAGGGACAACCAACAGAGTAATGGGATCCTGTTCAGATGACCATGGCCACCCCCAGCCTCCTAACTGGACTGCTTTTCTCTGGCCTTTCCCTGACCTGCTTGATACCCTGTCACCCACTCCAGGTCAGAATCAGTCAGGAGAGCCGTTTTCTACTCCAAGTTCTAAAAGAGCACTGTCCTAGAGAAATAGAACACAAGCCACAGTGTCATTTTAAGTTTTCTGATAGTTACATTAAAAAAAGAAATAGTTGATATTAATGTTAATAATGTGTTATTTAGGGAGGAATAGAAATAGATTTATTAAAAGATATGAATTCACAAATTCTAGTGTTCTGTATCATTGTAGGATGACTGTAGTTAACAATAATATACTACATAGCTTCAAATAGCTAGAAAGAAGATATTGAATGTCACTAATACAAAGAAATTATAAATATTTGAGATGATGGATACGCTAATTGCCCTGATGTGATCACTATACATCTACACATTATATGTATCTAAACACCACTATATACCCTGTGAATATGTACAACATCATTTGCTAATTTTTAAACATGTTAGAATATATATTTTTTATTTAACTTAATATATCCAAGACATTATCTTTTCAACATGTAATCAATATAAAAAAATACTAGTGAACTAATTTATATTTATAGTAAGTCAGTGAAATCTCATGTGTATTTTAAACCTAAAGACATTCAAATAGGACAGGCTTCATTTCAAGTTCTTGATAGCAACATATGATGAATGACTATGGCATTGGACAGGGAAGGGCTACTGTGTGACCAGGGTCATACAACTTCACCTCTCTGAGCCTTGATTTCTTCCTCTACAAAATGAGTGCTAGGCCAAGAGGATCTCTAAATTAGCTTTAACATATTATGGACACATACATTACCCACAACGTAAAGTTCTATTTCATAGCAACCAACTCTACTTCTCACCATGGCCATCGAGTTTGAAAATGTACAGCAGAGGTCGGTGGTCCCAAACCGTAATGTAGATCTATTCAAATGACAATGTAGCGGGCACAGGGATAGTCCCTTTAACATAGCCATTGCCTCGTGATCCAGCAGCATGCCTTGCATACAGTTCTGTTACAAAGAATGTCAAGTTTATGACTCTGCATCCCAAAGAGTCCCTTCATGGTATTCCCTTAATCTACAAAAATGAGAGAGTGGTCCATTCAATTACACAGATCACCCATTGCTACTACCAAGAGAACTTCAAAGGCAAAAGTTTTATAGCAGGAAACCCAAGGACCTTACTAGGGTCCAATTGATTCCATTTTTAAAAGTTCCTTAAGGGAAATGAACTAAAACTTTCCTCTATAATGTACACTGCTAGGAGCCAAACACATGCTGCACTCTTGGCAAAGGGGCAAAGGTCTCCTTTCCAGTAGAACTCTTCCCAGGAAAATTTTCACCACTGACAAACTCTGGGAAGACATACGAGTTTCCAGCCATGGAACTAGCTGTATTAGTCTGTTCTCACGCTGCTGATGAAGACATACCTGAGACTAAATAATTTATAAAGAGATTTAATTGATTCATAGTTCCACAGGGCTGGGGAAGCCTCAGCAAACTTATGAAGAGGAAGGAAACATGTCTTACATAGCAGCAGGCAAGAGGGCTTGTGCAGGGGAACACCCCTTTATAAAGCCACCAGATCTCATGAGACTTACTCACTATCACGAGAACAGCATGGGAAAAAAACTCACTGCCATGATTCAATTACCACCCACAGGGCCCCTCCCACAACACGCAGGAATGATGGGAGCTACAATTCAAGATGAGATTTGGGTGGGGACACAGCCAAACCATATCACTAGCTTACGCCAGAATTCTCTGGAAGCTGCCCTGATCAGATAGAATCACATCTCCCCTACACTCTGGCTCAAGCCAACCTCCCTGAATTAATCTTCCTCCACCCTGTTACCTGCCTGACTTTGAATCTCTTCCTCATGTCCCGGCTGCACAGTCCTGCTTCTCCTTGGTCATGCTGTGCCTTTGCATGTGCTGTGCTGTCTGACTGGAAGGCTCCCCTGTCCTCCACTGTGCAGACATGCCTTGCTATTTAAATCACAATTCCTCTGTGAAGTCTGCTCTAATTCTACCTGACAAAGTAAGCAGTAACTCTCTCTTTGTTTCCATAGCTCTCTACGTGACATCATGTAGCAGCTGTCACAGTGACATGCAACAAACCCACCAGAATGTGGAAATGAAGACAGACCAGAGTTTAAACCCCTGCTCAGCCATTCTCTTACTTTGTGCTGGTCAGGAAGTTGCTTACCCTCTTCAGATTCTTTATAATTAAAACGGCAACAAAAGTACCTATCTAATGACACCATTATGTTCTTTTAGTTAATATTCGCAGGATGCCATTCAATGGTGCCTGTTACTGACAGTATGAAAAGTACCTGACATTTATGCATGAGTCCATTAAAAACTACTTACTGAGCATCTACTAAGCTTTGGATGCTATCCTAGCTTTCGAGGAGAGATTCAGGCAAATAAATTACTCAGTCCCTGCTTGAGAGCAGCTTATTATCTCAGTAAACAAAGCCTCAGTCTTTGATGTTGGAACATAAGCTTTCTTTCCCCTTGTTCTGTCCTCTGGAAGGCGAGTAAACAGCTGCCTTTGGTAACCCAGCTCTGTTGGGATGCCTGCTGTTTGACTGGGAAAAGCAGATAGTTGGAAGGTAAATAAGATAAAGCTATTTTCAGTAAGGTAGGCTTCAATAGGAATCTACACAGAATCAACAATTATACCACCACTTAAAAGATGCTCTGTCCCTATCTTCCTTACTTTAACTTTTCATTTCAATGTCAATTTCTGAACAGCTTCTTCCCTCCCAGGTGGGGACAGGAGCGGCCAGGAAGTCTCCGCCCCACACAAGAATCAGAAGCCATGGCTGAGAGTTAGCAGAGCCAAATAAGCAGCTCGGAGGGCCTGTGATGAAACCCATCTTTCTAATAGGTTCAGTTTTCTTTTTTTTTTTTTAACTTTTATTGTAGGTTTGGGGATACACACGAAGGTTTGTTACATAGGTGAACTTGTGTCATGAAGGTTTGTTGTATAGATGATTTCATCACCCAGGTATTAAGTCCAGTACCCAATAGTTATCATTGCTCTTCCTCCTCCTCCTCCCATGCTCCACCTCCAAGTAGATCCCAGTGTCTGTTGTTTCCCTCTTTGTGTTCGCCAGTTCTTATCATTTAGCTCCAACTCATAACTGAGGACATGCAGTATTTGGTTTTCTGTTCCTGGTTCAGTTTGTTAAAGATAATGGTCTCCAGCTCCTTCCATATTCCCACAAAAGACATTATCTCATTCTTTTTTATGGTTTCACAGTATTCACAGTATATATGTACCAGTTTTTAAAATCCAATTTGTCACTGGCGAGCATTTAGCATGATTCCATGACTTTGTGATTGTGAATAGTGCTGCAATGAACATTCATGTGCGTGTGTCTTTATGGTACAGTTTTCTATTAAGAAAGTGAGAGGAAATGCTTGGAATCATTCTGATTCAGCTATGCGTCTTTCAGAAAGAGTTAGATTAGAGAAGATGAAATCAAATTTTTTCCTTCCTAAGAAACATTACAACTAACAAAGAACATAAAGGACCTCTTCAAGGAGAACTACAAACCACTGCTCAATGAAATAAGAGAGGACACAAACAGATGAAAAAACATCCCATGTTCATGGTTAGGAAGAGTCAATATCATGAAAATGGCCATACTGCCCAAAGTAATTTACAGATTCAACACTATCTGCATCAAGCTATCAATGACCTTCTTCACAGAACTGGAAAAAACCACCTTAAACTTCATATCATATGGAACCAAAAGAGAGCCCGCATAGCCAAGTCAATTCTAAGCAAAAAGAACAAAGCGGGAGGCATCACGCTATATACTATATACCAGACTTCAAACTATACTACAAGGCTACAGTAATCAAAACAGCATGGTACTGGTACCAAAACAGAGATATAGACCAATGGAACAGAACAGAGGTCTCGGAGGCAACACAACATATCTATAACCATCTGATCTTTGACAAACCTGACAAAAACAAGCAATGTGGAAAGGATTCCCTGTTTAATAAATGGTGTTGGGAAAACTGGCTAGCCATATGCAGAAGGCAGAAACTGGTCCCCTTCCTGACACTTTACACTAAAATTAGCTGCAGATGGATTAAAGACTTAAACATAAGACCTAACACCATAAAAACCCTAGAAGAAAATCTAGGCAAAACCATTAAGGACATAGGCATAGGCAAGGACTTCATGACCAAAACACCAAAAGCATTGGCAACAAAAGCCAAAATAGACAAACGGAACCTAATAAAACTCCACAGCTTCTGCATGGCAAAAGAAAGTCATTAAAGTCAATCAGCAAGCAACAGAATGAGAAAAAATTTTTGCAGTCTACCTATCTGACAAAGGGCTGATATCCAGAATATACAAAGAACTAAAACAGATTTACAAGAAAAAAACAAGCCCATTCAAAAGTGGGCAAAGGATATGAACAGACACTTTACAAAAGAAGACATACATGAGGCCAACAAGCATATGAAAAAATGCTCACCATCACTGGTCATCAGAGAAATGCAAATCAAAACAACATTGAGATACCTCTCACGCCAGTTAGAATGGCGATCGTTAAAACATCTAGAGACAACAGATGCTGGAAAGGATGTGGAGAAATAGGAACACTTTTGCACTGTTGGTGGGAGTGAAAATTAGTTCAACCATTGTGGAAGACATTGTGGCGATTCCTCAAGGACCTAGAAATGTAAATTCCATTTGACCCAGCAATCCCATTACTGGGTATATATCCAAAGGATTACAAATCGTTCTACTATAAGGACACGTGCACACGAATGTTCATTGCAGCACTGTTTACAATAGCAAAGTCTTGGAAGCAACCCAAATGTCCATCGATGATAGACTGGACAGGGAAAATGTGGCACATATACACCGTGGAATATTATGCAGCCATCAAAAACGATGAGTTTGTGTCCTTTGTAGGGACATGGATGAACCTGGAAACCATCATTCTCAGCAAACTGACACAAGAACAGAAAATCAAACCCCGCATGTTCTCACTCATAGGTGGGTGTTGAACAATGAGAACACATGGACACAGGGAGGGGAGCATCACACACTGGGGTCTGTTGGGGGAAAATAGATGAGGGACAGTGGGGGGAGGGGAGTCGGGGAGAGATAGCATGGGGAGAAATGCCAGATATGGGTGAAGGGGAGGAAGGCAGCAAATCACACTGCCATGTGTGTACCTATGCAACAATCTTGCATGTTCTTCACATGTACCCCCAAACCTAAAATGCAATAAATAAATTAAAAAAAAAAAAAAAGAAATGAGATATCCTGGAGAGAAAGGTATTCATCCCTCTGGGGAGCAGAGCTATCAGGAACATTGGAGGGTTGGAGCAAACTTGCCTTTTGAGAGGTGAAACCACTGTGATGGAGCAGAAATTGGCAGAGCAGGACCAGTGCAAGGCACGGGAAGTAAGAAAGTCCAGGGAGGGGAAACAAAGCCCAGAGCCGCAGGCTGGCCATGCTGTGCAAGGTGTAAGAAACTCTGATCCAATATGTGCTCTCCCACATCCCTGACATCAAGCTCAGGTTGGCAGGAGTCTTTTAGATTCCCTCTTACTATATCTAGTAAGATCTACCAGTCTACACTTCCAAGTTTAGCTAGATTTGGCTCGGGAGCCCTTGATACCTTCTGATAGCAGAACTGGAAGTGCAGAGGCTGCCTGGGAATCATGTGGCCAATATAACAAAGCAAGCCCCGAGCCTACAAAGCAGAACCCCGGGTTGTGGAGCAAAGGGGCCACTTTCTAATCCCACCTCAGGGGTGTAGTCAGGGCTGATCAACCCTGGGTACCGTCTTTGCCCAGGAGACTTCATGCTTCCCCAGGGATTTGGGTGGCAGAAACTTCTGGTGCTAAATAAGCTGCAGATCTGGTCACAACGCAATGCCACAGGCGTACAACCCAAGAGAGCTTCAGAGTGAGAAAGCCCAGTAATGCTTGCTCCCTTCCTCATCTCTAATAACTGTTTTCTAGCTAGGAACAAAAGAGGCAACTCTCTCGGTTTAAACACGGGCATTAAAGAAAAAAGATAAGAGAAGGTAGGGGGCTGGGATGATGCCCCAAAGCGCTCATTAAAACAAAACAAAAGTCATTTAAACAAGAGCAGAGGGCTCCATTAATTATGAAACTGTCCTAAACAAAACAATACCTGGTGACATGTTGTGACATTTACTGCAAAGAATGGAAGACCGAAGTACTGGCCTGCCCTTCTGAGGACTGTTATTGCAAAGATAAGGGGAAATGCAGCTGCTTTTGCACAAACCAAGCAAAAGTCCATACTAGAGAATGAGAAGGTGAATGAAGGAAAAAAAGCGTCGCAGAGCACCAGCAATGTCCCTCCATCAGGGTCGCCCTGATAACTCAGTTAGTTGTCTCTCAAATGCACCCTTGGGGAGACACCAAGGAGCAGGGAACGAGCAGTGACTGGGATTGGAAGGTCAGCAGGATCCTGTCTCAAATCTTCCACTCAGGGGTGATCTCAGGACAAGACATCTTTTGTCACCAGCAGGCTTGTGTGCCAGATTGTCAAATGCCCTCTCCTCTGGGCTGGGAAGTATGGTCCTTCTTTCACATTTCCCTTCATATAAATGATGCTTTCTTCCAGATCCTAAGAGCCTCCTAGGCATAAGAACTTTGTATCATTTAGTTTCAAGTTCACATTGCCAGAGCCTGTTTGGCACAGAATGAATGGAAGGCAGGAAAGAAGGAAAGAAGGGAAGGAAAAAGAGGGATGGATAGAGAGGGGAGGGATAGAAGAAAGTACTGTTGAGTGAGGCATTGAGGGGTAGTGAAAACTTTGCTGTCAGCCGGGCATGGCGGCTCATGCCTGTAATCCCAGCACCTTGGGAGGTTGAGGCGGTTGGATCACCTGAGGTCAGGAGTTTGAGACCAGCCTGGTCAACATGATAAAACCTCATCTCTATTAAAAATACAAAAAATTAGCCAGGTGTGGTGGTGTGCACCAGTAGTTCCAGCTACTCAGGAGGCTGAGACAGGAGAATTGCTTGAACCCACGTGGCAGAGGTTGCAGTGAGCCAAGATCACACCACTGCACTCCAGCTTGGGTGACAGAGCGAGACTTCGTCTCTAAATAAATAAAACTTAGCCATTGCTTTAAATAAAATCTGGTAGTATCAGGTGTATGGGGCTCCAGGGTCAGACTACACCTTGTTAATTCCTGGCCAAACTAATTGTGTTACCTTTGGCAAGTTTCTTATCTCTCTGTGCCTCAGTCTCCTCCTGGATAAATGAGGAATTGTGATGTCATCCATTTTTTAGGGCTGCCATGAGCATTAAATGACGTAGATTATATAAATTGCTAAGCACAGTGTCTGGCACTTTCAGTTACACACTAAATCTTAGCAATTGCTTGTCAGTAAAAAGAAGTAATTCCAATGAAGCCCCTGTGGTTGAATTGAGTTGGGGGAGACAAATCCTCATCTTCTCTCCATTTCTCTCCCCTCCAGTGCGCTGGAGAGAGCCCTTGCTCTCCCTGAGATATTAGAAATCTGCAGAAAGCACTGGGAATCATCATAGAAAGGATTCAGGCACTGAAATCAGACCTGAGTTCAAATGTCACGTTCATCACTTAAAAAGTAAGAAAGTTACCTAACCTCTCTGAGCAGCAGTCCTTATCTGCAATACAGGGGTGAAATATGCCTCCTGGAAACCTATTGTGAAGAGGCAATAAGGGAATGCATGTGGAGCATTTGGAACAGCCGGACACTTAGCAGGTGCTCACTGAATCTGCCTCCCTCCCTGCTGGACACCTCCTCCGCTACGTGCAGAGCGGTTGATTTCTATTTTCCAGGAGAGTGGAAGAAAACACCTACTCATGCAGCTGCCCGGGAATTTGACAACACAGAGTTCCATTTGGACATGTGAGGTGGTCATTTCCCACACTTGATGGACAACAGGAGTACCTGGGGCATCCTGTGGCCAGATATGTCAGCCTGCTGCCAGCACCGGGGACAGATAGCAGTAGCATGGCACAGCCCCTTCCAGAGGCCACATTTTTAGTAGACAGCAAAAATGCAAATCAGGAAATGTGTGGCTTTGAAAATGACTCTATCAGTTGTCAGACTGAGCTGCTCCACGACCGCTGGGTGACTCTGAGCAAATATGAAAAAAAGAAAAACCCATAAATTCCCAGCAGAAGTTTCATAAATGACTGAAGAATGACAGCTCTCTCATTTCAAACAAGATAGCTACCTGTTGCATAAAGAAGGAAAATTCCCAAACATGTGTTGCAGTGTAATTTTTGGCTCCAGGATAGAGGGAAGAATGGAAATTTCAAGATTTCTGACTGCTTGATCCTCCTATGTTCCTCCTTTTCCCCCAAATTAGGGTTGATATTAAATTTTAAAAAGGAAATACAGAAATGGGGAATCAAAGCAAGGGAGAGTATTAGCTTTGAGTCACTAATTTTTTTCAACAGCTGTTTTTTCCCTCCTTTTTGCTAATTAAGTTCTTTTATTATGAAATATTTCTAATACACATTAAAATAGAATAACACAATGAATTCCCATCCATCTATCAAACTTTCAACAATTATCCAGTCTTGTTCCATTTCTATCTTTATTGGCCTCCCTTCCTCCTGTTCTATTTTAAGGACAATTTCAGACGTGATATCATTTCATCCATAATATTTCACCAACAGCCCTTTAATGAGCACCTTCTAGGTATCCTCGCCACTGGGCAGGCAAAATAGATAAGGTGTCTTGCCCTCATAAAACTCATTGTCTTCAAGGGGGAAGCATATCTTCTGAAACACGTAAAGTCAATATTTACATTGCAAATTTATACAACATATTTATGTAACAAATATTGTAGAATTGACATGTATCAGGCACATTTGCAATGCTTTACAGTATTAACCTTTATAATGTAGTCCTCCTGACGACACAATAAAATAGGTGATATTATTGTCCTGATTTCACAGATGAGAAAGTTGAGGCACAGAGAGGTTGAGTATTTTTGCCCAAGGTCACACAACTTGTAAATGGTGGAGCTGGGTTGCACAAAGTGCTGTGAAGCACACAAGAGGAAATAGATAACTCTATCTGGGGGCACTGAGGTCCCAGAAGTTGAAGACTGCCCATGTTGTATTCCAAACAATGTGTTGTGAAGGACTGCTCTTGGATAAGGTAAGGACTCTTTCTTCCTGAAATGTATAATGTGAAACAATTTGGCAAATAAAAACATATAAGTAGTTGTTAAACCAGCACTAGGATTTATGCTTTCCTGAGTATCCCAGGACTTTTTAACGATTACAATTTTGTCTGCTTAAATATCTTATAGTTTTGTTTTTGTTTTTGTTTCTGTTCTGAGACAAGGTCTCAGTCTGTCACCCAAGTTGGAGTGCAGTGGTGCAATCATAGCTCACTGCAGCCTGCTCTTCCTGGGTTCAGGCGATGCTCTAGTCAAAGTTCTCATCTAGACAGAGGGAAAAGGATGAGCAAATGTCCCGAGAAATTTCCAGTTACACACAGAAAGCAACTGTTGTGGAAACAAACAAAAAAATATCCAGAAATGGAACTGGACAGGCAGGTGATGCCAGGCTATGAAGGGCTTTTGTGAGCCATGCTGAGGAGCGTGAGCATTCCCATGGCCTCTCGATGGTGAGCAGAGGTTAAATAAGTGAATAACAGGGTCAAAGCATATTAAGAGCAGAATTCTGGAAACCAGGAGGAAGACTGAATATAAGTAGGAGAAATAGAAGGTCTACAAATGTCCAGGGTAACTGGGGGGCTGAACACATCTGAACCAAAGCGGTAGAAGTTGGAAATGAAATTAAACATGTGGAAATAGGAGTCAAGTGACATGGTGCCCAATGAGACTTCTCCTATTTCTCAGAATGTTGGCAGAAGCCCAAAGCTCTAAACAATAAAGAGCAAGTACTGCAAATCTGAGAAAAAGTTGCTAGACACATCAACAGAGAACTTGCTAAAAGGTGGCTAAACCCATGCTGAACTCATTAGCCCATCACCCACCCCCAGTCTCTAGATAACAGCAGCCCGGAGATGTGTCCAGGGTTTATTTACAAAGATAGCTGGTCTGCTAGAGAATGTGGGGTTGGGATACTCTTCTCTCCCAGGCCAAATAGAGGAGCTCTGGGCCCCACGAATCAACAGGGAAGTCAGTGACCCCAGCATCAGCAAGGGACCAGAACAGTGAGGAAATTCTTGGGAGGACATGACAGGTATTTCTTCTCAGAGCTTGGTGGGCACAGAAGAAGGTATTTATCTCTTGCAATGGCAGAGAGGGCTGGCTGGATGTGCCCACAGAGCTAGAGAGCTACAGCAGGAGTGCCCTGGAGCTTCAGGATGCACAGGCAACCATGTCCACTGGCTCTGTGAATTAAGAAAATGCTGTGAAAGGTAGCCACTCAAGAGACAGTGTCCTGGGCTGGCATTTTCTAGTAGGAAGAGGTGACAGTTGTGTTGGCAGAAGTGTATACTGAGAGAGTCCTTCCATGCTAGTGAGAAAGTACTGGTCAACAGTGCGGCATCCTGGTGGCCTGAAAAGGGTGGAGGTGAGCGCAGAAAAGAGACAGCATAGCTGGCCTGGTTGCAATCCTTAGCTCCTGACTGTACTCAGCTACTGTCTGGGAATTTTTAGTGTTTCTGCTATTTTCAGAACTGATAAGAATGGCATTCTATGCCTAAACGAGATGGTGTCTGCTGAACACCTGCTTTCCTTCGGGCAGTCTGGAATTTTGGTATGTGCCAGGCAGAGGCTGCCTGCATACCAGCCTCCAATAAACACTGAATGCTTTGTCTCTAAAAGCACCCACTACTTGGCAATATTTTACACATGTTGTCACAACTCACTGTTGGAGAATGAAGCATGTCCCGGAGACTCTACTGGAAAGGATCCCTGGAAGCTTGTGTCTGGATTCCCCTGTATTTTGTCCCAGGTGTCTTTTCCCTTTGCTGACCTTGCTCTGAGATTTTTGGCTGTAATAATTCATAGCTGTGAGTATTATTATACGCTGAGTCCTGTGAGTCCTGCTATCAATTCATCAAACCCAGGGATGCCTCCAAAGAGCCTACCATTGCTCCCCAAGAGTAGCAATGCCAGCCTCTGGGTGTGTGCCAGACAGAGGGTGCAGATGTCAAATCTGACAGCATCAGTCATGGAAAACCACTTTTAGACTTCAATTCCTCAGTTTTCTCTTTGAGTTGATTCTGAAGAAAGCAGAGACATTATAAGTCGTGTGAAAGGAGGAGAAAATGAACAGATGAAAAAGGAGAAAGAAAAGTGAACACTCCCTTTGACTCTGCAGATTAGAAAAATGTGAATCGGGCCTGAGCTAGGGTGAGGAGGAGACAGGGAGTTGGACGGGATAGGGTGGGGGCAAGTATTGAACTAGATTAGACATTAAATTTTGATATTTTTAATATCTGAAAGTGAGACTATCATGATAGTGAAAAGTAACCAGAAAGAAGATAGAGAAGCCATGTGATCTGTCTGAAACGTTATCGAGGATGGAAAAGTGTGCTGGGGAATAAGACAGAAGCAGAATCAAACTATCGATTGGTAGACTCCTACTCAGTCTAGGCCCTGCAATACAATCCAGACTCACACTCTAAACACAAGTGGGTTTTCAATAAAACCACATGAAGTAGACAGTTAGATGTGTCTGTCACAAAAATAACACTGGCTTTGAATTTCAGCTCTATAATTTCCAAGCCATGTGATTTTTACAGAAGTTTCTCGATCCTTCTGATCCTCAGTTTCTGCCTTCAGCGAAGGCGGACTTGAATATCAATCTCACACACGGGTTGCCATGGGAATAAATGAGAGAAGACATAAAAAATGCTCAGCGCTCAACACGTGTTAACTCCCACACTTCTTGGCCACCTACTATACCCCACCTTCTTCAGAGCTTCGTGAAATCTTTGGAAAAGGTGTGATTTTGTAAGACTGTATGTTTTCATGATCGTTATTTTGTTTGTGGGCTTGAGTACCTGCCCACGTTTTCAGAATTTGTAGTTAGTGAACTTGGGATTTGGACCCAGGAGTTATGATTCTTCCATTTCCTCCTGTAACTTAGTTGAGAGGCCACAGGCACAAATGCTGTGACTGTGCCTCTATTCCCCTTATTAGTGCGGGATACCTTATCTCCCATTACACATCACTGGACCCTTTCTTTTCTAGAGGAGAATTCGGCTTGTATTTCCTTCCCTATTAATTTTACTGTGATGACAGATTAAATTTTATTTCTTTCAGTAAGAACAGACATCTCTAAATCCTTCCAAAATACATCTCCAACCACACCTTGGATAATGCAGATATGCCTGGGATTCCGGGGAGAAAAAATATTGGATTTAATCAAAGCAAGTAAAAGAAAGTGTTTCTCAAGCCAAGGGAGCATGCCAAAGCCACCCATTATAGCCCCAGGGTGTTTCTGAGAACCAGAGAACTCACAAGCCATCTACTGGGCTGCAAAACTCAAGAGAGCCTGACTCCCTCCAGAAACTGCCAGCCAGTTTTTCTGCCAGCAAGAGTTGGAAGCAGTCCTAACACACAGTCCTTGGGTTTCCCTCTTATCTTTTTCACTGCATATTTAGTCCTGATGAGAGAGAAGGCAAAAGCAGCAGAATCACACACACTTGGCAAATGTGTTTTAGTGAACTTATGTAGCTCTGACCTTCATTTTCCTCTTCTGAGAATGAGGAAGACAGGCTAGATTAGAAGTTCTTATCATAGGCTGCACCTAAAATCACCTGGGAGCTTTTCAAAACGACAAATGCCTGGGCCTCCTCCTGACCACGCCAATCAGACCCTCTGGAGTAGGGGCCAGAACACGGGTTATTTCAAAGCCTCCCCAGATGATGCTGATAGGAAGCTACCACTGGTCTGAACAATGTTTGTGTTTTTTTCCCTTCTAGCACGCAGTTTATGATCTTTAAAGTGTGACCATCAGGCAGTGAGACTGGCTCCCTACACCTATCATGAAAAGCCATCTAAACTCAGTTTTCTCCTTAAAAAAAAAAGTTAGAATAGGGGTCTTGTTAATGTTGTCCAGTCTGGCCTCAAGCTTCTGGGCTCAAGCAATCCTCCCACCTCAGCCTCTCAACTGCCTCTCGAGGCATGACCACTGACCAGCCTCAGGTTTCTGTCTGTGTAGTAGGTAAAATTTAGGCCAGTCTTGTAGACAGACCAAACCCGAGTGTGATTTAGGCAACTTTTCTAATGCTAACACATCTGAAAGGCAATGATGAAATCTAAGATCAGGCGAGTCAAAATACATGCTTTTAGCGTCAGGTGAGTGACATACATGTGTGGCTAAGCCAGATTTAACAAGAAGGGGCGGGCTTCGTGAAGCTAAAATGTATGCCCTGCTTATTGGCATTCAAACAATCTCCCTCCCTCTTTTCCTTCCTCCTCTCCATTTCTTCCTTTCCCTCCCTCCCTCTCTTCCTTCCTTCCTTCCTTCTCGCCTACTTTTTTTTTTGAGACGGAGTTTCGCTCTTGTTACCCAGGCTGGAGTGCAATGGCGCGATCTCGGCTCACCGCAACCTCCGCCTCCCGGGTTCAGGCAATTCTCCTGCCTCAGCCTCCCGAGTAGCCGGGATTACAGGCACGTGCCACCATGCCCAGCTAATTTTTTGTATTTTTAGTAGAGACGGGGTTTCACCATGTTGACCAGGATGGTCTCGATCTCTTGACCTCGTGATCCACCCGCCTCGGCCTCCCAAAGTGCTGGGATTACAGGCTTGAGCCACCGCGCCCGGCCCTTCTCGCCTACTTTCTTTCCTAAACACTGTGTTGGCAGAAATAAAGATTAAACTGCTTGCATAATTCTACCGCGGATCACATGTTTGAATCCTCTGTAAAACATTCTGATACTATACATTGAAAAAAAACCCAACAATAATGCAAATATTACAAAAGCACCTGCCTCATTACGGGACCTCCAAAAGACATTGTCTCTTCCACAACCCACACTGAAGTCGATTTTAAAATTGAATAACAGGGCTGAACGCAGTGGCTCATGCCTGTAATCCCAGCACTTCGGGAGGCTGAGGCGGGTGGATCACCTGAGGTCAGGAGTTTGAGACGAGCTTGACCAACATGGTGAAACCCCGCTTCTACTAAAATTACAAAATTAGTGAGCTATGGTGACACATGCCTGTAATCCCAGCTACTTGGGAAGCTGAGGCAGGAGAATCACTTGAACTGGGAGGTGGAGGTTGCAGTGAGCCGAGGTCAAGCCATCGCACTCCAGCCTGAGTGACAAGAGTGAGTGTCTGCCTCAAAAAAAAAAAAAAAAAAAAAAAAAAAATTTGAAGGATAAACAAGAACTGTGGCCAAACATTGCTCCAAGCCTGCTCACCACCCTTTTCTTTGCCCATCTCCACAGTACTACAGAATTTGACTCCATAATCTTAAATCAAATGTCTACTTACAGTCCTTCGATTCTGCGTGCCAATCTGATTTTTCTCTTGAGCTTACTGAACCTCCTTGCCACGGAGAATTTTAGCAGCAAATTCCTCTGATAACAGCACCTCCTACAACTGCAGGCAGGAGAGCCTCTCTCATCTCCTCAGCCCTGGAGGGCCCTACCAACCACCCGACCTCTAACCCAGGCTTTCCTAATTCGGCATGTTGGAGGTTTGAGGCCGGATAATTACTTTGGGGAAAGCTGTCCTCTGCATTGTAAGATATTTCCTAGTATCTCTGACCTCCACCCACTAGTTGCCACCAGTAACCCTACTCCCAAGTTGTGACAATAAAAAATGTCTCCAGACATCACCAAGTGTCCTCTCGGGGACAAAACTGCCCTGGGTAGAGGACACAGTTCTAACTGAACATAGTGTCCGAGTGCCTGGGAAGAAAATGGTACAGTTAGCTCCATCAGTGTGGGATACAGCCAGCATAATATCCAAGCTTTAAAAAAAAGAAAAAGAAAAAAAGCCCCAGCTGAAAAGGAAACAAGCTTCAGGATGATCAGCTGTGTCAGTTCCATTTAATTGTAAATGTGGGCAGGCTCTGCTGAGTGAAGTGCAGGATGTTTCTTGCCTTGGGCACTGATACCATATTAGAAAAAAGACAACCTCAGAGGCATTTGTTTTTGTGCATGGGCAAATCTCTGCTCATCAGATTGTTTCAAATTAATGTGGATGCTATAAATAAAATGTTTTCCTTTTTTTGGACCAGCTTTGATCTATGGTTATCCCTCCCTTTTTTGCAACCTCTAAAGGCAATTTTCATTCAGATCCTTCATCAGTGAAGCAGACGGACTTCAATAATTACACTAGAAAGCCTTTGTGGCTTTCTGCACACAAGCCCCACGTCAATCAACCACACAGCCCGCTCTCCTAGGTGGCTGTCCCTCTATGTCCCTGGAGAACAGAAGATGAATGGACTGGGCTTCAGTAACCGGGACAGGAATGTAATGTGAGGAGAGCAAGTTTGACTGACGTTTTCCTTCTGTGTTCAGGTTATTGAATAATCGTGATAGAATTACTGCAGTCATTCTTATGCACCCTGCAAGAAGGGGCACAAAAGAGAGGTGTCTCCTCCTGGGGTAAAGGGCCATGATTCAGAATCCTTGCCTCCAGTTTGGCCACTAATAGTGGAATCCTCTGACAACAGCCTGTGTTTCTGTAGTTGCTAAAATCCACTTGTGAAAGATAGCATGAGCTCCCATTGTGGCAAGACAGTTGTGAGTCCAAAGTCATTGAGTATTCGTGGTCCAGGTGGTTATTGAAAGAAGTGTGGTGAGGGGAAGGCCCTTTCTGAAATAATCCCAGCCCTGCCTCTTACTTGCTTTCTAGTAGGAACCCATCTGAGACTCTGTTTCCTTATAATTATTTATATCAGAGTTAAGTTTCATTTTAAGGTCATCATAAATTTTAGGCATCTGTTATGGAAAGTGCCTGACATAATGCCTGATCCATGGAAGGCGCTCCTTCTTTTCTTCTTCTCCTTCTCCTTCTCCTCCTTCTTCTTCTCCATCTTCGTCTTCGTCTCCTTCTCCTTCTTCCTCTTCTCTGTTATTCTCCTCTATCTCCTCCTCTTTATTATTATCGTCATCAGCATCGTCACTGCCACGACGCTTGTCATTGTCATTTCTTCTTAGAGAGATGAATGGGTTGTTGGATGTGTGCTGTATTCCTCCCCTCCTCCGGCAAGGAAAACTCTAGTTATTCTTTACATGAGATGTGAGAGGAAGAAGAACGTCTTTCTCCAGGCTTCTCAGTTCTAAAAAGAGTGGGAAATTCCCCAGAAGTCTGGATCCCTGCTAAGTTTCCATGGCTGGGTGGATAATAGTAGCTTTCATAAAGATTTAATCCAAAAGTCCAGAAGCTTCACAAAAGGGGTTTGGCAGATGCAATATAGGCTTGCCTGCCTTTCCTTTTCTTGAGGAGCATGGGCTGTGATTTCATGGAAATTGAATATCTGATGCCATAAACATCTTTTCCACTCTGATTTGAATGCCAGGGCAGGTTAGAACAGCAGTGTGGACTAATGGGTTTGCCGTGGACAATAAGGGCAGATAAACATGAAGGCAAATTCTGGTTCTGCCATATGAGAGTTGTTAGCCCTTATCACCTGAGTCTCAGCATCCTATTCTGAAAACATGAGAAGAGTTCTTATTTCATAGAAAACTAAAAGGCGTGGTGGCTTACACCTGTAATCCCAGCACTTTGGGAGGCTGAGGCGGGTCGATCACCTGAGGTCAGGAGTTCGAGGCCAGCCTGAACAACATGATAAAATGTGACCACCACACCCATCTCTACTGAAAATACAAAATTAGCTGGGCGTGGTGGCACATACATGTAATCCCAGCTACATGGGAGGCTGAGGCAGGAAAATCGCTTGAATCGGGAGGTGGAGGTTTCAGTGAGCTGAGATCACACCATTAAACTCCAGCCTGGGTAACAAGAGTAAAACTCTGTCGCAAAAAGAAAGGAAGGAAGGAAAGGAGAGAAGGAGGGAAGAAGGAGGGAAAGAAAGAAGGAAGGAAGGAAGGAGGGAGAGAGGGAGGGAGGGAGAGAAGGAGGGAGGGAGGGAGGGAGGGAGGGAGGGAGGGAGGGAGGAAGGAAGGAAGGAAGGAAGGAAGGAAGGATTTGTGAGACACTCTTAGAAAGGAGGGATGCATTTGGTGGGAGGAGCTCACCAGCTGAAAATGTTCTTATCACTAAAGGCCATAAGACGCTGAGGGCCAAGACAACTGTTTTGCCTCAGGTTGCAGTTGGGTGCCCGTGAGAGAAGTCTTTCCTTTCCCTCCTCTCAAGTCAGCGGCTGCTCTGTGTAAGGCTGAGCAAAGGGCTAAAGGCAGGTCTGCACTAAGGGTATGAGTTTAAAATGTAGCTGCTTTCAGGCACAAGGATCTGAGAACCACAAGGCAAAGCCGCAGAAGAGTCAGAAGGGTTTACATAGTTGCAAGTCAAGTCCCTCTGTCCATATGCAAATGAGGATCTACCAGACTCCTGGGCCAGGCAGGGAGGATTAGGAATAGGAGCGAGGTCCCGTAGATTTTCATGTTTAGGATTGAGGCAGAAACTGTTGCTTGCTTGTCTGTGGTGACTCTAATATTCCCAGGCTCGCATGCCATGACCATGGGAAATTATGTTTACTTGTGGATTTTAAACCTGTACATCTTTGTACCCAAGAAAACATGCAATGTTCGGGTAGTCGAAAGGGCAGAATTCTGTTAAACACTTAAGTGGGAGGGAAGAGTCCAGTTCTAAGACCCGGCTGTACTGCACAAGCAGTACTGTGGGTCCCAAAAAAAGCCTTCATCTATGTGAGCTCATCTGTGAAATCAAGTCACTGATTTTGATAATTCAGGTTCTTCTATCTGCAACATGAGGGAACTGAGTCTGAGGTTCTTGTGATGGAGCAGAATCCATATAGCCATGATCCCTCCTGTAGTCTCCTGTATCTAGAAAAAAGAGAAATCTCTCCATGCCAAAGATAGCAATTAGCACAAAGCACACAAGGAATCCATCCCATTCTCTCACATAATTTGGCATTTTCTGCCTTCTTAGTGAAGTGCCGCTAATGCAGCCATCTTCCCTAAGGGGGAGACATATATATATATACACATACATATATATATACATATACACACACACACACACACACAAACACACACACACACACACACACACACATATATATATATACATATATATATATATATATAAACAAACCAAACTTCAGTTTTAATCAAAAGATGATGTATGCACCTCATAAGGACATTTTCCCTCCACAATGGGGCAGTTTGCCTGCCCTATTATACAGATGCGAAATGCTCATCAAAGGTTCCCAGGAGTCCATGGGGAATTAAAAGTGAAAACAACTTTGCTTTTCAGACTCTGGAGACTTTTCCCTCATTTGGAGTGTGTGTGGAGGTGAATTTTAAGCACGAATCTGTGCTTACATGATTCGAAGCAAATTGGAATCTTGACCACAAGGAATGAAGGTGGCTAATCTAATATGAAGACTGTATGCAGGCAAATGAGTGCATGCGATCTTCCTGGGACCCATGTCCTACCTTAGCAAAACCCAAGAGAGAGAGGAATAATAGATTTATCTTCAGGGCATGATAGGTCCCTGAGAAACGCTGAGAGCTTGCTTCCAGGTCTAAAATGATGTGACTCTATGGATCTGTGACCTTGTGACCTTAAAAATTACTTGATGAAAATAAAAATATACCCCAACAGGTTCACAAATAATGGTAATAGAAGTCACCCAAGCTACCTATTCTTGAGCAACTACCATATGCTGGGAAATATTAATCAGGCCAGTTCTCTACTTCTCTCTGTTTCTCTTTCTCTTTCGGTTCAGTGTCTTTCTCTCTATAGGTAGATATAGTAGATATAACTTGACACAAAGGATTCATGAAGTTAGCATTGTCAGCATTCTTAGATGAGGTAATTGAAGTCCAAAGAGGTTAAATAACTTGACGTGATAATCAGCTGAAAAATGGAAGAGGCAGCATTTAAACTCTGATCAATCTGAATCCAAAATTGTTTCCATTGTTTCACTCTTCATGGGCATGTATTAAATGTATGTAAACTTGTAGAAACATAAAGTAATAAGCCTTCAAGTAAAGTCTGTGGTGAAGTCTCTTTCGGTCCCGGTGGTTTAATCAGTGCAGTCTTTAGTTAAAGGTTGCTGGACATAACCACAAAATAAGAGAAAACCTGGAGGCAGATTCCTATGAAGATTACTATACCAGGACAGCATCTACCCCAGAGTATGAGGTGAGAAGCTTGGCAGGGTGCTTCCTCCTGGGAGCAAATTAGGGTAGTGCTACTTAAAGTGTGGTCCATGGCCCAGTGGGATTGGCATCAGGTGGCAACTTGTGAGCATTTCAGGCTCTGCTCTAGGCCTGCTGAACCAGAATCTGCTTTTTAATAAGGTCCTGAATAAGAAAAGAATCACGTGCCAGGGTGATTCTTCTTTACATTAACAGTTTGAGAAATGCTGATTTAGGGTATGAAAGTAGGAATAATATGGATCGTTTATAAAACCTGGGAGATAGTTGTAAGCACCCATAAATCTAGGTTCCTGGAGTATTGTGATTTATACTTCCTTTGCCTTTAAAGGGAACACGGCATGTAATTAAACAGTAAGTTTGTCTCAGGTACTATACTCGGCAATTTATATTTATTATTTTATTTAATACTTATAATAATTCTGTAAAGTAGCCAATCATTATTATCCACGTTTTATAGTGGAGGCACTGTTTATGGAGATCAATGAGCATGCTCAAAGTCACTTTGCTGTTAAGCGGTGAGTCAGGGATTCAAGCCCAGGCAGTGTGGCACTAGGGCTTACACTTCGTATTGATCAGTGTACTATACTGCCTCTTCAGTCCATGCCAAGAAAACACCGGGAGAGTTCAATGGAGTATTGTGCTTCAACAAAGTTACCTAGAGCCACAGATTTCAATCACAACCGCCCTATACACTGGTGTATCCCCCAGCAGTTATCAACTCTGCAGAAGCTAATTTATTACTCATTAAAATACAATGTTTGTGAATTAATTAAGAAGTAAATGACGCACAGTGATCAAGCAATGTCAATAATAACGGGACAAATAGACATCATTTGCCTCTTGTTATGATACACTGACACATATACATCACTTGAAATTTATTCTTGCCAAAAGAACAAAAAGCATTTAACTTGGATCAAATCAGCCAAGACTGGCAAACCTAAATCCAAGAGCCATCTCCAAAACAATTTTCCTGTACTCATCATCAACGTCCGTTTTGTGAAAGGAAAAATTAAAAAGGGCAGGAAGACTGTTGTAGATTAAAGGAGATTAAATAGACATGTCGGCCCAATTCACTTTGTAACTTTTGATTGAATCCTAAACAGTGTGTGCAATGGTAGAAACAACTATAACTGTGATTATAAGGACAACTGGGGATATTTGAAATATGGACTGTCTATATATACAATTACAGAATTGTGTTGCTGTTTGAGGGTGACCATCTTATTCTGATTGTGTAGAAGAATGTTTTTGTTCTCAGGAGAGGCATACTGAAGGGTTTAGAGTTGAAGAGTCATTTATAGATGGATCTTCCTCTTAAACGTTTCAGAAAACAGGTAAGAACCAGATAAATTAGGACTAGGTACAGTGGCTCATGGTTGTAATCCCAGTATTTTGGGAGACTAAGGCAGGATGATCACTTGAGGCCAGGAGTTTAAGACCAGCCTAGGTAACATAATGAAAAAATAATTAGCCAGATGTGATAGTTTATGCCTGTAGTCTTAGCTACTCAGGTGGTTGAGGAAGGAAGATTGCTTCAGCGTAGGAGTTTGAGGCTGCAGGAGCCATGATCACACCGCTACACTCCAGATCTGGTTGAGACAGTGAGACCCTGTCTGTAAAAAACACATTTTTAAAAGATAAATTAGATGTGGTTAAAAAATTAATTTGCCAATCTAGATAAAATAAACACCATGCTCATGGTACTAATCTTTTAATTTCTCTCTAGGTCTGAAACTTTAAAATTAATATTTTGGAAAAATAAATAGTGCTGATTCAATGTTCTTTGAGTGGGAGATTCAGAACTGTGTGTAATGGGGGAAAGAATGTAAGGATGAGAGCCTGGGAGAAAGTTATGCTTGGAAGAATAGAAATCGCCAGGAACCTAGGTAAGCTGTAGGTAGGTGGCCTGCTTATGAATGTCATCCACATGCATTTTGCAGTGTGAAAAGGAAAGGGACGTTGCAATGGACAGAGAGATCACTGTTGCCTTTGGTGGTTGGTCAGCCTTGCTTCGCCATCACCAGTCGGTAGTTGACACTAGAGTCAGGATTCCCCCCAATGCCCATCATTTTGAACGAGCCTCCTCAAGCATCCTCTTGCCTCAGTCCAGAAATGTCTTGGGGAGTTCTTGGTGGTCCCCACCCATGGTCCTTGCTGAGTGGTGGGATCCAGGTAGTCATGTTTGTCTTGCCTTACTTTCACCACTGGCCACAGGTGATTGGACTAAGATCAGACACCTGAACGAAGCTGAATGGACCAATCAGGTTTATTCTCTCAGGCACCTCAAACACAGAAAACGAGTCCAATCTGGAGAAGCTGAGCTGAAACACCGTGTAGGACCAGGACTAACTAGAGCCAAAAGCAAGCTGAAGTCATGAGAAAGCAGCAACTGTGAGTGTTCAAAGACAGGTAGAGATAAAAGAAACACTTCAGCCAAATTAAATTTAAAGGAGTTTAGGGCGCATAGCTGACGCCTGTAATTCCAACACTTTGGGAGGCCGAGGCGGGTGGATCACAAGGTCAAGAGATCGAGGCCATCCTGGCCAACATGATGAAACCCTGTCTCTACTAAAAAAAAAAAATACAGAAAATTAGCCTGGCGTGATGGCGCATGCCTGTGGTCCCAGCTACTCAGGAGACTGAGGCAGGAAAATCGCTTGGGCCCAGGTAGCGGAGTTTGCAGTGCAGCCAGCCTGGTGACAGAGTGAGACTCGATCTCAAAAACAAAAAAGAAAGAGTTTAACGGGACAATGCAGGATTCACAAATCGGGCAGCCTTCTGAGACAGGGTGGGCTCAGAGACTCCAGCACAGCCACGTGGTGAGTGGAAGGAAGTTTTTGAACAGAAACAGGAAAGCGAGATACAGAAAACAGAAGTGAGGTACAGAAACAGCCAGACTGGTTACAGCTCGGTGTTTGCCATATTTGAGCACAATTCAAGCAGTTGGCTACATTTGATTGGCAGAACTTGGTGACTGGTACAAGTGTAGGCTGCAAATTGTTTACACCTCCACTTGTTATAGTTTATGATGTAAAGAAAAACCTTTAGGCCTAACTCAAAATGTGTACAGTGGGAGCTTTAGGCTAAACTTGATTTGAAAGTGGTCATCTGCAAAAAGGAGCCTGGCGCAGGGACATGGCACAAAAACAGAATTGAAAGACTACAATTCCCCAGAGAGTCAGAAACAGCCCAGGAGCGGCCTCATCTAAAGGATCCTGAATGCCTAGATGCATTTCCACCCCTCTCCTCTGAGGAATCCTCTCCTCCTCTTTTCTTTGAACTAGTTAGGTATGAACTACTTGGGAAGGTTTTAATTCCTTGAGTGTGCTCCTCATTTGGCTGCTGCATGTGACCTGCCCCCACCACTTGGCCTAGACAATCCACCCTCTCTTCTGCGACGCTGGATCTTGTATACACAGCCCTGCTCTTATGGAATGGTTGTCCTGAATCCACCCTCCGGTTCACACTTGTCTTTACAGGACCCAGCCCATTAGAAGAGACCTCCTTGTGGAAGCGAACCTTAATTCACACACTCTTTTAGCCTCTGGACATTGAGTAACTGGTTTCTCCCTTGGGAGACAACATCCCCAATATCCCCAACAGATGGACTATCTTCCTGCTCCCTTCAACCAATCGGTGTCTGTGAGTCGGCCGTGCAACTGGGCTCACTTGAATGACATGATTTATTTTACTGTTTCGTTTGTTGATAGATAGATTGGTGGGATGTTTGTCCCGTTTTTAGTATACTGATTGCCTTAGGAATTCTAGAAGGCCATAGACAGGGGCTGTACTATTTATGTTTTTATTATAAAAGTAATACATGTTGGTAATAGAATTCTTGGGGAAAATAGAAGAGAAAAAAGGAGAAGAAAGAAAAACTATTCATCATTCTAAGATCCAGAGATAAGTCCTATTAATATTCGGGCTCATTTCCTTTCAGACTTGGTTTAACATAATTCAGTTTATGTACCATACGCAATTTTCAACCCTCACTATGCAGTAAATGATAAGCATTTCCCTGTATTTTAAAAGATTTTTTTAAAAATATCATTTTAATAGCCATAAAAAATTCCATTTTACATAAAATATGTAACATATATAAATATATAAAATAATCTAGCTAAACAAGCCCTTTTATTGTACATGTTGGCTAATTTCATTGTTTACTAATAATATAAACAACATCTATGTGTGTTTTTGATTTTTGATACCAATTGACAATCTGATTCCACACACGATTTTACAATTTGCTCTCCTCTTTCTCTGCTGGTACAAACGTTCTTTTCTCACACAGCATGTTCTCTAGCATTGCTGTTATTGTTATTTCAATGTTTACAAATTTAATTATGAAAAGAAGGCGGATCATATTTGTTTGCATTTTATTTCTGAAGACTAGCAAGCTTGAGGGCTGTTTAAACATGTGATTTGACTTGATAAGGGGCAGTTAAAGGAGTCATACATTTTGTTCCATTGCTCAATGGTCGTACTTGTATATGTTTTCCATGAGATTGTGTCTTCTGCTATACGGTGTCTTGAATTTCAAAAACAAACAAACAAACAAACAAAAACCTCACCATGTGAATAAGGCAAAGATTAGTGCCATCCACCTAATGTTAGTATTACAGAGTTTTGCCAATTCTCGCCAAACGGAGAGCCAAGTTTGAGTGGTTTCATATTTAAATGGGAGAAAAAATAAATGAATAAGATACAAATGAAGATTGTAACTAAAGGAAAAAAATGAGAATGTCTTTTTTTAAATGACTCTTCATTTTGTTGTTAATACTTGGTTTCAACTAGAAATTGTAATAATATGGAAGGCTTGAATTTAAAGGTAAAGCACCTGGATAACGTGGTTTAAGAGAAGGAAATTTCCATTGCTTAGAGCGCTAGGTAGGATTCTGATGATAAAAGAGGCTCTCACTTACAAAGACTGGATTCTCTCTTAGTTTTGAAAATGTTCAGACAAAAAACTGCAAAAGCACTATCTATTCATCTAATTCACATTCATTCATTAAGTCCAATGTCTGACCAACTTCTTTTCTGCTGTAGTTGCCTCATTTTCCTCTAAGGTCTAGATCGGAATCACTTTCCCTGAGCTTCCAAGAGGGAAAACATGGAATATAAGAAGTCTAATAAGTTAGGTAGGCTCAAATTAGAGAACTGACTTAGAGACTTGGACTTTACACCTCTTGAAAATGTCACATACTTCCGTTTGTGAATCGATCCAGACTAACCTCACCTTATATGGGAAGACGCTACTAAAAACTTAACTCACTCTTAGTCTTCTGTTCATCATCTCTAAACTTGTCACAGGATGTTCACACTTTACTTTATGACTGTTAATAGCAGAAGTCATTTTACGTGTCTTCAATTTTACCCCACATAGGAGAAGTGGTATAACACAGGTGGCTTATGCCAGCTCAGGAGAACTGTTGTTAAATGGTCGGGAATTCTGTGAGCTGACTGTTAAACACAGTCACTTTACATTAGGTCAACTTAAAATTAAATAAATTGCATTCAACAAGAAAGGTAATAAATATTTCAAACTCATCGCTTCCTAATTATTTACTATATGTTATTACTGTCTGTGCTCTTGAGGTCATTTGCATCTATTGCATGACAGAAATTCTCTATAATTCATTGTGTGCTATTAGACATCTCCCTCCAACTTGCACCTGATGATGTCACATCCGTAGCTTGAAACTGGCCACAGCGGGAGTATTTACTCTGCTGAAATTAGAAAACGCAACAAATCAGAGCTTCCCCTTCAAAGAGACAGCCACTGTTAAACATTTGCCAGCACACAACAGCATAGGAAGGTACATTCATTGGTGGAACAGAGAGAACTTCATAGCAAAAGCTTAGGTTTCAAAGTCAAAGAATTCTGACTGCATATTCTGGCTCTGTCCTTTACCAACTCTGGCTTTGGGCAAGTTATGTGTCTTCTCTAAACCACAATTTTCTGGACTATAACACGGGAAGAATATTTGCCTCTCAAGATTTTTTTACTTTATTCAGAGACATTGACAATCTAATATATGCCAGGTACTTTTCAAAGTGTAGTTAGTATCATGTCAAAAAGTTTCAATAAAAGCTATTATTATTTTTATTACTATAATTATTGTGAATTTGACATATAAAGTATAACACTGAAAGTTTATCATATCAGATGGGGCGGGGGAAGTATTTTCTCTTTCTATAATAGAAATAACTATGATCAAGCTATGAACAATCCACTGATGAATAAAGAACAAGTAAGGAAAGAGAGGGAGGGAGGGAGGAGATGGGTTTAGAGAAGGAGACAGGAACACGTCATGGAAAATCCATATATCCCACTAAAATACTGAAACCGGATTCTCTGGCCAATTAGTAGCCATTGAATGTTTTCAAGCAAGAGATTGCCATAACAGATTTGTATTTTAGATTGAATATCCTGGCATCGGCATGAAAATGAAATACAGAGGCCAAAGCTAATGAGGGAAATTAGTTGGAAAGCAACTGTATGGTCCAAGTGAGGGGTGACAGTGCTTTAAAATTAAGGTAGAGCCGTGGGGAAAAAAAAGCCAGAGGCGGTAAGAAAAGTAATATGGGGATGCCTGCCTGTAGAAAGCCCTTGTCATCCTCCAGTCCTCCCTGCAGAGATAAAGAGTGGCTAGACAAAATGCTTGAAATATTTCAACCTATCATGAGGTTTGAAAAAAAATATTCTTAACTTTCTCTCACTGCATTCTTTATCAAAATGATAATCATTGAGCAGCACTAAAAAGGTAATAGTATTAAAAGCTCTTTATGGAGCAAAAAATTAAGTGAAAATAAAATGGCAAATTGGAATCTGTTATTTAGATCTCTCAAAAGCAGAGAGTTGACAAATCTTTTCTGTAAAACCCAGATAGTAAATATTTTAGCCGTTGAGAGCCACACAGTAACTGTCACATCAACTCAGTTTTGGAGTTATAGTGTGAAAGCAGGCATTGACGATAGTTAAATGAATGAGAATAACTATGTTCCAATGAAAATTTATTCGTGGATTTCATATAATTTTCGGGTGTCAGAACATTTTTTTTTGATTTTTTAAAAAGGGAAAAACCATTCTTAGTTGACAGGTTCCACGGAAACATGCAGTGGACTGGAGTTAGCTCATGGATTTGCTGATCCCTGGATTGAAGCATGAGCATCTTCCGTGTTATCACTGAAGGGTCCAGCTCTGTGCAAAAGGTCACAGATAACCATAAAAGGAGTCTACACTTGAAAGATGCCTAGGACACCAAAAAAGACTGAAGGAAGTAAAGATGTCTGGAGAAACATCTTACATGGGACAAGTGAACTGCCTCATTCTTGAGGTGAAAAATTAAATCTGGAGAAGCAAAGTAAAATGAGCCTAGGCATATTCTCTATCCAGAATTGCCGTTAGAGCATTCTGGGATTGACAGCTATGTTATGTTAGTTCTATGATTGACAGCTATGTTATGTTAGTTCTATGATTGACAGCTATGTTATGTTAGTTCTATGATTGACAGCTATGTTATGTTACTTCTATCTATACCACTAAGAAATTTGATTTTCAGATGAATATAATTTGAAAAAAAAAGTTCAATTGGGAATTGAAATCCAAAGAGACAGAGAAAATACTTGCAGAATATCCAGGCGACTTAAATGAGCTCACTCTTGAGGCTATGGATTTACAGGCCAGGATGCTGGGAAAACACCTAGATGAATTTCAAAATCCTAGCGTTGATCTTTGAGAAAAAAAAAATGCTCTAGGACACAGGCAAGATCTGAGATGAACAAATTTCACTCTGATTTTCCCAAAAAGGTAGAGTATGTACCTTAGAAATGACATATTAGAAAATCTAATCATGGCCCGGAAGGAAATTCACATGCTGATGATTAAGAGGGAGGATTATGTGTCCAAAGGATAGAATTCAGTTCAGGACAGATCCCAAGAGCAAAGCCACAGTAATCTCATTTCCTTCATTGATATTGTTAGCAGCCGAGTGGTTCAGAAAAGTGCCACAAATATATTATGATAGTATTCAGCAAGGCAGATGCGAGATCTCTTCTGACGTCCTTTTAAGCTCAGTGGTAAAATGAGCATTTGATAAAAACGCCTATGTCATGTTTGATAGGAATGAGGGAAGTCATTTTCTTAGTCGCTGATGTACAAGTGTATCCTCCTAGAGAAGAGGAAGGGAGAGAGGAGAGATTAGGAGAAGAACAAAGTAGCAAAGAGAGAGAGGAAGAGAGGGCGCAGGAGAAGGAGGAGAAATTGGAAGAGAAGAAAGAAACAGAGAGACACAGAGAGGGAGAGAGGGAGCAGAAGAAGGAGAAAATAATTTTGAAAACAAAAGAGAACAAAATTTTTAGAAATTAAAAAGAAAACATGGGGGATTTTATTCACTACAAAGATTTCTTTTTGATCCAGTAAAGCCAGTGGTCATAATGGTAGCTGCTAAAAGGCCCAAAACGTGCGTCTGTTTCTGTCACAAGGGTTGGGGCCCTGCAGACATTTTTCTCTGTGAATCCTGGGTAGGCAAGGAGTTTTGGGCAGGAGAGGACTTTGATGTCCCTTAGTCACATCACTCAGGAAGTCTATCTACTTTAGTCCCCAGCATAAAGCCTCCCGTTGTCTATGATTAGAGCTTGATGGTTCTGGCATTCTGGTGAGTGTCTGGAAAGGTAAGGAAGCCCCGTAGCAAGCACTGATACTGCCAGAATCTGCATGGTGACCACTCTGCCCTCCATCTCCAGCTCTTTGGCTATGCTAAAGGTGAGTATATTCTATACCTGAATCAAAACCTTGACTCGTTGCCCTAAAGTTGTTTTTAGGCTCAAAGCCCTAAAGAGGACTTTCCAGTTCTTCTGATTGCTCTGATTCATAGTCATTCAAATGCACTACCTTCACGTTACCACCAATTTTCTCAAATGCCATTCATTCATTCATTCATTCATAATGTACTCAGTATGCATTGAACATCTCTATCAGATACCAACACTGTGATAAGCACTAAGAACACAAAGGAGAACAAGGCAAAATTCTTACATTTAAGGATCCTGCACTGCAACGACAAAAGGAGATCCATTATAAGAGGTGCATTCCTCAAAACTGAGGCGGGTAAAAGATATGCGAGGACAGTTGAGAGTAAACAGAAAGTGAAGACCTTAACCTCATGGAGTGAGGTGGAGGAGGTGGCAAAAGTCAGGCAGATGAGAAATCCTGGCTTCATATATTCACTCATTCATTCTTTCAGCAGGTATTTATTGAGCACCTACTGCTATGCTCTGAATGTTTGTGTTCCCCCCACATTCCTATGTTGAACCCTAATAACCAATGTGATAGTGTTGGAAGGTAAGGCCTTTGGGAAGTAAGCAAGTCATCAGGGTGATGCCTTCATGAATGGGAATACTTTTAAAAGAGGAGAGAGCTCTCTCATTCCTTCCATCATATGAGAACACAGTGAGAAGGCACCATCTGTGAACCAGAACGTGGGCCCTCACAAGACACCAAATCTACCAGCACCCTGATCTTGTGCTTCCCAGCTTCCAGAACTGTGAGCAATATATTTCTGTGGTTTTTAAGCCCCCTCCACCCACCCCTGGATAAGGTACTTTGTTATAGCAGCCCAAATGAACCAAGATACCAATAGGCAAGTACAGTCTGGGATTTCTGGGAATATAACCATAAATAGTCTAGAGCTTGAATGAGTTCACTAAGTGAAGACGAGGGATAGAGTGCAAAGGCATAGGTGGTGGCCAGTTTAAAGGCAGGGAGGCAGACATCCAAATGGTTCTTCATAGTTATTTCTCTTTTCTTTTCTACCTTCTCATTTATTTTCAAAACTTGCCAGTCCGTCTTCCTGTGTGGTGTTCTTCCACTGCTTAGGAAACATGACAAACTTTTTAATTTGGTAACATGCTAATGTCTACTCTTTCCCAGATAACTATGAGCATAAGGCTTTCAAGAATTTCATAAATGAAATCAAGGGCATTTAAGGCAGTCCAGGAGGAGGCAAAAATTTGTTTTAAGAGATCAATTGTGTGGTGACCACCAGTGCCCACTTCAGGCCTTCTTTGATTTAGGGGTAAGGTCACCTCTCGAGAGACCTGTGGGGACACATCATAAAGAAAAGACACTTGAGAGCTCTAGGGATGTGTGGAGGCCACTTGTTTCTCCAGATGCTCGCAGAGCTGCTGGACCCGCCCAAGTGATCATAGGCAAATCTGGTTCATTTTTTCATATACTCAGAAGATGTGGACTTGCTCACACTCAGAGGTGGTGGCTGCTGTTAGAAGTTTTCAGAACAGAAGAGAGAGTGATAGAATGGGAAGAGACAGTGTTCACAGCACAACAGATCGGCCAAGATTTTGAATTTTTCTCCAGCTTCATTTAAATGATGTAGACACCAAAGAGTGGCTATGTTGCATTCTAATACACGTCTTTCACCTCTCCTGTCTAGAGCAGTCGTTTCCTCTTTCTTCAACCCCTTCTGACAATTTGTAGCTGGCATTGAGCGTTTTGAATGTGGTGTTTTGATTTGGATGATGACAAGATATTTCTTGAAACTGATTTACTTTGTGCCAAATACAAAATTGAATTTGCAATGGTTGGAGCAGATGGAAAACCCATTTTAAAAAAAATGCCGGAACAGCTTCATCATAGGCCCAGGGGCTGTGAAATCGGGTGTTTTTTTCCAAATGGGAGTGGGTTGGTGTCCTAGGGCTCTAACTCAGGGCAAAATAAAAGGAGAATTAGCAAGGTCATTGAGGGACGTTCAACCCCCTTTAAGGTGGTGTCTGATTCTAAATTTCTCAGGGAAGTGTCTGTGCAGACAAGCTCAAGCAACATGACTTCCCTCCGATGGACTCCCCTCCTGCCTTTCTCCCAGGTCTCAATGTGTTCAGTGATTGCATTTCTCCCACACCCTCCTTCTCTCCCCTCCACTCCCACCCTTTATCCTTCTCTCTCTTCTGCTTCCTGCTTCTTCCTTGTCCTTCTTCTCTCTCCCAATCTCATCCTTGCCCACATTTCTCTCCCTTCCCTGCTTTCATTCTGCACCCCCAATCACTTTGATGTTTTTTTTTATTTTTGTTTTATTTTTTTATTTTTTAAATTTTATTTTATTTTTTATTGCATTTTAGGTTTTGGGGTACATGTGAAGAACATGCAAGATTGTTGCATAGGTACACACGTGGCAGTGTGATTTGCTGCCTTCCTCCCCATCACCTACATCTGGCATTTCTCCCCATGCTCTCTCTCCCCAACTCCCCACCCCACACCATCCCTCCCCTATTTCCCCCCAACAGACCCCAGTGTGTGATGCTCCCCTCCCTGTGTCCATGTGTTCTCATTGTTCAACACCCACCTATGAGTGAGAACATGCGGTATTTGATTTTCTGCTCTTGTGTCCGTTTGCTGAGAATGATGTGTTAATGACTGGAACCCCCTTCAGGTTGTTCTGCTATTAATGAGGAACAAACAAATGATGATGATCAGCAGTGAAACAGAAAGCCCTCCTTCCACTCCCTCTGTAAGCACTGGGCTCTAACTTTAGACAGTTTGTCAAGGAAGAGGAGGAGTGAGAACAGAACTTGCAGGGTTTCTGGGGATTCTGGGTCTTAGCCGCTCAAGAGAGCCTCCTCTGGCCGATCGGATTTAACAGCAGCCTGCTGGCCTCTGCTTCTCTCCACCCAGACCCCTCTTGCTTTGTGTCAAGGGACTGGCGATGCTAGCAATGAAAGGTGAGAGCTGCCATAATGCCCTGGGGTGCACCTTTTCTTGCAGCTTGGTAGAGTTTCACAACTGCTCTCGTGGTGCAATCTTTTCTCTGCATCACCTCAGCCTGCTAAGGAGACTCCCTGCTTAATCTGTGAATGTTCCATGGTGTTCTATTCTTTTGGGCAAAGGTCAAGTTCTTTGCTTTGGTTTATTGAGCCCTCCAACCTCTGTCATATTTCCGCTCTGAGGCCATTCCCCTCATCTTCCCAGCTCACGACTCCCTTAGAATCTAGTCCTGATAACATTTTTAAAAATCTATTTCTGGCCTTGGCATGCAGTTCTCTTTGGTGGGAGCAACTTTTTACCCCTTCTATGAGTCCACAAGCTATTTGTGCTTTCATTTTAATCTTCAAGGTTAGCTCATCCAGGAAGCCTTCCCTGACTACCCCTACTCACATACACCTACATCCTGCCCCCCACATGCATGCATTCTTCCCTGCTCACACGTAAGTGCATATTTCATCCACACCACACAAACACATGCACACACACTCACACACAAATCCACACACCCAGACTTAAAGCCTCTGCACATATGCCCGACCACACATATTAGATTGAACTACATGTAATTGCCAACATTTGACTTTTTTAATGACATATTATTAATGTATGCATTTTCCCACTTCTATCCATAAACACCCACTTCCAAATGTACATTCTTTTTAGCTCAACACACCTCCTCTGCTTAGCATTAGGTATAGAAATCGCCTAGTATTCGCCTCTCCCTTACAGTCAGCATTTCTGGTGACACTGCACATTTCTGGCATTAAGCTGGACATTAACTTTTCTCTGTCTATACTTTGGAAAGAGGCACCTTGCTCTTCTGAGGCCCCGGGAGCTTAGAAAGCTTAATGAAAGGGCACCTGCCATAAGGTTCCCATGGTATTTCAGTAATCCCATCTTACTGTATCGTATAGTAAGCTTCTAAGTCAATTTTTAGAGGGTACTGCATGATAGCAGAGTGTTTAAAACCGGTGCAGAAGATACAGCATGGCATAGGATAGAAGGAATGCAATTCAGTTCTATACATATTAAGAATTTACTATGTACCAGTGCAGTGCAATGAATTGTGTTCCCCTAAAATGTGGATGTTGAAGTCCTAACCCCATAGGGTGAATGCATTTGAAGACAGGGTTTATTTGGAGGTAGTAAAGGTTAAGTGAGGCCTCAATTTCCTAGGGCTGATGTCTTTATAAAAAGAGGAGGAGGCCAGGTACAGTGGCTCATGCCTGTAATCCTAGCACTTTGGGAGGCTGAGGTGGGAGGATCGCTTGAAGTCAAGAGTTCAAGACCAGCCTGGCCAACATGGTGAAACCCCATCTCTATTAAAAATACAAAAATTAGGCTGGGCACAGTGACTCATGCCTGTAATCCCAGCACTTTGGGAGGCCAAGGTGAGCAGATCACTGGAGGTCAGGAGTTTGAGACAAACCTGGCCGACATGGTGAAACCCCATCTCTACTAAAAATACAAAAGTTAGCCGGGCATGGAGGCAGGGGCCTGTAATCCCAGCTACTCAGGAGGCTGTGGCAGGAGAGTCGCTTGAACCCAGGAGGCAGAAGTTGTAGTGAGCCGAGATCACACCACTGCCTAGGTGACACAGCAAGACTCCATCTAAAAAAAAAAAAAAAAAAAAAAAAAAAAAAACCAAGACACCAGATCTCTCTCTCTCTCTCTTTCTCTCCATGCACAGTGAAAAGAGGCCACTTGAGTATACAGAGAGAAGGCAGCCATCCAGAAGCCAGAAAAAGAAGAGAAGCCTCACCAGAAACCAACCCTGATGGCACCTCGGTCATGGACTTTTAGCCCCTAGTACTGTGTGAGAATAAATGTCTGTGCTTTAAGTCACCCAATCTGTGGCATTTTGCTAGGGCAGCCTGAAGAGATGAATGCAGCCAAGCACACTATTGTAAGCATGAGCAACAGGGCAGTGAGCAGACAGATGAGGCCTCCATGCTCACAGAGCTTACATGTTGTTAGGGAAGAGACTCATCCCCTGGATGTTCCCACCTAAAGGTGGCAGTGGCTTCTTGCCTTTTCTGGGTGGCAAACCTCTGGGTTCCTTCCCTCTCAGTTGATTCATCAGACTCTTTCATTCCTTGTGTAAAACATTCAATGTAGTAAATTTCCTCCTTCAAATACTTGAAGTGCTTTCTAACACCTGGCTGAACCTAAGTAATAAAGTCTATTTTCCAGTGTGATTTCTGAGGATCACAGTATAATTCTGGTACCACACAAAACATGCAAAAATGCTTCTTTTTTTTTCTTTTCTTTTTTTGAAACAGTGTCTCACTGTCACCTAGGCTGGATTGAAGTGTTGTAATCATGGCTCACTGTAGCCTCAAACTCCTGGGCTCAAGCGATCCTCCCATCTTATCCTTCTGAGTATCTAATTTTTGTGGAGATGGGATTTCAGCATGTTGCCAGGCTGATCTCAAACTCCTGGGCTGAAGAAATCCATAAGCCTCAGTCCTCAAAGTGCTGGGATTAGAGACATCAGTCACTGTGCCTGGCCTCTTCATTTATTCCTTTCTTGTTTCATTTTGTTTGAGATGGAGTTTCCCTCTTGTTGCCCATACTGGAGTGTAATGGCATGATATCAGCTCACTGTAACCTCTGCATCCCAGGTTCAAGTGATTCTCCTGCCTCAGCCTCCCAAGTATCTGGGATTACGGGCATGCACCACCATGCCTGGATAATTTTCTACTTTCAGTAGAGATAAGGCTTTGCCATGTTGGTCAAACTCCTGACCTCAGGTGATCCACCCGCCTCTGCCTCCCAAAGCTCTGGGATTACAGGCATGAGCCACCACCCAGCTCATTTATTCTTGTTACTTTAACTTTCACAACACCACACTCCCTCCTGTCCCTCCCCAGGAGCTCAGTCCTGCAAGTTGTCTTCCTGAAACTCGACAACTCTTCTTCGAAGATAATTAAAACAATGTCATTGAAACAAATTGAAAATGTTGGATTGGTAACAGACTCCAATGCAAATGTCTCTGGCAAGGACTTCAGACGCCCCGCTTGTTTTCTGGTCTTCTCATTCTTGGGTTGTATAAGTGGTATGAGTATCTGTGCAGGCTGGTTTTATGTTGTTATCATTAGAGTTTCTTACCTGTGGCGCTGACAGAGGAAGTCCTCTGTGATTTATAAACAGGACCTCACTGTTTTTTCCTGGAACTGTGGGTTTGATCAAAGCTGAGCCTGAGCTCAAGATAAACAAGAAAGAATATTGTTGGGAGTCATTTTCAAACAGAAGTTGCCAGCAGGAGGCCGCTGGGCCTATTGCAATAAGCAGAAAGATTTTGTTTGGTATACACATGCTTTTATTTATTTTTTTTAATTAGAAAATGTTACCAAAATATCAAAATTAGACATTTTATATTTAAAACTCTCAACTGTTCTTGCCTATTGAAAGGTGGGGAAATTTGAACATAGGCATTCCTTTTCCTGCAAGGTAACGACAGCTTCCTAATTTAGAATAAAGCATTTGGTCTCCAGGTCACTAAGTCACAATCATCTCAAATGCCTGGATCCTATAGGGATTTGAGTTTTTGTTCCCTGTCACGGAATGTGATATGAGGGAGAAATAAGTCTATTTAGTGTTAAGTCACCGAGACTTTTGGACATTTTGTTACTGCAGCATAGCCAGACTATCTGACCAACGCCTGAAGCTTTTCTGTTGTCACTGGTGCAAGCAAGATGGATAAAGGAACATACTCTCGAGGTGCCTACCTTGTTGTATTAGTCATGGTTCTCTAGAGAAACAAAACCAAGGTCAGGGGCAGTGGCTCATGCTTGTAATCCCAGCACTTTGGGAGGCCGAGGTGGGTGGATCATGTGAGGTCAGGAGTTCAAGACGAGCCTGGCCAACATGGTGAAATCCCGTCTCTACTAAAAATGCAAAAAGAAAAAAAAAAAAAAGAAAAAAAGAAAAAAAAATTAGCTGGGCATGGTGGTAGGTGGCTGCAGTTTCAGCTACTCAGGAGGCTGAGGCAGGAGAATTGCTTGAACCCAGGAAGCAGAAGTTGCTGTGAGCCAAAATTGTGCCACTGCATTCCAGCCTTGCAATAGAGCAAGACTCTGTCTCAAAAAAAAAGAGAGAGAGAAAATACCAATAAGAGACACACACACACACACACACACACACACACACACACACACACACTTGACCGTCTAACAAGATTGGTTTGAACTGTGCAGGTCCGCTTATACGTGGATTTTTAAAAAAATAAATATATGGCAAACAGTTTTGGAGACTTGAAACAATTTTTAAAAAGTTGCCAAAACATTGCCTAGAAATATAAAAAAATTAAGAAAAAATGAGGTGTTATGAATGCATAAAATACATGTAAATATTCATCTATTTTATCATTTACCACCATAAAATTTGTACAAGTCTATCATGAAAAGCTGAAAATTATCAAAGCTTACGCACATACAGACTGCACATGGTGTTATTCCCAGTCCAGAGAAATGTAAGCAAACGTAAGGATGGAGTATTAAATTACAACTGCATAAAATTAACTGTAGTATACACCCTACTACTGTAATAATTTTGTAGCCATCTCCTGTTGCTATTGCATGAGCTCAAGTGTTGCAAGTATCCCCTTAAAACACTGTGTGATGCTAATCATCTCCACATGAGCGGTTCCTTTCTCCAGTAAATTGCTTATTGCAGTAAAAAGTGATCTCTAGTGTTTCTCACGTATTTTTCATCGTGTTTAGTGCAATAGCATAAACCTTGAATAACACCGTGGGACCCATACAAGGGGCCACGAGGGATGCCGGAAGTGTTCCCAAGAAGCAGAGAAAAGTCCTGACATTACAAGAAAAAGCTGAATTGCTTGATTTGTGCCATAAACTGGGGTCCACAGCTGCAGTTGCTGCCACCGCAGACAGACAATTCATTCGTCTTGTAAACCAACAATATAAACTGAGGTTATCGATAAATGCAATATGGTACTATAAAGGTATTTTCTCTGCCTTATAATCTTCTTAATAACATTTTCCTTTCTCTAGCTTACTTTATTGTAAGAATATAGTATCTAATATATATATTAATCACAAACAAAATATGTATTCGTTGACATTTTGTGATAAGGCTTTCAGTCAGCAGAAGGCTATTAGCAGTTAAGTTTGGGGGAAATCAAAAGTTATACATGAATTTTTGGCCGGGCGCAGTGGCTCATGCCGGTAATCCCAGTAGTTTGAGAGGCTGAGGTGGGCAGGTCACCTCACAGGAGGTGAGGAACTTGCAGAAGGTTGAGATCAGCCTGGCCAACATGGTGAAACCCCATCTCTACTAAAAATACAAAAATCAGCCAGCTATGGTGGCACACACCTGTAGTCCTAGCTGCTGAGGAGGCTGAGGCAGGGGAATGGCTTGAACCCGGGAGGTGTAGGTTGCAGTGAGCCAAGATTGCATCACTGCACTCCAGCCTGGGTGACAGAGAGATACTCTGTTTAAAAAAAAAAAAAATGGGAGATTGGTGCCCCTAACCTTTGGTTTGTTTCAAGAGTCAACTCTGTGTGTGTGTGTGTGTGTGTGTGTGTGTGTGTGTGTGTGTGTGTGTGTGTGT